>NW_009952263.1:149347-172181 GCF_000747805.2 Chaetura pelagica
TCCCTACACCGCATCCCATTTTTACTTACCAAAATACGCTTCAACAAGCTCATAGCAGTTTTGTTCTCAGCTGTCCAGAGGCCAACCAAATGTCTACTTAACTGCCTGAAAAAGCCATTTAAATTAACAAACAGAAAATTAGTATTTTAAACATATTTTTAAACCACTAAACTGACACCCTTACCATGCTGGTGAAATGAAGATAAGCAAGAACTTCGTGCTCTTGAGTGAGTAAGAGCACAAAGCATTATATTGTTCCAGTTCATGTTTATGCTTAGCATGCTTTTAAGTGTTGCCTTTAAGAAGTTCCAGTGAAGTTAGTGGAACAGTAGCAGCACATGCTTTTTGGTCTAGACCTCAAAAGAACACTTGAGCAATAGAGCAAAAACTAAACATCTAATGACCAAGTGTAAGTTTATCCAGTCAATCTTAAGTTAAAGTTAACAGTTCTTGATGGCTTCTAGACTCTTAACTGCTCTACTTGAAGCTTTTAATTCCAATTATAGGCTTCCACAGAGGCTTTCCTAGCCAGTCTTCTATGCCTACTGACACTTCCTGCCAATATTTGTCACTAGGGTTCTATTGCAATGACCTGAAGCACTGCTGACATGCAAGTGAAAAGTGGTAGATCCAAACAGAACTAGTATGACAGGTTTCATACTAGCTCTCTCCTAAATGTGGAGATTAGGGACAACAAGATCCACTTGTCAAGACATTGCTCAGCAACACCAAGTGCTTCAGGAACGTGCAGTTAAAACTTCTGTAATGTTGTTCTTGGGTGAAATAATTGAATTATCACACATCTTCCTCAGCATGCCCTAGGGCTCAGTCTCAGGTATCAATGACTGCTGAATACACAAAATGATTTCTGTATGAGACTTCTCTCTCAGATGAGATGAGTGACCCTAACTGCATGCAAGATGTCCAAGGTGTGGACTCTGGGATTTATACAGCTGTAAAATAAAGCTGAACCTTTTTGTACATTCCAGACATTCTACTTGCCTTTTCTTATCCTGCTTTCAGAAAAAAAATTACAAGAAAACTTGAGTCTTTAATGAGTAACCAACCCAAGTCCCATCTTGAAAAAAAACCAAAGGTTTATTAGGTGGCTGCAGTCTCAGCCAAAACTTGCCCTACTTAAACATACCAGCTGCTGAAGAAAATGCTCTCCTAAAAAACTGCAAGTTTTCTTCCCTAACCTCCCAATGTTTCTAACATTAGCTAAGCCATTACTTAAAACTTGTTAAACATAATGTATCAAGTTAGACTGACATACCTATTTGTAAGCATCCTCTGATCTGTGCTTATTGTAAACATAGCAGTGTGCAAGTGACGAGGTAAGGCACCTTCACTGAGGGCAAGATCTTGCATTTTGGTAGCAATCTCTTTGTCTCCTTCCTTTGGAAACAGGGCAAGATGATTACTAAAGAAAGAATCTTAGTTAAGCTGCTTTTATCTTAGTTTACAGTTCCAAGGCCTTCTTGACCATCAATTATGTCAACTAATAACCAAAAGCCAGAAGCTGTAATATGATGGGCTTTATGTGCAAGTTCTTAATAGCAACTGATCAAAGTTGTAGTAAAGCCACTGACCAGGTATTTGGTAGTTACACTTGTGAGGACAGTAACTGAAAAGGATAAGACACGTGTCTCCTATCATAAACCAGGAGTTTAGTAGCACATTTACAAGTATGACATCCACACTGCAACTTTAACTTAGGGTGAAACAAAGAATGACAGCTACGAGTAACTGTTTCTTGCTTTACTTTGGTCAATGGTAACCACTTAAGAATAGCTGGTGCTATTTGGTTTAGACAGCCACTCAGTTGAGATTCACTAGTTACAGTGAATAATTAAGAAAGCTTTCACTGCATTTTTACTTGCTCATGTCCCACTGCATTTAAAATTACAGGAGTTGTACCAAACATCATAGCAACTTTTAACTAATGTTATATAAATGGTATATAAATGGGAACTTCTAGATTTTTAATACCTCTATTTCAAGTGTTCATCCACTTCCATTCCAAGAGAGTACTAGATGCATTTCAGATGCATAAGCCATTTTGATACAATGAGGCACTAACTTTAACCCTGAATTTCAACACAGGAAGTGTCGAGAGTCAGTTAGCAAGGTCACCCTACAACAATCATGAGCAGCCCTTGAGGAGTATGGACTTGGCCCATACATCATGTGGTACAGAAACTAACAAAGCCAAATCATCCTTTGCTGAAGCAGAAAGAGCAAGAACGGAGGCTGACACCACTAGTCTGCTCTGGGACACTACTGCCTGCTAATCCCAGTCCCATTCCATCTGGCAATGCGTCCCGGAAACACAGCCTCCCCTCCTTGAGAGACTCACTTTAACATGCAGAAGAGATGTGTGACTGAGCCTCATACAACATTAACAGCCAAATCTTGACTGCAGTATGAAAACATGCATGGCACTAACTGAAGTCCCAAGTGACATGCCTTCCAAACCCCCAAGCGTAAGATAAAGCAAGTTGCTATATTAAACCACTAATAATTAAGCAGGTGTTCTGTTCCTCACCTCCCCCAATCCCCAAGAGAAGCTAACAGAACAAACTTCTACTATCAGTAAGCAACTGCACTTTCAAAATAGACAATACATATTTAGTATTCTATCCCAGGTAACACTGATAAAAAGCTCACCTCTATTATTGCCTTCATTACCAAACCTGCTCCTTTCACAATTGCCATGGAAGGGTGCTGCAGTGGAAAGTTGACAAAATAATTATCAAAGTGCAAAATCTGGAGATTGTATAATTTGTGATTCATTTTTCTTAACTCATCTACACAGCTGTTCTAATTCCAGTTCTGAACAGAAGTTAATCTCTCAGTTTTGTACAAGTTAGCCCCAGAAAGAGCTCCTATCCCCTACCTTTAAAAAAGAATCTCTCATGCAACTATTAGACTGAATTCTTCACACAGAACAGCAGTATGTATCAGAGAAGCTGGAACGATGCTGGGGAAACTGACACAGGCTAACATTGACTGAGAAGCAGCACATCACACTGGTTTTACAGAAACGAAGCACTGACATTTTAGCTAAAAGTACTAGAATTTTTATAGGTTTACTACTGAAGAGGCTGTTACTCCTGTTTTGTAACTCTTCAATCTCATTTGCTGAAACAGAAACAAAAGGCGGCAGATTCTCCAAATACAGGAAAATCTCTGTCTGTTGAACATAGCTTAACTCTGAACTGGTAATTTAAAGTGCTTCTAGAAACAAGTCTTAGGTAGTCCAATCTACAATGACTTGGCAAATCATTCATTACAGAGTAACCATCTCAATCTGGTATCTGAAGATAAACCAACAGGTCACTAAAAAACTCACCAAGGTAGAAAAGGCTTAGGCACATTAACCAGTTAAACAGTAGGCATATCTGCCTTTCGTGTTCACTGACTACCCTAAGACCTCTGATAATAATTTAAAAAAGAAATCTCACCTGAAAGAGCTTAAATAGTGTTCTTCCATTAGATGCCACCATTTCCAACAACATGTCAAACTGCTGCCCCTCAGTAGTCTCACTATATGGAGCACATAGGGCAAATGTCAGGAAGTCCAGAAGTGAACTAATTACTAGGGCACCTGTCCCATGATCCTGAAATTAGGAAGACAGGTATGTATTACAGATATGTTGATCCTGCCCTGCCCAAGAGTATTCATACAAATTTCATTCAGTACTCATTATGCTGAAGGTGCACTTACCTGTCATATCATGATACAGTCTGCAAACAAAAAATTTGTTATTTGTCTAAAATTTGTTATTACTACAAGTATAGCAAAACTCTGGTAAAGTATTGGCTCCTCAAACATACACTGAGGACCTTGTATACTGGTGTGCTACGATTTATTTTTTCCAGTTTTAATCCCATAAGTACCATGTTACACTACCCTTTCAGTTCAAAGGAACACCTGGTTTTTGAGTTAAAAATGCACATGGTTATTGTATTCTAACCTGTCAAGACCCAAACCTATTTAGAAAAAGCCTCAGTGCCAGATATAGCTTTATTTTCTGCACTTCAATTGAAGGTACAAATACATTCAAAGATGTGTCCAAGACAGACAGAAATGTTTTCATCGCAATTAGGAAAGGCCGGTAAAGAAGCTGTTTTCCAAAGTTGACTTACCACATGGGAATTGAATTTCTCTAGTAGATTTTCTAGAAATTTCTTGGAGGAAAGAAGAGAAGCTTTGTTCAGCTGCTCTTGCCTCAAGTCGTAGTCATCGTGCATGGGCTATAAAAAAAGAAAGCATTCTCTGTGCACTCACATTTCAACTCTCAGTTCTTAACAGCTGTAGTCCAAAAGCCACACTCTGAAGCCACACAAAGTACATCCCACTTCATGTTCAGCAAGAAATCACTATACAAGTTATTTCATGTCTGAGCACACTTGAAGCTGAAGAACAATCCTCTATTTTTAGATCTTTGGATAGACTGAAGGGCACACACGCCAAAGTGAAAGAATCTGCAATTTAATACTTACACACATAAGAGCACAAAGCATGTCAATAGAGGCATGGGTTACTCCATCATTGTTCCTTTTGAGGGCTTTCACCACCTTCACTCCTAATCGTTCTCGAAATCTTTTGAAAGGAAAGCAAAACCACCAAGATTAGAGAGGAAACAGTAATCTTAGTTTTAAGATAAAAGTCCAACTGGGGACCAGAAGTGGCCTGCTGCCATTGCATTTGGAAAGCCAGTACCTTGACTTTTAGATAAATTTGAGATTCCTTGGTAGGAAACCATTAATATTGACTTCACTGTTAACAATATACCAGGAGTATGCTCACCAAAACAAAGACATTTCTGTAGTTACAGGATAGTGAGAGTACAGAACACTACTCACAGAGAATCAAAACTTCATAAAGGTCAAAGAGTAAGTGCTTGCTACTCTTTCACATAATTCAGTTGTCCCATTGTCCAGAGTAAAAAATACTCCAAATTATTTTTTATTTTCAGAAAAACTCCCTGATCATCTTCTATTTCCTTATGTTACTCAATTAAAAACTCCAAGCAGCCTGTACTTCCTGCAGGACTACAACTCTACTGCCTATATCAAGTTTTATCTTGTGTTGAACTGAAGACAGAAATGGCATCAATATACTTCAAGAATGACGACCGATGAAGGTGCATTTTAGAATGTGACTCAAGGCAGTGAGTATTTAGCAATGGAAGAATCAGTTTTACATACTAATGATTGATCATTTGGGGTTCTCAATTTACATTAAAGCCTGATGACAGCCTCATGCTACTGGAAGCAATCGTGTAGAGTCTTCCAGTGATTTTCAGAAGTGAGACTTAACTCCAACTGTTTCAAAGATAAGACATCAAAAGCTCAAGAACTGTTTTCACCTACTACTTCCAAGCTTGAAGAGACTTCTCGCTTACTTTGGAAGCTGAGTAAAGGCAAGGAACCCCGCTTTTGAAGCCACAAGTCGTCTTACTGCTTGAAATTGGCTTTCAAGCTCTGCATTAGATGCTGCAATATCTCCCTCTTGCGAGAGCAATGCTGTTATGGCATTATTAATGAGTTTCTCCTTGTTTTCTGAGAACAGACCCTGGTTAAGAAATAACACATATTAATATCTTCATGCATTAACAACATTTTTAAGAGAACGGGCAGAGGATTTATTCTTACATCTTGTGTAACTGCATGTAGTACCCCACTGTAGGAAATGTTAGCATTGAACCTGAACACAGCATCTGCAAAATTACCATCTGGAAGAAGACATAACAGAAGTTAAATGCACAGGATATGACTAAATATCTGGATGCTTTAAGGAGCATTATAAAGCCATGTAATAAGCATTAGCTTACTTGGAGGAGCAGCCAAAAACCTCAGATGAAGACTCTCTACTTCTTCATCTACAGGCATACTGAGTAATCCCCAACGCTGCCCTTTGTGTGTGGCGGTCATTTTAACACAGACATCTCTATTACCAGAAGCTCTCACTCCATCCAACAAGCTAGCCAGGAGAGAATCTCTGGGTTGATAAAAAAAATATACAGATACAATTTAGGTAAGAAAAGTGAAACCAATGAATCAAGTTATAAGGAAAACAGACACCCCCCAAAAAAATAAAAATCAAGCACAGAATGAAAGGCAGCAATACTTGGAATCTCTTACTAACACTGGTACTAACAGCTACACCTCTGGAAGGAATCACAAACTTTTAAGTCTTCCTTTACTCACTGTAATAGCAGAGCTGTCTCACATCCAGTACAGCCAGCTGCAGCCTTTCACTACAGAGATAAACTCTAGATAATCTGTTAATGAGTTACACATGTTGAGAGCCAACTCATCCCTGTGCTTTCTACAAAACCTCACTGAGCAGGATTAGACTGCATTACAGCTGCAAGTGCACTCAGGGACTATTCTGTTGGTTGTTTTAAATAGAATCAACGAAAACCATCTCAAGCAGACAGCTCAAAGGGTTTATAGCCTTCACGTTTCTATATCACTTAACACTGTGACTGCTTTCTTTCACTCAGATATACTGCTTAAACAAGAATATACATAGAATAACATTGCTTAGGAGAAACAGACTGTGTCTAACTGTCCAACACCCTTATATATTCGTCAGAAAACTTCTGGCCAGATTTGCTTCAAGTTGGGATGAAGGTAAGAGATTTAGATCTTGTAGCAAATCTTGATTTGTAAGTAGAAGACCACTAGAATAGTAAGGCTTTTAGTTACCGTTTCCAAGGGTTGGAGTTTATGGAAGCTGAGAAACTAGAAGGACTACAATGGCAACTTCAATTTTCATTTATAACCCACAGGAGCTGCAGTTACCTTTCTGTTGAAGAATATTTCCGAATTTGTCCTTTGATAAATTCAATGGTAAAAAGCTGGGGGTTTTCACAGTCACATACTATTGCAAATACCTACAAATAAGAGATAAGGATCACATTCATGAAGCAGTGTTGTTTTTCTACTATACAAACTGAGGCCATCTAATGTATACTGTCAAATTCCTACTAATGAAAAAGGTTGCCTCTTACCTCGCCTAAAGGTTTCAAAGTTGCAATGTTATAGGTAGCTGGATCCCGCTCGACTAAGCAAGCTTCTGTAAGAGCTAGTACTCTTTTCACAGGTTCCTTAAAAAAACAACAAAAAACAAACAAGCATGTTAGGAAAGAGAATTCTTCACAATTAAGAGAACCAAGTAATTTCAGTTTTATATCCTTACCAAGTGTCTAGGTGTTATTTTTTGAACAACAAACTCTGCTAAAGATGTTATAGACTCATCGTTGCTGTATTTTCCCAAGCGAAGATTCAAGTATTGCTCAAATTCTAGCGATTCTTTCCTTATCCGCAGAGAGATCCCTATGAAGTTGCCCGCATGCTCTATTGCGCTTTTGACAATTTCTTCCCTTTGCTCAGATGCAAAGAGGTGCTGCAAGTTTCCATGAGAAAAATAAACAGATGATAAATACAGCATAGCTCAGTTTTATGATGTATAGTTTCTCTGCTATATACCCAACAGTAGAGAATCTTCCCAGCAGCTAGGTTTTCTTTGCTAAGTGCATAGTACAAAGATAGGAGGGATTTATTACACAAGAGATGCCCTATTAAGTTTACATTTATTTAAAAGAAAAAAAAATAAATCTATAGCAGCTATTCCTAAAGGATCCCCATTAGAGTGCCATTAAAGTAAAGGTCTGCATGACCTGCTTACCCACCTTTGGCAAAAGCTCCTGACAGCCTGGCAGGAGTGAGGAGTCAGAGAACCACAGTGACAGCACCAGCTTCTATCTGTAAGGGCTGCTATTGAGCCTTGTGAGGCAAGGTTAGAGCAGCTCTAGAGGATGAATTATATACTGCTAGTTTTATGCCAAAGAAAAGCATGCCACAGTACAAAATATGTGGAAATCCTGATCTAGAAAGCAGTCTTATTTTGTTAGTAGTGACTGAGATAACTGTGTTTACATTTGTAACCACAAACTAATTCCTAAAGATTCATTTTGGCTGCTTGCAGTATAAGACACAGAAACCATTTCACAGTTTTGAAACCAACATTACACTGCAGCATTTCCTGAGAAAAGCTGCTGAACATCAGATCACAGGCCTAAAAGGAAGGCATCACCACTGATCAATCAATTTCTGAATAGAATCTCTTCATTGGGTAGGTAGGTTAGTAATGTTGCCTGTCACTTCCATAACTTTGAGAAATGCCAGGAAACTCCATGTTTGTTTTGCATTCATATTTGTTATCCAACTATAAATAACTTGGTATTTTATACTTCACATTTTTTAAATATGTAGTAAGAAAAAACCCTATGCCTTACTCTCAAATGTTTTAACTAAATTCCTGTGGACAAGAGGTTCTAAAACTCATCCACAAGCCTTGAGGCTCCACAGCTGCATCCCAAAGATGCACATACTTGTGCGCTCAAATTGGGTTGAAGCTTCATTATTAACTATGCAGCTGTAAACATCCTAAGCACCATACCAAGATGTTTTAGTACTCACCAATCTACTAAATCCTCCATAGAGTATACAGAAGCCTCCCTGATAGCCAGCAATATCAACAAAGCCTTCAATGTTTCTGTAGTCATAAGAGCACAGGACTTTATTTGTTGCAGGATCAATTTGGTCAATACCTCCAGGAGTCACCTCTAGAATCACAGGCTTCCTCGTATCACTCCAGTGATGTTTATAGCAGTTATACCTCTGCAGAGAGAGCTAATTTTAGACATCTACACACACTCCTTTACTACACAGCAATAGTTCCTTTCCTATCTAGTAAATGGTGTAGGTGTAAAGTTTAAAAAATTACGTAATTTCCCTTAATGCTCTTACCTGTGTTAACAACATTGAATCAAGTGAGAATAGCTGTCTACTGACAAGGAAGTCACAGCTTAAACACTGAATAGCAAACCCAAAACAGCTATCCCAAAAGGATTAAGTTTCTCTTGCTGCAGAAGGTGCAGACTATGCACTGTGGTTAGACAAGGAAATTGCTATTGCACAGGATGCTATTATTCAGCTAATCAAGACTACATAATGGTAGACTTATCACTATAGTGGAAATTTTTCATCTCCTGCGGTCATATTCCATTACAAATACAGACTTTCTGAAATAAGCACAGCAGGTGTCTGTTCTAAACTAAAGTAACACAAAGGGGATCCTCATATTCCAGCAGTGCTACTATGCTCATCACTAAAGACTTATTCTGTACAATGCTTTAAATTACTTTTAAGTGCTGTCTTCTGTGACCAGAAAACATAAAAGTAAATACAAGTCCAGCACTGTATATTACCAAGATTTATTAAATGAAAATCTTATCTTTAATCTGACCTACAAAAATCTTCACCAGAAACTTTATTTCCACATCAAGTGTTCAGGAAGTTGTGCAGGAAACTATTTAGAGTTGGAAAGTAAAAAGCTGGAAGCAGTAAACAATTAATAATGAATCACGCTTATGTTTTTATTCTTTCTTCTCTTCAAATAGGAACTCCGTGTGGTAAAGCCCTTTATTTCAGCAGTAACATTCAGAGTCTTGAATGGCTCAGGCCAACTGAAGAGAACTCAAATATTCTACTGCTGAAAAAGCTCCCATTGCTTTTGAATAAACTCTTCATTTTCTCTTCTCAAAGCAAGACTTTATATCCAAATTTACAAAAGCTACTTTAGGTATCACATCTAGCACATGCATAACATGCATAAAACACATTGGAAGTTTAAGTCTTTAGATCAGTTCATTAAACTCCACATGATCAATATAAGCCAGACACTTACCCGTCCTGTAATTTTTCCTTCTGAGAAGTCTGTCCTGAATCTCTGTTTTTAAAAAAAAATAACCATCAGTAAATGCAAATATGATATCCAAACTATCCAGAAAATCCATGTTTAAGCCAAGCCTGTTTTAAGGGACTTGAATTAAGCCTCCTTGAAGACTTGCCATTCCACTGCAGTTTAATGTATTCGGTGTTTGTAGCTTGACTTGCTATTTAAGAATCATGCACTAGTTGCTGCAACTGACACTAGATCAAGTACATTAATTAAATAGCTCAAAATATAACTCACTTTCTTACTTTTTATATAAGGAAAGAAAACACTGTAAGCTACCACATGGTAATGACAACCAAGTACTTGCTGCTTGCTTGAGGGGGAAAAAAAATAAAATTAAATCTTACCAGTGCCTCTGTAAGGAGCTCTGTTCTGTGCTCTGTGGAAAACTTAAGAGTTTCAGACTTTCTTCCACTGCCTTTGCGAAAAGTGAGACTAAATTCTGTTCCTTGTCCTTTTCCAACAGGAGAAATACTACAGATATCTCCATAAGGCCACTAGACAATTGAAAGTAATCAGGTTATACTGTCAGTCATTTTAAAGCTACATCTGTTCCACTCAAAAATCCTTAGTACCTAAGTGAGTTGCTGTAATGAGACAATAGCTAGCATGCTATGTGGCAGCTTTAGCTTGAGATTCTTATTTAACACTCTGCAAAGTAAGTAAGTGTCCGAACTCCCTTCAGGGACATAGCCTTGCAGTGATTAAACTTACCCCAGTTCATTCAGAACAGTACACCCGAAGGCAAACTACTACTTAGTGGCTAATAAAGATAAATAGCTTAAAAGGACAAAAAACTACTGGATATTTGTAGAGTCACTGGAGGCAACACCAGTTTTCTGTGTGCTTTTGTAGCAGCTGCCATACCTTCTGGTTTTGCTGAGATCTTGTCAGACTACATAGTTTTTTAAGACTGAATGCTACTATTCACTCTGGATGATTAATAAAAGTCAGAAATCAACTCAAAGTGTCCCCATTCAAAAATTAGTTACCTGATTTGTAACTTCTAGCGTGTTGGGATTGTATGTGGTGATGGCATGGGTTCCAACTGAAAAGACTCGCTTATACCTAGAACATAGAAGGGTGTTAGTTTCTCCAAAAGTCACAGAAATACCCTCTTGAAGAGCAAAACTATGTTGAGCAGCTATATACAAGTCAGGGTTAGGAAATGGATCTGGAAATTTCTTTTTTGAGTTGTTAGTTTGCAGTCTACCTTTACAGTATGTGAAGCTCCTCCTCTCTGTATATCCAGAAAGGGAGCATACAAGTCAAACACTAGCAAATTTATTTCCTTACACATATCTTCTCCTATGTTATTGGCTAATTCAGGACCAAAGACTCTTGGAACTTGTACTGGAAGGTACTAGCAGACCAGAAAAAATTCTAAAAAGACTACATAGATAGGACAAAAGTGATTCCTACAATATTGCACGGCATCTGTTTGAGGACAGCAGTTGTAACATGAAATAATGCAATTTATGTACCTGGGTCATAATACCATTATAAGGCTGTTACTATGGCCAAGCCTAATTTTCTTTACCTTGAGAAAAACTAAGACTATTACACTTCAAAAGACTCAGATCACTAAAGCTAGAGCTCAAAACGCAGCTAGTCATCATACACTGATGTCTCAGATATGTTAACTGTCACAGTACTTAAAGAACAGCTGTAGCAAGGCAGTTGCCTGCGTTTCAGGCATACCAGAAACAAGCTGAGCTAAGAAATTAAGATGCTTCAAGTGTGAAATGGAAACTTTACCATGGTTTCATTTCCTAGACAACCTTCACAGCAAACCCTGAACCAAATCTTTATATAGATACTATTTGCATATTTCCAAATCAGAAAGTTTTGCAACATAACTAGCCAGAGTTTGAAGTAGTAGATTACTACTAATTCCTTACTACTTGTACAAGCTTCTTATTCTAGGGTGCTTCTATCAGGAAGCAGTCCTGCCCAGAAAGTCAAGTCAAACATGAACTAGTAACAGTGCTAGCAACTATTTCCCAACCAAAGAAACAGGATCTGAATACAGATGCCTCTCTTGAACTTGAACCAAACAGACATACTGGCTGTCCATCCTAAAATACTGAATCAGTGCAACAAGTTAAGTTTCAGTTCTAGATAAACTGTGAATTGGCTATGGAAAGAGCAGGTTAGGATCAATCAGATGGCTGACTAATCTGATCAGTACCATACTAGACATTGGGGAAAGAGCAGGTTAGGATCCATCAGATGGCTGACTAATCTGATCAGTACCATACTAGACATTGCATCAAGAAGCAGGTAATTTCTTCCTTCTTCCTCAGCATTCTTGAGTTGCAGTCCTTTCTCTCACTTGCCAAGTCTGCAGCACAAGCCATCATTTCTGTACAAGGTCAAACTTTGCATGGACTTCAGATATTCAGGATTCAGAGCTGCTCTGTCATGTTATTTGACCTGTCCTCCCTTCTCTCATAATAGCAAGGCCAAGCGTATCTGTCTGACACAGTCAACACAAACTTCATTCCCTACCATTTTCCATTATTCAAACTGGTGCAAGTTCCAACCCAGAGGAGTTTGTCTAGGAATTAAAGCCAGTGCCTATTTTTTCAAAGCCTAGAAAAATCAGTAGTAATATGGAAGTGAACTGCCACCTTAAAGATGCTTAATCTGTTTAAAACATCTATTTGTTTTTCCACGTAGTTGAATTTTCTTTATTCAAGATGCAGATCAGCAGAAGCTGCAGTAATGAAGCAGAACATTTGAAGCTACTCTATCTCCTAATAATTCCACTACAGCCAGTCTGTCAAAGAATGCTCTAGTTCTTAGATCATAAGAAAATCCTTTGAATAAACAAGCTGTTCCCTCTCCTCTCATTTACAACTTAAGTAGTATTCTGCCTTTTATATGATTTACAAATAAGGTTTATGCTGTTCTAAAGAACATAAACTTACTACAAGTAATAAAGAACTTTTTTAAGGTTTAGTTTACTCACTTAACATACTAAAGAGTTTCAAAGTGCTTTGTGGCAAAATCACTCATAATTGAAGACCAGCTTCCTAACGTAACAGACCCTTCCTTTTCTCCCCTCAACCTCAAGCCAGCATTTCAAAATGTAGGGAGCATATTTATTATCCAGCATACTCTTGTCCAGAACATCACCTTTAAGTATGTAGAAATGTGTTTATATGTCCAGGCCTTGAAGATTTCGCCATTAATTATCTCTCAAACTATGCAGTACAGCCTAATGCCGGGCTGTTTTGAGAAGAATTTGAGAATTCCTCTTCCCAGTAATAAGGCTATTGCCTATCACTAGTTTATTTGAAGCACTGTAGTAGTCAAAAGTTACACTTTTTTAAATCAGGATGAACCTGGTAGCCAAATTTTATACCACCACACTTAACATAAAGACAATGTTCAGTAACTTTATGGAATCACAGATCAACACTGGAGAATCATCATCTGTACCACTGGAAAATACTTTAACTGCCATGCATACAGCCCATACTTGGCAAAGTGATAAATTATATGAATAGTCAGTGATTTAGGCTCATTTAGGAATACACACTAAGTTACTCTTTTTTATGTTATCCATAGATTATACTGAAATTGTGTATCTATGAACTGAGTGGAATTAAATACTCAAATATACAGTTACTAAATACCATACAAGCTTCTGCTGCAACTACTCACTAAGTAGTCCTTTCCCATGCATTACATGAAAAGTCATTGAGTTTTTAAACTAACTTTCTGTTTTAGACTTTAGACTTAGTTTGAAGTTCTATAAGACTACAGTTTATCAGAAAACTAGTCAAATTTCAAGATCATACTACTCAAACTTCAACAGTTTTCATCACGGAGGACCAGGCTCCTTAATGGAAGACACTGGGCAAGAGAAGTAATTTTCTATGTATTTAGTTTTCACCAAGTGGTTCAAACCATATGCGTAATTTCAGAGGAAGAGACTGCATGTTTTCTGTTGAGAAACAGAGATCAAGAGGGAACAAGTCTTCTAAATTCTACCACAACATAGTATTTTATGAGTACTAAAAGAAACAGTTTATTCGCACTTGACTACACACATCCAAATGCATGGATCTTAACTCAAGTAAGATGCAATTTAAACAAGTAGTGAACAGAAATCTAAGGAGATAGAAATAATATATATTAAACTATATTTAGAGTCAATCAAGAATGTGTCTTGGTAGAAGATTTTGCCCTCAGACAGCTGCTCAGTCTACTCTGGACTCTGAACTACTCAGGGCTTTAACTTTTACCAACAAAAAGGCAGGCAACTCTGATTAGACACTGAAGCAATCTCATTGTTCTCCAAAGCACATTTGAGAAAGACCTGTGGCTGTCACTCCTTGCAATCTCATTCTCATTTCCTTCCCAGCATTCCCAATCTTTGATAGGAAGAATTAATGAAGTACCTGTCAGCAGGCAGCCCAAAAAAAAAAAAAAAAAAAAAAAAAAAGCCAGTTTCAACTTACAAGGCAAAGAGATTCAGACATCACCTCTCAGAATAATAATTAGAATAAAGCAGTACTCATGCTCCTGAGGTGCAGAAAACATACCCTCTTTGTTCTGTTGATGTTTAAGTAGCAAGGAAAAATCCCAGTTCCAAGCATGTGAGAAGGACCAGTTAAGCACACCAGAGAAAGTCCTATGAAGCTTTAAAAAGTATGCATAACAGCTGACTTCAAACACAATGTAACAGATAACAGTTATTATATTTCAATAGTATTTATTAGAAGTACCCTAGCTTTTGCAGACAGAAGCATCACTAAAAATTCAGTTTTAGATCCAAGACCTCCACTAGGGATGAAGTTTATTTCTAGTAACAGAGACCTTCAAATAATCTCAAGTAATAGTTACAAGGCAAAGAGATTCAGACATCACCTCTCAGAATAATAATTAGAATAAAGCAGTACTCATGCTCCTGAGGTGCAGAAAACATACCCTCTTTGTTCTGTTGATGTTTAAGTAGCAAGGAAAAATCCCAGTTCCAAGCATGTGAGAAGGACCAGTTAAGCACACCAGAGAAAGTCCTATGAAGCTTTAAAAAGTATGCATAACAGCTGACTTCAAACACAATGTAACAGATAACAGTTATTATATTTCAATAGTATTTATTAGAAGTACCCTAGCTTTTGCAGACAGAAGCATCACTAAAAATTCAGTTTTAGATCCAAGACCTCCACTAGGGATGAAGTTTATTTCTAGTAACAGAGACCTTCAAATAATCTCAAGTAATAGTTTAACAGATAATCTGTTACACAACATGCTAAGTATATGTGTGGACTAGTGACCCTCATCTGTTTAAGTAGAGAAGACATTACCCCTCCAAGAATCTGCTCAGAGAAGAAGCATTTTCATTTTAAATAGTGTTTTATATAGTAAGTTAAAGAGACTCAGAAGCTGAATAAGTCAGGTAGCCACACTGAAGCGTGGGAACATGTGCAGAGAAAGACTAAAACACAATACTTAAAATCCAAATTGATTTTAGCGAATATACATTCCAGTCAGAGACTGAGCAGCAAAAGCCTTTTGTTCAATTTTCATCCATCGATACAGGAACTACGGAGCTAAATCAAATAACTGAGAAAGAAACGTCACAGAAAACAAACAAAAAAACCCCACCCAAACAAACTTTAAACTACTTACTTTCCCCTCCATGAATGTTTTGTTGTGTAGAAACAAGCAAGATCTCTGTTTTCTCTAATTACATTCATTCTGTGCCAAGACCTGAAAATAAAAGAGACATCCTATTAGTACTAAAGATTTTAATTTAAAACTAATAATCAATATGATTCAGACAAAAAGATTTCCTTTTTAAACAATAAAATCACTGCTTTGACAATTAAAAAAAATAATTAGGGACTTATGTTTATCAAACACTGAATGAACAGAGTTACACATGAAGTTGAACACGATTTAGTCTTTTCCCCGCTGATTTTGTTACACTAGTTACTCTTTAACAATACCAGATTACAGTAATTAATGACTCATTACTTGCCATACTATCACAACCATGTTACTTCTGCTGCACCTTTCCCCATACAGATTCAGGTATATTTTATGCCACCTCCAGAAAGCTTAACTCCTGAAAATTGTGTAACATCAAAATTATTTTAGTACCCTGCATCCGTAACTCCAGCTAAGCCAGATTCCTACTGTGATTTTAAATAAACAGCGAGAAGAAATCTGGATAGATAGAAAAGCTCACTTTCTAGCCTGAAGCAAAATTTGAAGTTGAGAAACTTACTTATTAGCCAAGCACTGTGATTAAGGAGCTGACTAAGCATCCTTTCCGTGCTGTAAAAGTTTAAGCAATCCCACCACTAACATCCTCTGGAGTGAAACCAGAGGAGGGCCACAAAGATAATCAGAGGGCTGGAGCACAAGTCCTATGAAAACAGGCAGACAGAATTAGGGCTGTCCAGCCTGGAGACAAGAAGGCTCCAGAGACCTTACTATAGTGGTCTTCCAGTACCTGGAGGGGCCTACAGGAAAACTGGGAAGGAACTTTTTATAAGGGTTTGTAGCAATAGGACAAGGGGGAATGGCTTTAAACTGGAAGAGGGTAGATTTAGGAAGAAATTCTTTACTGTGAGAGTGGTGAGACATTGGAACAGGTTGTCCAGAGAACCTGTGGATACCCCATTCCTGGAAGTGATTAAGGCCAGGTTGGATGGGGCTTTCAGCAACCTGGTCGACTGGGAGGTATACATGCCTATAGCAGGGAGGTTGGACTAGATGATCTTTAATATCCTTTTCAACCCAAACCATTCTGTGATTCTGTCTTGACATGCTTATTTCACACATGAACATCTATTCCCTAAACACGTGCAGGAACTTAGTGAAACTTACCCACAGATGTTTCACCAGACCTTTGCTTTAGAAGCTACTAAGTTCTAAGGAATGCTCCTGAACACTAAATACTATCTTCCATAACCGAAACAGATGAATTTTGAGTACCTGGGGCAATTGACTTCCCTCTTAGTTCACTTTGATGTTATTACATATTTAAGACACTTAAGAGGACATACCCATACTAAGTTGCAAGAGTAAAGTGGTCACTCTCAGTTTACTGCTACAGTGTTAGTTTTGTTTTCAAATGTGTTGAAACAGGCTTCCCTGCTCTTCATTACAGGCTGATACTCTCTTAGGTTCACGGAATTGTCAGAGCTGGAAGGGACCTCTAGAGATCATCTAGTCCAACTCCTTGGCTAAAGCAGGATCACCTAGAGCATATTACTCAAGACTGCATCCAGGTGGATCTTTAATATATCTCCAGAGAAGAGGACTCCACAACCTCCCTGGGCAGTTCACACTATTAATGTGCTGCCATCTCCAAAACATTACCCATTAAGAAGCTAGCCTGAAGAATTCATATTTGTAGTTTGCCTGAAGCAATGCTGAAGTAATCCAATCTCAGTCAGTACCTCACTAAAAGGTAGACTTCAAACTCAGTTACCTTTTTACATTCAGCTAACTGTACTCAACTTGGCAAAGGAAACTTTGTCATTTTGAGATGGATCACCTGTAACATTAGCTCACTGCTAATTTCTGCCCTCTACAACTTCAGGCTATTTTCTTTCTGAGCAATGGCTGTAACAGTTATGTAGTCATGAACATGAAGAATGGATAGCCTAACTGAAATGAACTTGAGCATTCCTTCCCTAAGGTGAAGTGCCGGAACAATCATCACTTCCTACTGACGAGAACTGCCTCTGGAAAAAGACAGAACCAGTATTTACATACTTCAATGACTCAGTCTTTGAAAAGATTGAGTTAATACCTCATCAATTTGAGTCAAATTAAATTATCTAAATCTATTTTTTGGAAGCAAAGTTTCACAGAGGGTAAGATATTAAACAGTATTATTTCCTAATATTCGCCATTTTGCCTGGTTTACAAACTATGTTGTAGCATTATTGCTGTGGATAAACTTCAAAACAGTATAGTCTGTTTGTCCAAACTACACAGATCTTGCTGTATAATAGCACACTAGCTCTGACAATTTTGTGTTTTGAAGTTATCTTTCAGAACAAAGTGCCAGATACTCAAACTTCATACCTCCCTTTTTCAACCATTTTCCCGACACTGACTAATGCATTAGTAAAAAGAAAATAAAAGGCTAACAGAACTAGCTCCACTAAGTACGGGATTATAAAATCTGTCTGTGATTCCAGTTTCACCAACATTAGACTCCTCTAACCAGCTCTATTAAGTCCCACAGATATGAACACCACCTGCTCTAGAGTATTTAAAGCAAGATGTTCTCATACTTGCCAACATCTAGTCTTAATAATACATGACTAAGGAACACTCACTTATGAGCTACCAGCAGCTTCCATTAATTTTAACATCAGCATCTCACTAGACTTGGGACACTCACACATGAAGTACTTCACTAGACTGCTTTATTGTTTAGAATAAAATTACTAAAATCATTAAGCTTTGATGCTGTACTCACTCTGTGCTTCTTGGAAGTGATTGCAACTACCCACTTCTCCCACTGAGAAGACTAGCACACAGGAAATACATGCCAAAATCTAATAACAATTAATACTTGTACACATTTTCCTGCAGTTTAACAGAGAACAAGGCTAACAATAGCCTAGTGTTCTGAACTGCTGTGTTGAAGTCCAGCAATCATTTTTCAGCTGTCTTTGGTTCCACGGTAAGAGAAAAAAAAAAAGTTCCTGACAAAGACATTTTAGAATAAACCAAAAAGTTATCTTCCTTCACTCATTCTTGCAGAACCAGTGCAACATCACTCTTACTATACTATCTACAATGTGATGCATTGTAATTTTAGTACCTGTGACAGTGTAACTATTGACTTTTCAGAGCAGATCAGGTTTCATTTTTAATCAAGTTTAGCCATAATGCCAGTGTAGGCTATGGTGGTCTGCTTAGTCATATCATACTAATTTCCCCAAATAAAAGAATATTCTTCTTCCTGTCATCTTTACCTCCTCCTCCTGTATTCAAGATACCTTTAGAGCAGTTGACTGATTTGACACAAAAATGGGGTTAAATTTTTTTTTCACTCATAAAAGCATCCAAAATAAGGCCCCAATTTTTATGATCATCTTAGTGTCCTGTGGTACCCAAAAATAGAAAATTGAAACTTCAAAAGGTTTTGAACACACTGTGGCCCAACTATTGGATATCCCACACTCATGGCTCTCAAAGGTTTAACACTAGAGAAACACCTAGTTCAATTGTTCTACTGGAGCAGAGGCACTAAGTATTTTTAAAGTAGCAGTTTATAAACATGTTTCATCTGGTTGAGAAAGAAAAGTATGCTGAATGCAAAACAGTCAAACAATCTGAGGTTCCTGCCGGCAAAACACTGTCCATGACTTGCAGTTTCTTTTGTGAATCTGACTAAGGCACTCCCCCAATAGCTGAATATTTTAATTAGCTTTTTCACAATACAAAGGTTCAGCAATACTTTCCTATTTGGTTCCTTTAGTACCATAAGTAGCAGTGAAACAGCTTTTGGGGGAAGAGTTCAAACCACATTTTTGTGTACTGCCTGCACCAAAAACTGCAACCCCTAAAATTAAAGGGCCTGAAGTGCTGCCAGGACTCCCCCTCTTCAGAGTTTAAGCTACATTAATAGGTATATAACACAAGCTGTGTTCAACCTGCATAGACTTTTCCCTTTTCTAGGATTTCACATTCTTCAGACAAAATTGCCATCTGGGAAAACAATCTATTTTAGGAAACAGAGACTGAATTGTCTCAAACTAACACTTGAAGAGTTAGAGACAAAGCTGTGACCTTGCAGGCTTCAAAGCAAAAGATAGTGTTGTAATTACATATAAGTATTCCTCAGTTTAAATAATGTTAGGAGTTTGGACATGGGATCAAAATTTAGTGCTTAATTCAGATTGACTTTTTCCTGACCATATTATTCCTTTACTATTACAAAGTTTCTACATCTTTAAGTGAAGACTTAACTAATGCTAAGGTAGTGCTTCAGATACACAAACAGGACTATTATTCTATTCCAGTGTGGGGAGGAGGAAGAGAAATGTTGATAAGAAACTGAGAATCTTTAAAAAAATAATTCCAGCAAAGCTAAAACACAGAATAAAGTTCCTGAAAAATCTATACAACACAGGGGCAGATACTCATATCAAGCTCAAGTGTGACTTTCCTGAGAGAGATTAAGACATACCAAGAGGATAAAAACAGAGACTAATTGGAAAAAAATAAGAACAAGGCACTGAAAAATATCCCAAGGTTCTGTTAATCTGTGGTTCTACATATCTACCTTCTAGCTTAAAAGTCTGGAGCCTGACTTCCAGCCATCTAGTCATCTGTAGCTTTAAATGTGTTATTTAAATAAACAAGTTTCGTCCACCGAAATGTCTTAGCTGTCTAGGTTTCATCTGCATCTTTCACTGCTGTGTGCACTAACGGCAGAGTTTTTCCTTCAGATGGATTCTTTTTAACAAACACTAAATGTTTTCCTCCTCCCTAATAGTACTGGGCTCTTAAAGTACTTCAGGCTAAGTAGCTGTGGAAATAGCTGTTTCTTAACATGTTGTGCAGGATCTCAGATCACTTTTTGTAAGGGGAGAAAGAGAGGAGACCTACAAGACCCTTAAAAGAGGATTAGTGCAGCTTGCCTCAGTGATAGCAGCATCACCATCATCAATGGTCCAAGATGCAAACTGGCTGAGAATTTCAATCTTGCTACTACGGTAAGTGATGGTGACAACATTATTGTCAATCCTTCCGCTGACTGCTCCCATTCCCTCAGTGAGGACTAGTGCTGAAGATAACCAGAATCTTCCACAATTGTGCTGTTTTGTTTTGGTTTTTTTTTCAATCTACAATAGCATTCTGCTGTACCAATGAATCAATCTGATTCACCAGCTAGACAGGTATCATAACAAAAGCGTTTACTCACTAATTTTGGGGGAGGGGGGGATGGGATGGGAAGGGGAAGTGCTCCTTTCAGTCAGTTTAGCCATCATGTCATGCTTCTTCAGAATATTGTTCTATATTAAGTTTTACTAGTGAAGTAGGATAATTGTCAAGTCTTTTTAGCATAACTTCTTAGAAGCAAATTGTGAAGTTGAGCAGCTGAAAGTTAACATTTCAATGAATGCCAGGTGATTAACTATTTTATTAACTCAGTAAACTTCACTCACCAAGTTTCAAATACAAGTCAAAAAAAGGCACCTGCTCAGTCACAGACACAAATCTCTTCCATCAGACCAATTCCCAGAACACCACTTCAAATCTAGAAATACACAGTGATTCAGTGCCTCAGGACAAATAGATGTTTGGAAACTTTGAAGAATACCACATGACACCCAGAGCAGCGAGCAATGCATACAAAATAAACCTTTTTACAAATTTATTCCAGCAAGGCTAAAATACAAGGTAAAGCTCCTGGCAAGTCTATACTACACAGGGACAGACACTCAGCTTCAAGTCTCCAAACACTTACAAGTTTGTTGCAAGTGGGGAAAAAAAAAAAGTCAGTAATAATGCAAAAGTGTCAGTAATTTCTGACACTTGGCTGCCTACAGCAGGCAGGAATTAAGAACAAGATGCATACCTACAAACTGAAGCAGGCTAGAGCCAAGCATAGTTTTTACATCTGTAATACTGGTCCTGCTATTTTGAACCAAGCCATGGCAGAGTGAACAGCATTGTACTAACTTAATTCAGTGATGAAACTTGAGCCAGTAGCCATCCCTTCAACAACCTTCCTCCTTTTCTATGTATCACCCTAAATGAAAGTAACCTATGCAGACAATCTTCTAGTTATCAAGAAGAAAAGGCTTCGGCTCCAAATTACTTGAGTTCCAAAACAAGGAATATTTTATGCAATACAGTATTTTATTTATTATTTAATCAGCACTAAGTAATAGGAAACAAAGCAGCTATCTACTCAATATCATCTTCTCAGACAGCCATAGATCTGATTTGTGCAAGAGCACATGAGAAAAAGGGAAATACATTCATTTCAGATTACATTAACTTCAAAAGCAATCACAAAGCAGAGAATAAGTGCAGTAATAGGGAGACTCCAAATAAATGTAAATGCTTATGTTTCCCCCTCAAGCAGCATGCTCAAATATTCCCTTGGCTTGAGACCACTAAGCTGAAAACCAACAAACACACAACCTGCAGCAAAAAACAAACCGAAATAAAAAACACAAACCAAAACAACAAATAAGCCACCTGAAGGACTAAGAGAACACTTTTACAGCCCAGAGCTCGGTCCTCAGTAGAGACACAGCTATCAAAGTGCAAGCTCCACACCACTTGACAGGAAAATCTATCCCAAAGACTGCTGATAGCTCAGTGCAGACAGAAACCCATTTAGCATGCCTACTTGTTTTGGCGTTCAGAAAACAGAAAGCAAGCAAAAAGCATCCATAGGAGAAATTTGAAGAACTCTTGGGAAAAAAAGCACATTTAAGGGGAGATCTTCTGAAAGACACGTTAAGTTCTGCTCGTGCTCCTCAGGCATACTACCACCACTCAAAAATGAAACAAAAACCTCACGTCTGTGAGAGCAAGTCTCCTCATCTCTCCCACTCTTCATAAATTATTTCTCAGAGCATCTCACAATGGGTATATTTTGATCCGAGGCCAGAAGCAGTAAAATAATGTATCTTTTCTTAATGGACATACTAGTGTTTCTCCAGGAAAGAGGGCAGATTCTGTCCTGCGGCTACAGAAGCTGCATCAGGTGCAGAGGACGCTCAGTGAAGCACCAGGCGGGCTGAGGCCAGCTGGGCTGGAAAGCCCAGCCTCGCCTCTGCTGGGAGATACAGGAAGAGAAGGGCTGGTAACGCAGCACACACCTGAGGGGATCAGGGCGGCTGGGCAGCTCCCCAGGCCACGGTCACCCTCCGATGCCCGCCCCTCACCCCGCCACGGCTGGGGCAAGGCGGCGGGTCAGGGGGCTTCGCACCAGCTCCCAGGCGGCAAAGAACGCTGCCCTCAGCACAACCCTCGCTCCCCCCACCCCGTCACCCCCCCGGG
>NW_009952263.1:172724-270674 GCF_000747805.2 Chaetura pelagica
GAAGAGAAGGCTCCAGGGAGACCTCAGAGTGGCCTTCGACCGAGGAGGGGGGCCTGCAGGGAAGCTGGGGAGGAGCTTTTCATAAGGGCGTGTAGCAGCAGGACAAGGGGGGACAGGTTTTACGTCGGAAGAGGGTAGGCTTAGGTTAGACGTTAGGAAGAAATTCTTGACGGTGAGGGTGGTGAAACACTGAAAAACACTGAAAGAGGTTGCCCAGGGAGGTTGTAGATGCCCCCTTCCTAGAAGTGTTCGGGGCCAGGTTGGATGGGGCCTTGAGCAACCTGGTCTAGTGAGAGGTGTCCCTGCCCATGGCAGGAGGTTGGAACCAGGTGATCTTTAAGGTATTCCAGCCCAAACCTTTCTGTCATTTTATGATCAGCTAGTTTGGGGATTAGCTGGCAGTATCCTGAGTGCCTGGATCCTGGAGTCTTGTGATTGTGTAGCCTTGGAGGTGCAGAGATCTGCAGCTTTCATGGCTTCAGCACCCTAGCACTGTGTTCTCCAGGCCTGGTACTGGTTTAGTGCTCATCCCAGAAGTATGAGGGAGGTGTTTTTGTTGCACGTGGAATGTGACTAACCTGTAGTAGCTGTTTTGAGAAGCCATAAAAGACACATTGAACAATCAAAAAACAAAGTACATTTTTATTTATGTGTATTATTTGTGTGGCCACACAAATAACGTTAAGTCCTATATTAATGTGGTTGAAGCACTGATTCATGTGGTTGGCTAACCACCCTCAGGTTTTTACAAGAAGACACTGAAGCTCTCCAACAATTTCCCATATTCTGTACCCAACAAGATTTCCCAAAAATGGGAGCTACAGTAGCATTTTAACAGCTTGCCATGATTTCCTTAGAATGCCTAAAGGCTGACGTAAACATTTTGAAATGTGACTCACATTAGAACACATGGGTTTACTATGCCTTTCCTTTAAAACACTGTCCTTAGAGTCTGCAAACGAGAGAATCGGGAAACAACTTATAACTGGAACTAATTATTTTGGAGAAAAAAACAAGATTAAAATCACAGGTGGTATATTGCTATTTTTTAATATCCTTTTCATTGTTATATAAACTATCACTAATGTCTTATATTTCACATAAGCTATTTAAATACTAATAAGTCATTCTTTTGATAACTCCAGTCCTCTGAATCTGGACTGCAGTGGTAAAATAGAGCTAATGGGAAAATTGCATTACTTTGGGGAAGCTGATAAATTGCTTCTGGTCATGGAACTTTGAAGGGAAAAAATATTGTATGTTTTATTAACATGCTAGGAATTGCAGAAACCTAATTTCAGATGGAGGTGTTATGATTCAGAAGAATTTATTTGGCTGAGTGCATGATTGAGTTTTTGGAGGGACTTTGAGAGGTTTTCTTCTGTTCTTGTTGATCAGTTGTGTCGGAGGTTTTTTGTTTTTTTTTCAGAGTGGGTTTTTTTTATTTTTCTTAGTACTGGTTTTGTGCTGTTAGTATTGGTAGGTAAAACACAGCAAGTCAAGCAACAGCTTGTTAGGTGTTTATTGCTTGAGACCAAATAATGACATTTGCATAGTGAAATTGGTGTAACAAACTAGGAATCAAAATTTTCATGGCCAGATTTCAATCAGACCACATAGACTATGTTTCATCATATTTATTCAGCTCAAGCTTGTCTTTCTGTAATAAACAATGTGCTTACCTGTCTATTTTCCTTTATACAATACCTCTGATTTTGGACATGCTTTTAAGCAAATAGTGATGTTAACTGTTTATAATGCAGAAGAATGATGAAAAGAAAGAAGGATAGAGATTAAGAGTGAGAAAACATGAAAGAAAATGGAATAATAATTTTTAAATTATTAGTCAGAGAAAAAGCAAAAAAGAAAAATGTGCTTAGCAGTTCAGATAGGAAGTTACAGAAATTATATTGTGCAACATAGTAAAATAGCTTTCAGAAATTAAAGTAGAACAGGATTTCGTAACTGTTTAACTATGAAGTGTGACATTATAATTCTGTGCAGACAACAGCATTCTACTTTTCTGGGTTGTTTGTTCTTTTGAGATAATACTACTGTGGGGTTTTTTTAGAGCTAGGGCCTTGTTTTTCTCTTTACCTGAAAGTAAACCTGTTTACCTATATTCCAGGAAAGCCTGGATTACAAATATTGTATTTTTAACACCATCTTCCAATTTTAAAGTTTACAATTTTATTTTTAAAAGCTATTAGAAGGTAATAAAAATCCTCACACCAGTAACATCAATGACAGTTTTATTATTAGCTGTGACACAGGTAATATTTCACCCTTAATTTTCCCAGACAGAGTCAGGAGCCATGTTAGTCTCATTCTCATTATTAAAATAAGAATAACAAAGCAAGGTTTTGATGCCCTCCTGAAAGATAGAACATTAAGTTGCTTCAATCCACTTTGGAGAAGCAGCCCCATCTTTATTGCTTCTAGATCTTTCCTCTGAAAAAGTACTGCAAATGTCAATCTGACCTCTTCAGCTTGAATATTGTCATTTGCAAAAGAGTTCAAGCCACTTTCAATCTAGAGAACAAGGTCACTCCTTAGCATCCAATTATTGAAATCCAGAAGGAATGAGAAGTTCCAGTCCACTACTAAATAATTAAGACTCGGCTGGACTATTTCTGTGATCGGCACCTAATCTGAAAGACCGTGGTTTAGGATGGCTGAATTCTTCAGGCACATTAGAGTACTTTGATACAGTAGAGAGCCATTGCTAGAATGCTCTGCAGCAACAGTAAATATAATGATTGTAAATACAACCTATAATAGCAGAGCACCTGTTATTTTTAAAACAGATATATTGGATTTTATAGCATTAACAAAGAACAAGCTTCTATGCAGCCTGCACACAGCTCCTTTCTCAGTTCTGTCTCTAATGATAGGATAGAATTTTGTGCCAGCTTTCTGAAGAAAGGAGAGATTCCCCCACCCTTCCTTGTCTTATAAGGAAGTAAGTTCTAGC
Organism: Chaetura pelagica; assembly: GCF_000747805.2. Lineage (NCBI taxonomy): Eukaryota > Metazoa > Chordata > Aves > Apodiformes > Apodidae > Chaetura > Chaetura pelagica. The sequence continues at coordinate 175,699 of NW_009952263.1, forward strand.
AGAATTGGGAATAATTATTTCACCTTCTTATTCACAAAATATTTTACAGTGTAGGAGGTGCAGGACCATCCACTCTTTAGACTGACTATTTTTCCACCACAAAGCTGTGGGGATCTATCCAGTCTTCTAAAAGATTGTATCTAAATGGTACACCACAGATGAGTATTAATTTAGGATAATTAGGAGGGCAATATGCTTAATATTTGTATTTTTATGTCACCAGATAACAACAACAATTATACTTTGCTGCCTAATTATAGAACTTGACTGACAGGATGACAGATTTTCAAAGGGACGAGGAGGTAAGTGTACAGGTCCTACCTGAAACCAAGAAAGTAAGATGTCTTTGAAAACCTCTCTCATGAATCTTGTCTCTTTTACTCTTAATTAGTTGCAGATGCCAAAATAGAGGTTACATGAAGACCCTTCTGGAAATCAGACCCACATTACTGGATCAGTCTTCATTCTACTCTTTGTTATCCCAAAGGTACAGTAAGACTATGCTGATAATTTGCTAGCAGTTTAAAGCTCACATCATTTTTTAATGTATCTTTACATATTTTGTCTAAAAAGAAATGCAGGTAAAATTTATAATTTATCTTCTCTGTAAGATTAATTAAAAGGTAACTTCTGGGTGCTTCTTATTAATAGTTCTGTTTCCTGATAGACTTACTAATTGATCATAGAATTATTTAGGTTGGAAGTGACATTAAAGATCATCTAGTTCCTATCCCACTGCTAGGGACAGGGACACCTTCCACTAGACCAGGTTGATCAAAGCCCCATCCAACTTGGCCTTGAACACTTCCAGGGAGGGAGCATCTACAGCCTCTCTGGGCAACCTCTTTCAGTGTTTTACCACTCTCACAGTGAAGAATTTCTTCCTAATGTCTAACCTAAGTCTACCCTCTTCCGACTTAAAACCGTTACCATTAATGCTAAACTGTGTTCATATTCACACCATTTCTGTTGGCTACAATAAGCCCTTTTCTTCCCTTTGGATGATATTTTCATTTTGGCATCAGCAGATGTGCAGTAAATACCACCACACTAACTTCTTGTTTCTTCATCCACCCGTAGCCCTGTATAACTTGGTCCTTTTGATGTCCCTCTTCAAGATACCATCTACAGATTATCTTTTAACTCTTACCTTCCAATAGATAGGTTTCAATATGAGTTGCAATCGAGTCTTAGTAGTTTATGTGGGTACATCTGATGTAAGTACAGTAAATGTAATGGGTTTACTTAGTATTTCAGATGTATTTCATAGTACAATGTCTTTTCATGGACCGTAATAGCAACAGACAATGGTGTAACAACTGTTAGCAGAATTATGTTCTTTAAAGATGTGTTGTTACATGATTTCAAAGGAAAAAGTAGATTTATTTTTTTTTAATTGCATGCAAAAGAAAATAGCAACTCTTTAATAAAGTCCATAGCTACCTTCTCTTTTGATTGCATTCAGCCAGGTTACATACATCCGAAAAGAACCCCATTCACACATGTTCAGTGGAAACCTTGATAAAATATGTCAATGAAAATTTCCAATTACTTAGTTCATCCTGTGGATGCTTCATCTTAGTATTGCAAGTCTACTTAAGGGAAACTGCTGTTTGAACTATCTGGCTCTTAGGGACCATTTTTGATAAAAGGTACTGACAATGTCCCAGTCTTTTTGTCTTCCCACTGTTGACACTCAGCCCATGCAGGAGAACTGCCAGAAACACAGAGACACTTTGAAAAAGGGGTAGACTGTGAGCAAAGCAAGGAGTCTAGTGGAAAAAGAAATTGGAGCATAGGAAAGCAAGACTGAACTGGCAAGCAGGTGCCTGTTGAGGTCGATGTGTTAGGAGTGGGTTTTGGATCTGGGAATCATAGGATAGATAAAGATCTTGGAATAGCTGAGAGGGCAGCAGGGGAGTGACCAGTTAGCTTCAACAGACTAGACTTGATAACTGCGAAGATAGGAAGAGCTGTGATTTTACAAAATTTGAAAATAATAGGCTATGAATAGAAGAAGCATTTGTGTAGGGAGAAGAGGACTTTTTCTCAAGGAAACTGGGACAGACAACCCACAGAAGAGGGAAAATAAAAGGAGAAAGGAGAGAAACACCTAGATCTGGCTTAGGGAAACACTGTTAATGATACAAATAGCTGAGGGGAAAGACGGGGATGTCTAGGCAAGGAGATAGGGACTGAGCTGAGGAATACTGTGAGGAATGAGCGCTGAGTCAACATAGAATACTAGGAAGATTCAAATGTAGAAGCAAGGAGAGAGAGAAAGGGCTTAGCAGATCATCAGGCTGAAAAAGACAGGGTGAAAGAAGCAGTAGCCACAACAGCCTGCTAAAATAGAACCCATATTTTCTCCAGGATTACTCCAGCTGAGAAACCTAATGCCCAAATGTATTTAATGTCCTCTCTACTGGACATCAACTTAATTCTGTCACTAGTTACTGCTATTTCTCTTGCCAGAGATCTGTGTTGCAGATTTGGATGTGGTATATGATATAATCCCACATCATGAATATGTGGATTTATTAAATAAACCTAGCGAAATATACATCTACACACATAATCTATGATAATCAGCTGTGCTATATTGACACTGTAAAACCAAAAGACTTTAGGAGTTAGAAAATTCCAGGAGATGAAGACTGCCTTTGCAAATAGTTGCATGGTTACATACCCTTTTTTTTTTTTCCATAAGAAATTTGCTTTACTCATTTGACAAGATAAGAGGACCCATGAATCAACATGAATATGATACTGTGTTCTATCTACATTTCTTTGTGTACACTAAACAAACTCTATTATTCAAGCTCCAGATTTAATAATTCACATACTGACATTTCTATGACATTCTTCAGCGTGCTGAGTGCTTCAGGAGCATTCATTACTTTATTTTCACAATGTCCTTCTGCTTTAAATTTGGTCCTCCAAATCAAAATTACCTCTGAAAACCACATAACAGGTTCTCTTCTTATTCATTAGCAAGAGTGTTGAGACAGTCACTTACATATGTATGATTCCACACTGTGGACTGTATGGCAGATAGAAGAAAAGTAAGTACTAATCCTCTGATGCCCTAGCCTGGGGTCAGATCCCAGAATTAGAAACAAGAGTGAGGTTGTAATGCCCAGTGGAGATAACCATGAACAAAGCAAAAGACAGCACTTACTAACCTTGCTCACAGCTTGTCAGGGAATTGGAAGATTTTTACAAACTTCAAAGAGTAAGAATGTTCTTAAGATTATCCAGCCTTTCCTCCATGAGAAATTGTTCATGAAGTGCATAGAGAAGAACAGAAGGGATTATGATGGTGTAACTTGCAGGCTGCACTATTGAAATGACAGCCTCTTGAGAAGGACTGTGAATCTGAAGGATTCTTTTACATTTGCCTTAAAAAAAATTAAATATATCTACCCATAGTCCAGTCGGATGCTCTTTACCATTTAGAGTGACTGGTAGCTGAGAAATGTGAATGAACCATGTATGAATGATACAGCTGCGAAGTGGCTTTGCAAAAACAACAGAACGTTCTGTGGCCTAATAATGTTCCCCAGCTCTAATCCATCTATGAACAGGTCACTGCCAATAACAGTCGTAGCAGCAATGAAAAGACTTCTGGTAAAAAAATGTAAGTTGCATAATATGTGGAAGTTGCATTGTTTTTATAACAATTTAATCTCAAGCATTATCCCTCTACCTAATGGACACCCCCACCATTATCTTGATGCCCTAAATGCAGGATCCCCAAGCAGAACATATTTTCATGGTGGATTTCACCAAAAGTTTTAGTTTCATGAAAGTTCAATTAAACAACAGAATGCGATTTTCTGTTTACTGGCAGTCCACATCAGTTCAGCTCTGCTTTGCTGAGCTGTGTTCAACTTCTCAAAGCGTGTGTGTGTTTCACTAGACACCCCTGGCTCCAGCCCCATGGTGCAGAAAATGGGATGCACGCCACCTGCTGCTCTCCATATTTTGGCTGCTGCTGCTTAAAAGCTTCCCCAGCTTTCTACAGAAACTGTTTACAAGTATTTCGAAGGGTAGTATAGCTTCATGTATATATGGTTTATAGTATACACATCTTATCTAGGCTGCTCTCTCCTCTCCTTTTTTACTGTGGAAAAATGAAAATTAACTGTAGTGGTTTGTTTCCACTTCACTTCAGTAAAAAATGCCTAAAATTCATCAGCAATGGTATTTTATTAACCACTTATAGTCTTACGTCCTGCTGTGACTTCCCACCACAAAGGGTGGCACAAACAAAGCCACCCTCTCCATGCACAGCAGACCTGGCATGTCACACACTGATGGCACAGGGTACATCTGATTTAATTGCCATCTAAACCTGAAACTCCTGATGGAGTCAGAGGAAACCTTGATCCTGGAGATGTTTCAAGTGAGCTGTGTCTCCTGCAGACAGATTTCAATCCGAAAGGTCATACAGTTACCCTGGGGTCCTTGACTCTCAATTTCCAGGTAACTCCTAGCCTAATGTAGGCTCTTCTTTTACTCCAACAACTTTCAGAATTTGATTTCAGTGAAGATTTGTCCTTCAGAATCACAGAATGTTAGGAGTTGGAAGGGACATCTGGAGATCATCAGATCCAACCCCCCAGAAGTATTTGCTATAACGAGAGCCAAGACTTAACATGGGAAAAATACAACATTCAGTCTTACAAATTAGGCATCAGAATACAAACTGCTAGGAAAAAAAAAATTAATAATATCTTACTATTCAGGCCATCTAATTAGTACAAAACCTACCTCTTCATGTTAGTGGTGCATGTAGGAAGCAGTTTGCATTGTGATTTCACCGTATATTACAGTCATTATACCATGCTTGTGTTGTGATTGCTCCATAATGCAGTATCACTCTTCTAAATCAAATCCAACATAATGTCAAATATATTCAAGTAGGTAAATCTGGTATTGAAACATTAAACCCTTCTGCCATCTCAGACCTGTTGGATAAACCAGATCAGGACAGGCAGCCACCAAGTTTCCTGGGTTACTATGGGGCCAGCAAGGTCCAGCTGGCCCACACCACACTGACCTTGGCCCTGTAGCACTGCAGAGAGCTGGAACAAGCAGGATCCAGTCAAGGTGAATGGCTTCTGCATGTTGGGTAATGCACTGGGGAGATTCTTAGCTGAACCATGGACCAGATCATTCAGCTTGGCAGGAAGGCAGCAGATGAAGAAATGTCACATCTGGGACATTGTTTCTGGCACATGAATCATTGCTGGTGCTCATGGAAATGGCGTGGTGGAGCAAAACAACAGGGCTGAACCCATGGAGGTGGGCTCATCAGTATTCCCTGTAGGCATATGTTCTCACCCTTGTTGTGTGGAGATAAGAGGTCTCGTCATTCATGTGCTGAACATATTAAGCTCACTGTGCAACACCAGTGATCACTAGTGTTGGTCTGAATGAGAGCAGGGAATATTACCAGGAAACATACTTTTGTCCTTGGAAGAAGGCTCAAAGGAGACATTCACAGTGCTTATGAAGCTCATGTTGTAAGCTCTTTACAATGCTAATCAGATTACATCCATGTCAACAACAGAAGGAGAGTGCAGCATTACAAATGCCCTAATGCTAAACTCCTGCATTGCAAACTGGACATAGAGAAGCTGATAGTTTCCCTTTCCCCTGTTACTGAGTGACATCTACGCTGTAAGAATGCCAGACACAGTGAGTAATAAAAAAGAGCATCTGTCAGCATAATTTTCAGGCTCTTTCTGTGTTTCTGTGGTAAGCAGAAGCAGGACTTCAGAAATTTTTGTTTTCTTTTGGGTTGGTAGATTTTTTTCTTAGGTCTTTACAGTTTCACCTTCATTTTCCCCATGCTCTTGCTGGTTTTGGTTTTCTCAGTATGACTGGATCATTGGGTCCCTTACCAATTTCTCAGTATTGCAGAGATACCAGCATTTCAGCTTTCAAAAGTGTTGCTTCTGATGATGAAAAGGTATTTTGTATTTTGCCTTTAATATCCCTAAAATTGTCTGTAATTGGGCCATTTGGCCTAATCAAGGGAAACAGAAGTATATCAATCTGAGAAAGCAGAAGCGTACACATGAATTTAACACTACTTCTAGCATCCATTTCAGGCAGTATGTTATCCATATTATCTTCCCACTCCCTTTGCTTTGACACAGATCGTGACCATCAAATGATAGATCAGGCATTTGCTGTTGTTTTTAAGCATAAGCATATGGATACTTACATAATCTTGTTTAGTTCTCGTTTGCAATGATACTGTTAATGCCTGTTCCTTAACGTATAAGCCAGTTTTATAATTGCTTAAGCTTTTTACTGATACTTTCCCCCCAAATATACATCATAAGTGATTTATTACCCCCAAAAAGTACTGGAGATGATCAAACTGAATCTTTTATGAAGAGGTAATTATTTGCACACCAGATAAGCAGGCTTAATTACTTCTAATGTGAATCTTAGGACTTTAAGCCACCTGACCCTTTGCAGAAAACCTTTGTGACAAGTGCACAAGTGAGATTGAAGTCAAGAAAGGTGTAGAACACCCTATACTGCAATAACCTAAAACTGAAATCTTAGTTTATGGCACTTGAATAAATTAAGCATTTTGGCAGTCATTAAGATAACTTGAATTTTTTATTTTTTTTAAATTAATTTTCTGCTCTTACGCAAAAGTGACTAGCAGTTATGTCTTTGAATATAACTTGTGTTTCTCTCTCACCAGGGCTTAGAGATCTGGCACACTCCATTTTTTAGGAACACTAACTGAGCTTTTGACAGAAGCACAGAGTGATGACTTGGCACTTGGCAGATAAAAGACAAACTGTTCAGTTGTGACCCTAAATTTATTTTAGTTCAACCAGTAAACAGTGCTGCAGCACGAACTTTGCTGATTAAGAGCAAAACTAAAAAACTGAAGCTGGGTTTGACAGCATTCCAACTTTTATAACAAGATCATCACGTGGGATTTGTTTCCTTTTACATTCAGCTCTTGATAACTGTTGGCTTCAGGCATCCCAATGTAGAATATTGCTGGTTTGTTGTGCCTTTTTTTTTTCCCTATAAGAGGAATTTATTTCCTTCTCTCAATTTCCTGGAGAGACTTAATACCCCTGCCCAAAATCTGAGATGCTGTAATTTTACTAGTTCTTTGTTTAACTGCTCATGCCTTTATCATCTAGGAGGACCTACCTCTGAAAGCCTTCACTCATACAAGCACTCTCAGTGTGAGTAATCAGAGTCAATGGAACTCACACAATAGGCATGTATGATGAGTAATCCCAAAAGTGAAGATTTCCAGCACATGGCTACAAGTACATCACATATCTTTACATTCCCTTGGCCATTTTTGTTGCATATGTACTCTTGTGTGTCTGTTCTTCATGTGTTGTCTTGAATGTACTTCAAGCAGCATTGCTCTGTACAATGAAAGGCATCACTAAGTAATCAGTTTCTGGTCATTAATTCAGCTACCTCAAGAAATGCCTTTTTTACTGTGATTATTTCTTTAAGTTGCATAAATTTGTTGCAATGGTTAATTTGCTTTCAGTATATAATAATTTTCAGTAGTTACATTAATATCTTGAAGGGAAACTTGGATGTGGGAATTTCCTTGCCATGATAAATTTTTCAAATTACTACAGGCTTATCCATTAATAACTTGGTTTTAAAATAATTTTTATGTTGTAGATCTTGCCCAAATTAGAGAACTACAAAGTTTCAGGCTTCCTAGGAAGGAAAAAATCTGCTTATAGAACAAACAGATATTTGGTTGCTTTCTGATGGAAAGCTTGTATCTGTGTGTGACAACATTTCACTTAAGATGATGAAATGTAGAAAAATCGCCAGATGAACTTTCCAGTGTCAGATTGAATAGCCAGGTATGATGAGTTGGATTCATCCTTGTAATCAACAAGAAGTGAAAAGATAGTAGTTGAAAGTCTGTGGTTGGCATGGAGATTGAATACAAAGCTTATCCTGTAATCAACAACTACACTTTGATCAAAGACCCTTCTCCTCACTTTCTTCCATTTATGAATTCTGTTGCATTAGCTGACTACAGGAATTAAGCAGCTTGACTTAAGATACTTTCCTTTCCCTGCTCTCCTCAGTAATTTTGCACAAGATTAATTTGAAAATTTTACTTGTTAATTAAAAAGGCTCCTAACAATAGCTTCAGACATGTGAAGTCATTGAACATATTAAAGAATCGGCTAAATCTGGTGCTACTGATTTCAAGCAAATGCTTTTGAGCTGGTAGTGAACATACTTGTCTTACAGTGTTACATGGTTTTATTTAAAAAACAAAACTGGGGAAGAAAGTGCTATGCCATTTATCTAACTTGTTAGAGAAAGCAACAGAAAAAAGTAACATGCTACAGTAGAAGATACCAGAAAAATAGCATATATCAACAGGGAGGTACTGATCTATCAAGCACAACGTAATTTTTCCTTACTTTTATATGACACAAATCAAGGTAGACGCAGACTAACAGAGTCTGTTAAGGTCTGTAAGTCTGTAAGGTCAGAGGAGTGTAATTATCCTATGAAGTTTAGCTATTGAATATGACTGAATAGGAGTTTTTGTCTGGGGAAAAAAAAATACTAAAAAAATCCCGGAAAACAAGTGTATAGTGAAGTCTTATTTTCTGAGGAGCTAAACTCTAACCTGGTCATCAACTGCCTGCTTATACAATCTAGAAGATAATTGTTAACAATCTCTTTTCTGCTCCTTTAAAAACGAAGTTCATTCTGGAAGGGCAGAACTGGCCTTTTAACATCCACAATGAGCTTGTCTCTAGATTCTGAAACGTCAAAGAGGGCTAAAATCCCATTTAAAACAACATTTCTTACAATTTAGGTGGAAAGCTGCAGGGAGCTCTTATGGGCAGTAGGTGGCAGACTGCTTCCAGTAATAAGTAGGAAATTGTGGCTCAAGGCTTTTCTTAATGCCCACTGAGCTTTACTTAAAGTTGATGTAAAGAAAGACATAGAAGTTAAGAGACTCCTAGAGTTCAAACAGACTACTTGCTTTCATAGAGGATGCCAGGGATATTCTGGTAAGGACTTGCTAGGAGAGGGGATGTTGAGTCTATGCACCCTGCATTATCAGTTCCTAAAGTAACTGTGGCAGTTTATCCCGCTCCGCAGCAGTTGGGTCACCTTGAACAATATGCCTGTAGTTTGCTCACTACTCTTAACTCCAGATGCCTGAAGAATTTTTTAACTGAAACAGCGTTTTAACACATCGATGATGATGATGATGTCTGAAGATGCCTACTGATAAACCAAGGCCTCCGCGGCTCTCTACATACACGTCACATCAATGTGTCCAAAGTACTCTCCAAACAGAAAACCATTCCCTTAAAATAGCATCTGTACAGTACTGAAAAAGCTGGGATCCAGTCTTTCAACAAAGGTTTTTTACATGCTTGCCTTTCCCTAAATGTTGCTAACCTTAAACAAATCTCCTTTTCTCTATTTAGAAGAGGTTTTTTGAGCTTAAATTAATGTTGAGGGGTTTCCATAATGCCCTGCTGGTAATAATGCATTTAGAGAAATATCTAGTCCCTTAGCTTTTATCATATTTTTATCATATCATATTTTTATCATATCTTTCAGTGCAAGGGAAGCTTGTCATGTTTCCACAAACTCTCTCTCCCATCACAGCTGTTTTTCATGCCATTATTTTGCTGACTGCCAAAATTGACTGACTATCTATATACTGCAGCATTTCATTACCCACTCAGGACTAGGCTGTTGTATCAATAGAAGACTGCCCAAAGATTGCTAAAAACCACACGACCTAGCACTTGGTAAACACTTGAGGGAGCTGCCCATCCACTATGCAAAAAATACTGGATCTGGTTTACAGAATGCTTAACATTCACCAGATTATCTAGAACTAGTTTTGTTACCAGACAAGATTTAAAAGCAAACAAATCTATAACCACAGATTTTTCTGTACTGGGAAAAGCATTGTAAAAATACAAAATAATAAAACATCATGGAAATTATATTTTTATTAATATTATATGATTTTAAAAATATGCTTCCTAAACTGCTTCTATATTTAAGTTTTCTTCTAATACTGATCTTTTAGGCTCTGTTAATGGTTTTTGAGACATCATGTGTCAATGCAGAAACTTAGATCTTTTATTTTTTCTTTCTTTCTCAGGCTGTTTTAACTTTTCTACCACATGCTTTGGTTATACTTTGGTTATACTAAGATTATGCCATTAGTCTTCAAGACGTTTTCTCCTTCTTGTATCTTTCTTAAAACCTGATGGAATAACTTTACAAATTATACATCATGAAACACACAGATTGTCTGAGTTATTTTCTATTTGCAGTGCTAGCTTGCTATCAGTTTTGCGTCACTTGCTTAGCATATAAAGGAAAGATTGATTTGAGAATGGGGTGTCCAGCTCACTCCTTCCCCACTCATACACACTTACTCAAACTGAAGGGAAATCTTGAGTCACAGAAACATTTATTAGGGCCCAATGCACATGTAAGCACATGGTGGAAAACAAAAAATGTCTCCAAAAGGAAGAGAAAGAATAGCCTCAGGACCATTCCAATAATTTCCTCATGAAAGAGCTCATTTTCAGAAGCGTTAGATTTTATTATTAGAAACCTCCTAAAATCATAGTGTCCTATGACCATTCCTATAGTATTTCCAGTTGTCTTAGGATTTGCTTTGAACAGATAAGGTTCTGTAACATCCTTCTGTCTCAGCAGTGCAGTTCTTTCAGAGTTTATCAGTGTTATTTCAGGATATTTAGTCATTTTCTTAAACAGACAGGGCACATCATCTTCAAGAGCCTCATATAAGTGTTTTCTCTGGTAACAAGTGTACTTAGGACTACATTCTAAAACTGCAGCCTAAAACAGTAAGAGAAGTAATTATGAAATGACACATTCAAGAGGAGTCAAAGTGCGTTTGCACTCTCCAGAGTGGCATTTACTTCATTGAAATAAAGAAGAAAGTTTTGTTTATCATGCCTAGTCTGCTTTTGATAATGAAAATCTCTCATCTCATTTTGTTGTCTTGTCTCAAGCATCAGGCAATAGCATTTTGTTGTCTTGTCTCAAGCATCAGGCAAATAATTATTAAGTAATTGTGCTCTCGTCTGATATTCTGCAGAAAGTAGGATACTTCTTAGAGCTTAAGTGAGACAGTCATTAATGGTAACAGCACTTCGTAGTGGAGAATGGTCTTCTTTACAGAGAATTAGCATTCAGATCATAGTGAAATATGAACCAGACAACCAGACCAACAAAGACAGCTGCAACTCAGCTAATCGCTTTTTTTCCATGCTATTGATATAACTGAATGTGTGGTCAGAAAAGGAGAGATATAAATCGGTAAAGACTATGCTTTGGTGCATACACTAAGGTTGAGTGTGGTAGTTAAACTGAAGATTTGAGGGGATTTCGTTCACATTTATGACCAAATAGTTTTGATGGTTAAAACATGGAAGAGTAAGAAACAGCAGCTTGTATTACTTACTACAGTTTAATGTATTTGTTGTTTACCTCCACCCTACCAGAAGTTCAGAGGTGAGCACAAATAACTATACAACAAAAGGCAACTCAGTAACTCTGACAGAGGTAATCTACCCACCACATACTATGGCTTAATATATCCTGGTTTTCCCAATTCTATCTTTCCAAATAGTGGAGTGAAGTCAAGTGAAAATTAGGCCTTCATCTGTCAGAATGAGCTTTTCATGTGCTTATTTGAAGGGTCTTAGCTTACAGAGTAAGGTATTTTTTGGTCAGCATCTTCCTTTATCAAGAAAAGAGGAGTCTTTGTTTCTTGTGCATAAATGGATTGATAAAGCTCTCTTCCACCAGAATATTATGGAGGATGCACAAGATTCTCATGAAGGGCTACTTGTATCAGTAGCAAATGCACTTGTCGTTTTACAAGGGTAGCATACTATGTTTGCTTTGTTCATTTAACTCTTCTGCCCTTGAGAAGGTGGTCCATACTGTAAAAGTACTTTTGTATTAATTTCAAAAGCAAAGAAATTGTCATACAACAAACACTATTTTACTGTTCACATTAATTATAAGTGCATGTGGTTTAAAACTTCTGAACAAGAAGTAGGCTTCAGGTCTGTTTCAGCTCTTGCTGCTTCTTGAAGAGCAGCCTGGAGAAGTTCTGAGAATGCCTTAGAATGGAAAGAATGGAAGAGCTCCACTTCCAAGAAGTACTGGACATGTCTGCAGTCAGCTCAATAGTTGTGGCTCTTACAGAATTTTGCTAAACTTCCTGTAGTTCTTGGTACAAATGCTGTCAAGACTAGCATCTCAGAGAATGGAGGACATGTGCTTTCGTATTTGGGCTTTTAAGTTGCTGGTTTTTGAGTCTATATACCTTTTTAGTTCTCATCTTCCTAAAGAAAAGACTTTGTGATCATCCTACATCTTATAGTCTTTCTTTCTGTAATTTATAGGATAGATGATCTAGCAGAATTGCTGTGTCAAGGGCTCCCTTTAGGAACAGGGCAAGATCTTTAGCTGCCATAACAGGTGCACAGAAAAATTAACTTTTTTGACATGGACATGACTCTGGCTAAATATAAAGAGAGATGGAGCCAGGACCATTTTCTTTTGCCACCAGCTATTTTGAATTGATAAATGACATCTTTCCTCTCTCTACAGATTTTTTAAAAGATCACTGGAACCTTAGCATGCAGGATGGATGAACTTGACAACATGCTGACAGTTTCAGGAGGGGAAGTAGTGTTCTTATTCTACTTTGAGAGATATTACAAAAATTAGCACAAGCGAACTTTGGACATGTCTTTTCAACTGGCTTTCCAACTGGACCTGATCTCCTAGATGTGGACTTGCTGGCCTTGCTAATGCTCCAGTCCCTTTGAAAGTGAAGTTGCCTAGTCATAGAAAATACTATGTAATGTAGCAATTCAAATGAGTTACTATTATTTCAGTAGCAAATAATGTTTATTTATTTGAGTGTTAATACTTCTCAACATCTGAAGGAGCAGCACAATGTAAATCAATAAAACTAGCCCTTTATAAGTAAATGTCCACCTTTCCTCCCCATCTTTCTTTACAATACTTTAAGGAGCACAATATTTTCAGCTGTTTTATGCGAAGAATACAATCCTGTGCAATATTGCTGACATCACATCAACATGGGTTCATAAGGGTCAAGGTTATATCCTTAAGAATAAGCCAGCCTCTACCCTCATCATCACTCTTAAATTCCAAAACTGTAAATCTCTATTCTTCTTTTTACAATAGTATTTTTAGCATTTTTTGTTTGTGGAGAAAAAAAATTAGAAAAATAACCTTTGTCTTTTGGGATTTAATCCAAACTTGGAATTTTTTTTAACTGAACAGATTTTGGATTTATTTTTTTTTTCATACAGTGTATTTGTTATTCTGTTTTCTGTGTCTTACCACACCGAAGAAAATACATTTAAGTGAGAAGAAAGAGTATAACTTGAATCGAATGTCCCTACATTATGGCTACAAAGGAATGTCAATGCTCCAAACTGAGGCAGTGTTACTCTGGAAGTCAGATGGCTATGCTGTGCTGACCCAGAGTGTGCAATATTCAGGACTGTGAATAAACAAGTTCCAGAATGAAATCAATTCAGTAAGAGGAGGTTGTTGCTGACTGAGCTGAAAAGTGCTGTGGATGCACTTCTGTCTACCATATGCACCAGAAAACCCTGCTGCAGAGCTACCAGTTGCTACCATAATTATCGTAGAGGCTGATGAAGTCACCGCTAGAGAAGAGCTTGATGTCATCAATATCAGTGTTATTCATGTCAAAGCATCAGTGCTTTAAAAATCTGTTCTTAAAGAAGAAGCAAACCTGAACATTCACTTTTGTTTGCAAACTAGGTATACTGAAAGCTCCATTATTTTTCATTCAAATACAATTGCAAATGTCAAATTGTTTCTTTAAAGTACTTTATTACAGTGCTACAGGTTGCTTGGAGTCTGCAGATTATACTAAGCAAATTGTAAATATGGTTGAATCATTAAAAAAGCCACAAGCTTGTTTGACATGACTTTTTTTCTCCAGTGAAGAAATGATGCTTGATTTAATCATATCAAGACAAAGCATCTTTATTATAAGTGAGTTTTGGGGCCTACATTACATTGTATTACACCTTTATTTTACGTTTGTTGATTCTGAAGTTACATTATCTGAACCTATCCATTACATTCTGTGTAACCTGGTTCTCTGGATCCTTTCTAAAAGAGCATGGACATTCCAGTATCTGAAGGGGGCCTACAGGAAAGCTGGAGATGGACTTTTTATAAAGACTTGTAGTGATAGGACAAGGGGTAACAGCTTTAAACTGGAAGAGGGTAGATTTAGGTAAGACATTAGGAAGAAATTCACTATAAAGGTGATGAGACACTGAAATGGATTGTCCAAGGAAGTTGTGGATGCCCCATCCCTGGAAGTGTTCAAGGACAGGACAGGACTTTGAGCAACCTGGTGTAGAGGGAGGTGTCCTGCCCTCAGCAGGGGGGTTGGAACTAGATGATCTTTAAGGTCCCTTCTAACCCAAACTGTTCTATGATTTTCAGGTATGACTATCTGTTAGCAAAAAGGTGCCCCTAAAATAAAATTGCTTCATGACAGCTCCTGACACAGCTAGAATTGCCTTATCTGAAATTCTCTGCAGAGATCACACAAGATGTCTCAGACACTTAAAATTTTACTGTCTGGATGTACTTCTTGTAAGAAGCAATCTTGGAAAAAAAACCTTGCCTCATTCTACTTCTTGTGGAGTGCAACCAGCTGACTTTCTGGTATCTCAAAACCAGTTCTTACTGCACATAATCATTCCACAATACATCTTCACTTGCTGAGCATCTGACTGCCTCTAATAAAAGGCATACTCGGTCTATCCTTAAGTGAGTACCAGCAGCACTGTGGCCATGGTAATACAGAGCTCAGCATCAGGTAATCACTAAGTATATATATATTCAGGAGCCAGTATTAGTTTTCCAGTTTGTCCTGAGCTTTTCTCCTCTGTCAGTGCACTGCTAATAGTAACCAAGCCAGCTCAGGCTTGTTTCCTAGAGTTTCTGTAACACTTCTAACTGAAATATACATGTTCCTTTAAGTTTTTACACTGAAGATCCAAACTAGTAGTTACAATCTGAAGTTTGTACATCCAAAATATCTGACTTAGCCTTCATCTTTATCCCAAATTGCTATACAATACAAATATTCTTATCGTGTAAGAATCAAGTCCATCACATGATTATGGTATTTCCTGAAATAGAGAAGATGGAAATGTCAGGGATACTAATAAAAGCTTTTACTGAGTGGGAAACATTGCTTCAAAGATGGACATCTCAATAACTGAAGTTACTACAAGAAATTGCAGTTATATTGGAAAGTGCTATATTCCCACAAGCCTCTGCTGTTCTGTTTGATTTATACTATTTAATAGCAATACGTCAAACATTTTAAATGTGTCCATAGCTATAATATTGAGGGCTGATCTCTAGATCAGTGGTATCTGATCTAAGCTCCTGGGCTACAGGTGTGTGTCAAAGTCAGTTCAGAAGCACTGTATTCAGTTTGATGTGATGCTATGCCTGGGCTAAGCATCTCCATCTCTCAGCTTCCTCTAGACTTCTGCACCTCAACAGGAAACACTAGCTTGAGCACAGGATTGCACATTGTATCTGTTGGGCTGAACTTGCTGTTGGCAGCTGGTTTTATAGTTGGCTTGATTTTTAAAAAGACTTCTCCATGATAATGTAGTTCACAGTGTCCTCTGCAGGACTACAGGATAAAAAAATCTTGATTCAGTCCTTGAAATATATGACAATAACCAGTATTTTATACAGTACTATTTGTGCTTATGATAATATTTTATGATCCTAGAGAACAATTATGAAAACACATTCCCTGCCCTTTAGGAGCTTACAATCTTAACAAAATATATTGCACAGAGAATCAACATACTAAAAGTGGAATAATTGTTAATCTTACTTTCAGTGCATGTCTTGCTAAAATAAAAGATTTTGAACAGGGTAAGGAACAAAAGGACTTACTGGAAAGAAATTAAAATGAAAGGTGATGAACAGAGTGATAGCTTGAAAATTATTGTAAGAGTGACTCAAAGAAATAAGATTATAAAAGGGACCTGAAGCATGACATAGAACAGATGCATTGTGTTAAAGATGCAGGGCAAAGGGTCATTTATGACTAGGAGCTCAGAAAAATAGGAAAGCAGTGTAGCAACAGAAAAATAGATTTTAATATATTTATTTGTGCATATTACTGAGAAGTGGACACTAACCAAGGTCTTATTGCAGTAAGCGTCTTGCTTGATACCTGGATATGTGATGGAGCTCCCCTCTGTTTCTACTAATATCAGTGAGAGCTTTAGTAGTGTAACTCCTTGGAATAGCAGGCTGCAGACTTCTACTAGCTGAAGGCCAAGGTCAAAATTTTATATATATATATAAACTGCAGAATAAATGCAGAAAAAGTATATCCAAGTGCTGCTATTAATATTTTTAATTCAGTAATTGCAGCTTCTGCTCACTGGAAAACATTTTCCTGTGCATCAACAAAACAGCCATTTATAAGAAATAAGGGAAAGATTATAGACTGCCATTTTCAAGAAAGACTCATCGAGCAGGGTGAGAAAGAAGCACAGGGCTAAATGGTAATAGGCAATTAAAAAAAAAAAAAAAGCATAGGCAATAGCATCCCTTCACCCCACTGGTTGACTAGTAGTGGAAAACCTAAAGATAGAAACTGGAGTAATTCCATCCTCCTACAAAAGTAAAATCTTAACAATACCATATTCCTACAGTATTTCTCACTGCAGATGTTTAGTCTTTTAGGAGCTAGGCCACAGATACCTTGGCTCTTCAAGTTTATTGAATATGCTTTGGAGTTTAATTTGGCCAGAGCAAATTGGTGGATATAAGCAACTTAAAGGATTGCTCGATGTTTATCTGATCTCTCTTTCATTTCTTTACCTCCCGTTTAAATATCTTGGTAATTGTTTCTGTGCCTGCATCGTCCGTAACGATAGAGGAGGAAGAGCAGTACAAGGTCAAAAATGAACAACAAGCCAATGGCAACATCAAATCCAATAAAAATATCTGTGAAGGAAAAACAATAAAGTAAAAGGCAGTAAATTAAAGACATAAAGGCATATAATTCTGGAGATAACAATCTAATTACAAATATGTACAGTTACATTTTGTTCCTATTTCTGGTAAGATCACATGGCCTGCGTTTACTGACACATGCAACCTAAGTGTAAAAACATATACTTCAATCCTGGAAATGCATAGATAGCTTACTATGCATGAGTAAATTTTACTCCTAGGTTTTCACAGGGAAAGAAAAACCATGTGTAGTTCATGTTTCATCAGGATCAGCAAAACACTGAATGTTTCAGAAAGGGGAAGTACCAGAACTGTTGAAAAGTACCATGTGTTACCTTGCCCTTTGCTTTCCTCCTGGAAATAATATCCAAGCAGGAAGAGGTTATCAGCTGTCAGCTGTGGGTAATCCAAGGAAAAGGGCTTCTGTATCTGTGTGGATCAGCTGCACTCTGTGTGTACAGTGTAGGTTAAGGTAACCTCAATACATGGTACACATGCCAGAAATACCTATGCATCAGTCTTACTGTGCATATGCATCAATCTTGCTGTGCATGTGCAAGGCATTTTTGCTTTGCATCTACAGAAGGTCTGATGCATCCAACATATGCAGGACTCCTTGCACAGCATGCACACCCGTATTTCTGTTAGACGTTTTTCAGCAAGCAGAGCTCTAGTTTTGGCCATGACCTTTAGGTAGCTCCTTATATGTCAGTATGCTAATAATAACACAGCCTTCACACTGATGGGCAAGTCTACTTTTCACATTTTCAGGGAAATTTAATTTCTGTTGGCTTTCCCTGTCCATAGTAAAGCTGGTCCACACTTGTTAAAGGGAGATCTATCTGTTGTGTGAAAGGCACAAAGTTTGGAGCCATTGATACCACTTCAGACTCAGTGTCTTATGGAGAAAATACAGAGCTGTTACATTACCTTTCATTTTGTCTTTCTTCCCACATTCTTTTGACCAATTTTCTGTAATAATAGGTGAAACTAGTTCCGCAAACTTCTCAAGTGGACAGGAAGAGGTGCATCCTGGCAGAGTGAGTAGGTAAGGATCCCTTGAAGTGTCATTCCGATAATACATTTCAATGCTGTATCGCCTGATTAACAACATTGAAAAGACTTTTTTAGAAAGGTTCTTAAATAAGTTTCCTATTTAGTGACAGAATGTTGTAAATAGGCTCTATCATCCTACTCTAGAACCTGTTACTTGAGAATGGAGGCTTTGTGAAAGACATCTGCAAAGCCCGCTTTACCGAAGCTAATTAGTTGACGTTAATGCAGAGATCACCATTCAGCTCACGAAGCCCTTCTGAAGGCTCCTTGAATGGCAACAGCAACAGGCTCTTCTAAGCCAACTGGTTTACCTTGGGATTTATGAGTTGTTGTGGAAACATTGTAGCTATCATTTAAAGAATCAGGAAAATTTATTTTGCCATTTACTTCCAGCTGGTGAAGCCTATTTTCCTCTTCTTCCTATTTCTCAAACCACAGAGATACATGCACATCCAGCAAACACATTTTTTCTTATTTTTAATATATGCCTGCAGACTGCTTAGTGAAGGATGAGTTTGAAACAGATTTGTATTTCCTCACAGAGAGGAAAATGAGCTTGTTAAATGGGGAACCAAATTCCAAACACTCTTTGTTCTTGCATAGATAAGGAGATACTTGCCCACTGCTTTCTTGGTAGAGTTCAAACAACTGGCAAGCAGCATATGGTGGCAGTTTTCCATTGAAAATATTGAGAGCAATCTGGAGGGCTCCAATTGTGGTGTCATGCTGTTGGAAAAAAATAAATCCATCCTTGAAAGTCAGTTAAGTCAACTACCATTTCTCCAGAGTAATAGGACAGCAGAGGGAGTGGAAATCAAGATAAAAAAAATCCAGTGTAAATGTGTCCATAAAAACATATTCAGTATGTTCACCATTGGGAAAAAAATTAAAAATTAACAGATCACTATAGACAGGAGGGGGACTTCTGAAGAGTTACTGCAGTATGTGTCATACATCATGTGGCAAAATTTTGGAGACAAAGGTACTGGGGGAAACAAGATGTAGTCTGAGAAGGAAATCTAATTTTTCAGTGCATTTTGCTACTTCTTCCCTCAGGAGTCTTTTCAGTTCTAAGGTCAGATTAAGGGATATAAGGTAGTACCATTCTATGGCATTTCAAGTGAAGATACAAGTACTGTGTTTTTAGATAATACACCAGAAAAATGGATGCATACAAAGAATGTTCTTGCTTCCATGTACACAGCAGAATTTCTAAAATTATTGTTCCTTCTGTTTGGATTTATACAATAAAATTTCAGTCTTTCTTCTAATTTGATGGAAACTGTTGCCCACCTACGCACAGTCTCTTCCTCTCACCATTATCCGTCCTGTTGCAGGATATCCTGGGAGGAGGAGCTGAAGAAAGTCCAAATCCCTTGATGCCTAAATTTTGGAAGCATCTTTATATACTTGTTTACTATGCTTATTTATATTGTAGTCTAGCAACTAGGTTTAAATTATTATTCAGGATCTTAAAGTAAGAGTATACTTGGCCTCAAGGCATTCAAGCAGCAGTGAAAATTCTTGATGCACTTTTTCCTTTCCAAAAAGTATATAGTAGGGCTAGAAAACAAATAGAAAAATCAGAAAGATTTAAGGTCCTGAGCAGTTTCTCTATGTGGAAAGAATAAATAGGGTAGGACTCTGTCTTGGAAAAGGAAAGACAGAAAAGTTGTGACAGAAAATAGTAAATTCATGAGTGACTCGGGAATAGTGAATAAAGAATGACTACTCCTTGTTTTTCACAATAGAAATGCTAGGAAGGAGCTAAATCAGTATTAAGTTTCAAAAAAAGTAAGAAAATTATTTTTTCTTTTAACACACAAGTGACTGCCGCAGGATGTTGCAGAGGCCAAAAGTACAAATGCATTTAAGAAGTAATTAGAGAAATTGATGGAAGAAAGTCTGTCAAGAGCTATTAAACACAGACACAGATTCTATTTCAGATTCTATTCCCTAAACCACAGATTGCTGGAAGGTTCTATTACGGGGAGCACCACTGTGCTGACTTCATTCTCACATTCTTCCCTGCCTTTGGCCATTGTTAGAGACAGGATAATAAATGAGCTAAGTGGATCTTGGTCTGACCCAAATGGCCCTCTTCATCCTCAAAAAAACCTCAAAACCTGTATCAACCCTTTCTAAGCAGAGGAAGGATTTGGAGGCAGAGCTGAAATTCAGCTATGTGCCAGCATCTCTGGATTAGGAACATTTAAGTAAAGATGCAATTAACAGAAACTGCACCATTAATTTGCAGAAAAAATGGATTATAAAATACGTAGATTTCTTTACCAAGTACAGTTTGACTGAACCATGCTTCTGCAGTGGTTTTGTACTGACTAGTGTTCAGATTCTTAGCTGACTTGACCTGTATCATACTCTTATATTTAACTTAAACAGAGACTCTGATTATTCTCTTTAAGAATCTTTTACTAGTAAAATCATAGCAAGATTTATAAAAGAAGAAGATACTCACTGCAGAGTAGACCTCCATTTTTCTTTGTTTTGAAGAATTGGCAGCTTGCTTAATACTGTTTAAAATATTATTCACGAGGACACCTTAAAAAGATGGGAACAAGGAATAGGAAAATGAAGACATAACATTTGGAAAGAAAAAAAAAAAGGCAAAAGATTCTTAGTATCAAATAGAAGACATCTACTCTGGCTTCATAGTAATTTTTTAGCTTACTACAAGTTCATAGCTAGAGAGAAAACATTACAGAGCTGAAATATATAATTTCTTATCAAGGTGAGATGAAGTGGTAGGATTTACATAAATCATCTAGAGCTATCCTGAGAATTAGGGCTAATGACACTTCCAGTTGTGTTATGCTGAGACCTCTTCTTCATTGCTTTTTGTCTTTTTGGAGGGCTGCAATAACAACAACTGTGCTAGCCTGTTCATCTGTAGGTCCTGAAGCTTTGCTTTTAACTGTTTACTTCCAAAAAGTTATACAGTATCAATTTTTCATTTTTCCAAAGCTCTTTTATACTCCTTCTCCAGACCAGAGATACTCTAAAGCCAATGGGTAAGGGCAGCAGAAATTCCCTGTAGCAACATTTTTACCATTCTAGGATGAATCTGCTAATAATGCTTTACTTAGCTCTAGACTGCAGGGTAAGTGCATTAAAAAGCCAAGTCTCAAATGGTTCACCCTGCAGATATTCAAGCTCACTTGTTTAGGTTTCCTGCTCATGGACACCTGGGGATCATCTGATAGATGCCTGGGTTGTGTCTTGAAGTAGTGTCTGAATGTGCACAGACTATACGCCCCAGTTTTGGAGCTAAGCAGTAGCCCCAGTTCTTCCAGTATAGACATAACTTGAATTATCTATTCTGATCAGACTGTTTTGGAGCAGCTTTATATCAGTCTCTCAGAGAGCTATCCATAGGTTGCCAGGGTTATGGCACAATGTATAACCAGTACATCAAAGAAAAAAGCAGGACACTATTCTATTTATTAGAATAAACATTAGAGAGACAACTTAATCTAACCTAATAACAGATAAGTAATTATCATACCCATCAGGGCTTGATTCTTTTCCCTTGGATTTGTATAATCTTTCTTCAAATCCTAACCCCTTAAAAAATATGGGATAACAAAAAACATTAATGTTTACACCTTGTTTCAGTATCTCATCCATGCAAATGCCAGTGTTCAGCATATTTTTTCATGCTTAAGATGGCATCTAATGTTCATGGTTACATATCAAGATTCTGTATCAATAATTTTGCAGAATATTATGTTATCATTAGCATTGCCTTCTCCTTTCTGAGAGCTATATATTTTTTTTATTTACCTCCTTGTAGTCGTGATTTTTCTTCCGTTTTATAAATTCCAAATAGTGATAATAAGGACAGTTCTGTCAGTGTTTTCATCTTGTTGATTACATCTTTGGTGGCCCATACAGGGAGAGTAAAATTGTGAATATCCTAGTGATAAAGGAAAACAAAATAATGTTGGCCCATCATCCTACGCTCAGTCTCACACTGCTACTTGTGGACTCTCTGGGGCTGTCCTGCAATTCTTTGCCCAGTGTGGTTTCACTCATCAGCATGCCTGAAATACAATTTGTGGGAATGGGGATCAACCTGAAGTGGGTGAATGGAAAGAGAAGAAACAAGTGTGTGAAGGGGATCCTTTGCAGGTATAATGTGTTCTGCTATAGAGATAAAAGGTTTTGGTTTTGCTAGTGTGAAAGATTGCAGACACGTGTTATCCTTTTCCTTTTTTCTGGGTTTTCACGGTATAACCTAGTTCCAACTTTTCCTGCCTTTTTCATATGGTTTTCCAGATACTTGTTCCATCACTGGCCATTCACAGGCAAGTGTCACTCTCCAGTCATGTAGAGTGACAGTGTCTTACAGTGTTTAAATGCTTCAGTGTGTAAAGAGTGTGTTCAACAGCCTCCATGTGCTGCTAATAATGACCAGGGCCAAATGGAATCGTCCTGTGCTTGGGGCCAGTCTGATTTTATTCACTGGTAGCAATCATCATCCCCTAGTTTTCTAACTGATAGATCATAATCTTACCTCTCATTTTCAACATCTAACTATTTTGATGTTTGCCTGTTGATAGGTTAAACAAATAATTTCATTTTCCTGCTAAAAATCATTAATATGCCCTAGGCAGCATGCTCAAGTAATTCTATAGCAGTGTATGGGGAAGAAAAACGAGGGAATAAAGAGAATGGATTTTAGTACCAGTGCGTCAGGATAAAACATCAAATGGAAACAACAGTTTCTCAAGCTGTAAACCATGTTTTTGGCTTATCTTTTATCACTGCACTATATTAGAACATAGATTCAAAAAAAAAAAAAAAAAGGGAAATCCAGGAGTGAAGGCAACTCATTCCTATGAAACCACATTGCTATGGTTAATTGAAACCCAGCTTAGGAGCTATATTCTTCCCCGACCTCTATTGCCTTATTATTACCTCACAGAGCAGAGCATCATATATATTCCAGATCTGGAAATTGTTCAGTATTGTAAGATTGTCTATTTCAAGTCCTGTGTTAACTGCCACTTTTTCTAAAAAATCCTAGGGGGGAGAAAAGTTAAAAGTTAGCCACAAATACTCAATACATAAGGAACATATATGCACACAAATTCATTAGCACCCAACCTGACAACACAGCAGTGTTTGATTTTACACAGGTGAAACCCTTGTAGCACAAGATTTTGGTTGAAGGTTGAAGGTTTTGTAACCATTTCAAGGTACTGCTCTCTACTTCAGACACTGCGTTTTCCTCAGCCCTGCTAAGGACAAGTCTGGTGCTCTCTCTGCTGCATCTCTCTCTCTCTTCTGACTGCTGCAGAAGGCTACGTCAGTCACCTCAAGCCTTTAGATATAAAGAAGAGCAAGGAAAATAAAAAATTAAAGAGGCCTGAGGCAAATATTCAGGATGAGGCATAAAGAAATTAAAAAGGAAACTAGGTTTCCCTTCTGCCATTTAAGGGGAGATGAATATCTAAGTAACAGTCTGGCAGCAATTCCCATGGGAATATTGCTATGTGCTATCACAGAAGACTAAAAGGAGTCCTTAATATCCCTTATTCTCATGTTACCTGTTTCACACTAGTAGCCAAGAGAGAGGATAGCTATGAAGTTATGATTTACCTCCCATTGCAGGTGAGTGAGGTTGATTAGAGTAGCTGAGCTAGCAGAAAGTTAGGAAAAAAACCCCCAACCAAACAAAAAAGGAAAATGTTTGGTTTAGCCCAAGCAGAAAGCCTCAGTGACTTTGAGACAATGTGCACAGGTGCAGTTAGGGTACGAGGAACATAAGACCCCTGCTTTATTTGTGCAGTAGTGCTAGTACAAAGTGCCTAGTAGGCAAACGAGAGCAGCAGTAACCACCATCTAGAGCATTTATTACCCACAAGAACATCAGTGCCTGAGGCAGGCATACCTTCCATGTACTACATCCTGCTGCAGAGAAATTTGAGTCTCTAACTATGAAGTTTTATGTCACAGCCAAAACAGAAGCGTATCTTCTGAGGGATCCAAAATGTATCTCAGAGAAAGTTCCATAAATCAGAGTGTTTGCCTGGTTGGGCTTGCTTTAATTCTCAGTTACAGAAAATCAGAGCAGGAAGGCATAAACTATCCAAACTTTCAGATCTATTGGATTTTTGGAATTCGTTTTAAGCTACCCTGTAAAATGGGAAATTGCTGCTTCCAGAAATTTCTTCTACCCTCACATCATGGAAACTTAATTTTATGCACCTTTGAATAGTCTCAGAAAATTTGAAATTCACATTTAAAAAGTGAACTATTATTATGAAACTAGGATTGTGTTTTTTTTCATTTATTTATTTTTGCATTTTAGCAAAAGGGTACAATGTAATTTCATAACTTCTACATCTTAGTTACTTTCCTTCCTCTTAGATTATATTTCCTTTTTATTTTTTCTTACCATGTATGGTTGTATCCTATTTTGAAATTCACTACATGTTTTTGTTTCATTCTGAAGTTCATCAAATCGGGGACAGTCAGACAGAGGAAAATACAGCCTCTGAAACAAGAGAAGTAACATTTAGAATGGTCCTAGAATTAATCAACACACATCTATAGTTTTCCTGTTGATGATACTGCTGATGTAAGAACTGTTAGATTAATGCCTGTGCCACAGCTCCTCCGTAATTGTTTGTTTGGGTACCTTATTCATTAATTCAGTTAACATAAGCAATGGACTATGGTAACTTGACTTTTAAGTGGCTGCTTGTGGCTGTGATATCTTGATTTTCCTCAGTTTCACTAATTTTGGCAAAGAAGAAATTATGCATGTCTGTTAGGGAATTGCTTTGAGAAAGAGATCAGGATCCGTGATCAGGAATTTTAAAAAGCTACCATTGCCCTCTTAATTTCTAATTCCCCCCAGATGCAGCTTGACTCCACCTGATACTGGAATCTGAATTGCTTCTACCTCTACACATCCTTCTCTCATCCCTTTGGAAGTAAGCTGTGTATTGTGGTAAGTGTTTTCAGTAACACTTAATGGACAGAACTCAAAACAAGAGGAACAAATAAACCGTGCTCCTGCAATATCAAAAAGCTATGAGCCTAATAGCTCTGTATGGTTCACTTAGCAAGTTTTTGCATTAAAAGGTCACCTGATATGACATATTTGGTCTGAACCATGTGTAAATACATAGGTGTGTCCATCTGACTCTGTGCTCTAGTAAATGTGCTTTAAGCCAGTTGCAGAAGGACAGATGATACCTGGGCCAGCATAAAGTGTCAGTAAAAACTTATGATGAGCAAAACAAGCTTGTGCTGGTTCTGTACTATATGTCACATCACTAGAGCATTTTTGACCCAGCACTAGTATTACCCTATAACCATACAAATAATGTCAAGGAACTGACTTTATAATATAGAGGAGAGAAATTAACTTCAGTATCTATGGCTTATGGATGTACAAGAAGGTCTGCTCTGTCCTGGTGTGAACATTAGCAGCCTACACTTCTAGTGGGTCTCTTTAATTTATCAACATGAAGCTTGCAGCTTCACTAGCACACTTTTGCTTGGACAGATTTCCAAGGGTCCATTTTTTCTGTAACAGCAGCACACTGGAGGGTGAAGGCTCAAAGCTGCAATATGAAACTGGGGAATGTTGTTTAATTACACAATAACAAATGTTTCTCTTGCTGTATGGCTTAGTTATTCCCCTCTAGGTGTGATTAATTAAGCCACTCCCTTTGGCCTCATTAAGCAGTAATCAGTACTGTTGCCTGTCAGGTCTTGATGGATCTCAGTGGCTGAAAAATAACCTGGGATTATTTTTTTTTTACAGGTCTGTACTTGGCCTCAATTTCCCACTTTGTGTTGCTTAGGGCTTGAAAATACACTCAAACACCTGCTTGGTTTAATAAGGCAACAATGTTTTTTCCTGGTGTTTTGCATACTTAACAGGAATTTTGAGTTGCCTTAGATGTGTGTTGCAGTGAAACATCATTACGCAGTCCTGAAGCAGCTGCAGAAGTGATGAGGTACTAGAGATGCCTACAAATGAGCTTGCCTTCTCTTAACAGCTCATTGCACTGTGATGTGATTCCCATTAAGGGCTTTGAGGTTTTATGTGGCCAAAGCTCTGACCCCTTTTATGCTTTTTCAGTCTTCTGGTGAAGGAACTTCCAATAGTGTCCTACATCTAAATGGTGACACAATTCTTTTCTGATGAAGAATAGAGTCAAGTTTCAAGCTGAATCACAGTGTGCCTAATCCAGTTTGTGGAAACCCTTTCTCTCTGTACCTGCTTTCAAGTGTGGCCTCTAAGAATGGAGGAATGCCAATGGGAGGCAGGGCCACCCCCTGATGACAGAGTCCATCCTCTGATGTTGGTGACTGGACTGAGTGTATTTTAATAGGGTTTTTGTATACATTTCTGTAAAGTCAACTTTGTCCTCAAAGGCAGATTAGCCTTTTTGTCAATACACTCAGTAACTTTCTGTCCTTGTTCAACATGCTATTTCTTACACAGTCCTTGTCGCAGGAGCCAGCAAAACTAGAATTTAAACCTGAGTCAGCCAGAGAGAGCTACATGTAGTAAAACTTCTACTGGACCTAAGATTCAGGTAGGTCTGCTTTTATGAACCACAAGACAAGTGCTAGGGTTTCATTAAATGTTTGTATAGCACTAAGCATAAAAGGGCCCTTGTGTGTAATTAGGGTGCCTAAGTGCTAGCAGAATAGGAAAGTAATAATTGAGAGGTCATTACAGTGGCTGGTGAAAATTCCATTCCTTGAATAAACTATGGAGCAAACTTGCCAAGAAGGGGAGGTCTGTCCAGCTGATGGGAGCTGAGAAAAACATTTTTTCTCTGTAAAGGTTTAGGGCTATAATGCTGTCCAAGAGTGTCCTTGTCAGCAGAACTGTTAGAGCTGTACTTTGAAGAAAATGGTAGTGTGGGTGACAACTGAGGTGTTCTGCAACTACAGAAGGAGGATTTTCATGCAGCTATTACAGTTGACCTATAACATACTTGTCAGCCAGTAGCTGCAGTTGATGTTTTCTATTAGACTGAACAGAAACATAGGAAATAATAGTAAATGTTTTTTTAGTTATCCACTCCTTTTTTCTCTCTTTTGCTTCTGGGAAAATATAACGTGTTACAGCACAGTACTTACCCGGTCTGTTGATTTTTGCGAAACATGAACTGGAATGGGTTGCCAGAGAAGCTCAGGATTCCAAATTTGGCTGCTAGTTGGTGGAAAGAGGCCAGAAAGGTATGACTGGGCACTCATAATGGTGCGATCATAATCTGTACTTTGGATATAAAACTGAATATAGAATGGCAAAAAGTGAAAAATAAAATAGAAACAATAAAAAAAATATGGAAATGTTATCCAACTAAAACATCCTTGTTTTCATTTTTATGGTTTTTATGCAGTCGAAATAGTGACATCATAACTCAGGTTTCTAGGGCTCTGCTTCATTAGCATAATTGGAATTGCCAAAACATCTTTCAATTTGGAATCTAACCCTCAGTCTGAACTAAGAAGAATAAGGAAGTATGATTTAAAAAAAGGAAGCTCTTGATCTGAGATTCAGAGGAACATTGATACATGTAGATGTGGTACTTAGGACATGGTTTAATGGTGGGCTTGGCAGGGTTAGGTTTATATTTGGAATCAATGATCTTAAAGGTCTTTTCCCACCTGTAGTATCCTATTATCCATCTGCTGTGCCTCAGGAATGAAGGCACTTAAAACCATAAACCTCTCTGGGAAGCATGGCAAGCTGTTGTCTTTTATGCCTTCCATCAATGCATCTCCTATGTACAGACCAAAATGATCTGTGCATAAGTTGCAAAAAGGTATCTGCCCCACAACAGATATGTACTGTATGACAAGCACATCCAAACAATGCTTAGACCTCTTACAGGATGAAGTACGTGAGCATGTCCCATCACATGGCTGGATATGCACTTACCTTTCCACAAGGTAGAACAATATTAGGTCACTATGCATAAATTCCTAATTTGTTCATTGGTGTGGAGCTGTATAGTTCTGGAAAACTGGGCAATGGAAGGCCGAAACTGAATGTAAAGTTAGAATTTATACTTTGTTTTTACCTTCACCTAAAAGCCTGACTTTAAAAATGTTCTTCTATTACCTTAATTTTTCCGTTAATGAAATTAATACGGTGATGTGCTTTTATCTAGCATAAGTCCATCGTTCCACTATGCCAGAAAAACGTCCTCCAGACAGTTCTGCTATGTACCTCTTTATGGTTGTATGTGCTGTTCAAAAAGCTGGAATATCTTTTCCTCATGTACTGTCCAAGTTCAAATAGCTGCTGCATTCCAGTCTGCGAGACAAGCATACAGGTGACTATTAGAATAAGGTGACTGGAGAATCTTAATATAGAGATTTATTTTCTCTTTTTTGTCTTCAGCAGTCAGTGTTTCAGTGGTAGTTCATCATTTGTGTAATGCACTGTGTAGGTTGTAGGTGGTCTAGAATTTTAACAGAAACACTTATTTATACATATGAAAAAATTATACATTCTGAAATGCTAAGACTCCAACATCTGCTATAAGAAAGGCAGTGCACCTGATTCTGTACAAATACTGTTTCCACAGACATTCCTGGAGTTACTGAAGATCAACATTGTTCTTTACAATGTGTGTCAGCTAGTGACAGCCAAGAAAGGATGACTGATAACATAGTATTTGTTATTGTCAGTGCTCTGCTATTTGATTCAGCTGATAAATTTGTGGCTTGCATTTCATGCCTTAAGTAACATTCTTCCATCTTTGCTTTGATGCATCTGCAGTTGTCTTAGACTGTGTCGTTTCTTACTTGTTTCCAAAGCTGTGAGCTCAACTTTTTAACATTTAGCTGTCAGAGAAGTACCTTCTTACTACTGTTTCTTTTTACACAGGAGTTATTTACCTGGAGTTCGTAACTTGTTGTCTGAGTGTCTGAATTTTCACAGATCCTTCAAGACACACTCACTTCAAACACTAAATGCTAAACTGTCTCTGATTCATGCTTATGCATCATGATGAAGTATTATTAGGAAATGCCTTTGCCTCTCTGCATCAGAATTTCATGTGTCAAATACAGTTAAAGAGCTAAGGCTTGATGTTGAAATTCAAAGAAAGAAGTAGGTTCAGTGCATCCTAATGAAACTCTGGGCTGAAAGCAGCCTTATTAGAAGACACTGTCCCCAGAAGAAGCCTTCTCCTGCAAGACTTGCCTTGT
This sequence comes from Chaetura pelagica, assembly GCF_000747805.2. Lineage (NCBI taxonomy): Eukaryota > Metazoa > Chordata > Aves > Apodiformes > Apodidae > Chaetura > Chaetura pelagica. The sequence continues at coordinate 205,129 of NW_009952263.1, forward strand.
TTTGTGAGCAGGTAGTTGCCAGTCAAATGATGAGATGTGAACTCATCACTTGACCTGGTGGGCAGGTGTCATTCCTTTACCCTGTCACAGTGCACAGTGCTGACTGGTCATTAGAACTGCATCAATGTTAAGAGTATTGACAATGTTTAAACTTGCCATTCATTTGAATGCAGACACATTATCAGGAAGTTGCTGCTGTCAGGAAGGTAGTTATAAAGCTGTGATGAACGATATTTCAATTTAATATTAGCTGGGTCAACAATGTTTCAAAATGCTTATGAATTATGGGGTATTGCTAATACAAGCTATCAGTACCTGGGATTTGCTAATGTTTCTGAGATAGACATTAAAAAATCTGCCCACTTCCTGTATTAATAGCATATATAAGTTATTCTAAGATAGTCAACATACCTTGGTGAGTTGTCCAAATCCCTGGGGCCATTCACTTTCCTTGTGTATATCAGTTGGAAAGGTGACAATTGGTGTTCTGTCACCATGTCGGAAAACCTAACAATATTAACAATAAAAAGGTCTAGTTAATTACTACTAACATTCATTTCTTACCTAGCTAGAAGTCAAGTGTATATTGTACTTCCTATGCCATCTTTCAAATGAAGATATTGGATAGTCTGCAGAAACCTAGTCAAGTAGGATTGGAGTATGTTCTTTGCCCCCCAAAATGGGTGTAATTATATAGGAATTTGGTGGGCATGGTGGGCCCACCGTGGTGGGCATGACTCTGATAATCTTCCTCCTAGAACATAAAATTAATCAGCCAAGATGTTAATGCTGAGATTACACCCATAGCTAACCACCTAGACAAAAAATCTGACTGGATTGTGGACACTGCTCCTCAGTTACCAATGTGCTTATATGAATATTGAATTTGGCATAGATACATGATTTTTATTTTTTTTTTGTAACAGTACCTTTTTTATTAATTCCTTGTACACATGTCTTATGTTTGATTTCTCAATCATCCAAAAATATAAAGATGACAAAAATATAAACATTTACACTGTTAGCTTTACTTAGTATTTATTCAGACTTTTACATACATGTATGAAAACAATTTTGAAAGTTGATAGAATTTTTTTTATTCTGTCAAATTCAGTGAGAACCAAGAGTTTGGTTGCTTTCCTATCCTGGACACTTCAGCATGGTGAATATTAGTGTGCTGTGTTCAATCACACATGATTTTTACAACAGAAACCTTAAATGAGCCTTTTTAGTATTTTTATTCCAGCGTACAAGAAAGTGCCAACTCTGAAGTAAATAGTTCTGAAAAACTCTGAATTACCCTCCCTAAGTATGTCTTGAGTGGGCTTAGGAAAGTGAAGTCTGCAGGTATTTCATATGAAAGGACATGCTGGAAGGCAAATTCACAGGACTACAGACAATCTTCCAGGATCCTGATCCAAACTGTTGCAAAAGTTACCTTTGCTTCTATCAGTGTTCACCAGACCAACCTCATTCCTGACTTTGCAGAATAAATGGCAAAGTGTAAGCGTGGTATATTTGTTCATAAGATGACATTTATTCCATAATACCTCACTGCTATATAGCTTGATTATAAGTAATATCTCCATTGCCTCATTAAGCCACATTATTCTTGCCCAAACATCAAAGAGGTTTGTACACTCTTGTTAGTTTGCCACTCCCACTGGAAGGTGTTTTATGTTTATATTTTTTCAAAGTAAACACAAGCAGTGTGGCTTAATGTTTTAATTACAACACAAACCCTTGTCATCAGCCTTCTGAACTAATGTGCTCAAACCTGAGCTACAGCAGGTTTCCAGAGATGGAAAATGCTATCCTTTAAAGGCAAATATAATTGGATTTCTCCCTCTGTTTGTTTTTCATAATAGACAGCAAGGTTTGCTAGAGTAGATGTTACCATTAGAACTATGTAGAAAACTGCTTATTATTTTTTTGCTTTGCTAACTGAATTTTGCTGAAGATGTGGCCAACCAAAAATGAAATTTTTCAGCAAATCAAGAAGCTTTTTTAATGATCATCAACAACATGTTGATAAACATGAAATTGCCCAGTTTCAAGAAAAAAGCCCCTCCCCCCCCCCCCTTTTTTTTTTTTCAAATACAGCAAAGTATTCCCTAAAATATTTAACATTTTATCTTTGATTCTCTTTGCAATTTTTAATTCGGTACATGTAATTTCTTACTAATCTGGAATCTGGGTTGGTTCCTTATAATAATTTCTCAGTGAACCTCTAGTGAATAGGAGAATAGGTAAAGAACTACAATGCCTAGTGATTGATTCAGTTCCATGAAAGAAAAATAAATGTGGAGGATTTTTTGTGTCACTGCTTACTTCCTTGGTGTTTTGACATGCTAACATACATAGTTGCCAGGTAGGGTTCATTAGTTTTTCTGGACAAGCTGATGCCTCTGTAAAGAATGAAGGTTAAATTCCCAATTATGATGTAGCTGCATACTTTCTTGTTAAATAATCCAGCTTTACATAAAAGTGTTTTTATGAGTAACTGACAGTTGCTCAAACTGACTGACATGATTAAATGACTATTTTTTAGGCAATACATAGCAATGAATCAACGCTTGGCCAGTAAATATGCCCTTTTTATTAGTGAAATATCACTGAAAATGCGTTTGATTTTAAATACTGGTTTACGATGATTTATACTTGATGTGCAATGTAAAACTCAGTGTGTGTTTCCCTTTCACAACAGTCAAGCCCTAAAAACTTTAAATAAGCCAGAACAGAGAAGCATTTTACCCAAACAGAAGTGAGAAAGTTAAGAGATCAAGGTCAAAGATATTCACATATATGTGGGAGCAGGAGATGTAAAGAAAAATATTTTCTCTATAACCTTAAGAAATGAAGCAGTGCAGGGTATTCTCTTCTGAAAGGCAGCACAACTTCTTCAGGTCCACACAAAACAGAAAAAAGTGCAGGCCCTGTTTGTATTTCTGCATCTTCATTGTATGATGATGTATAAATTTGATGTTAGCACTATGTTGGAAGACGCAAAAAAGAAACAAATACCTCTAAGAGCAGAGCCCTGTTTTTAGGAACTGAAGGACTAAGCTGCTCAGCCAACTGATTTTTGTTTGTGCTCAAACCTCCTTCTTGTTTGCCACTTCTGAAAATAACCTCGCTTCAACTGTAGCTGGAAATTAAACAATGACCTTATGAACAACCACTTAACCTAAAAGGCTGACTCATTCAGTCATAGCTACATTTTAGGAGACTTCTTTTTTTCATTTAAAACTTTTAAGAAGAACTTGTGTATTTGAAGTTGTGTGTTTGGTTTTTTTTCATGATAACAACTGATACTGTCAGGGAAAGAAAATGTATCCCTACAAAGCTTGCCTTGCTCATCATTTGGATTTTGTTAAAAAGGAGTTGATCCTTCTAATTAAGTAAAAAATATGTGTGCTGCAACATTCATCACTCCTGGTCTACAGATTGCCTCCCTGACCTTTCTGAAGATGTAGAACATGGCAGGGTGAAAGAAAATGAACAAGGAGGCACTGTAAAAGGTGAAAAGACACTAGAAATCAAGAAGGGAGGGAGGGCAGGGAGAATGTACACAAAAAGAGCAAAGCATACCTGTGTGGTGTGGCATATTCCTTGCAGCACTTTTATCTGAACTGCTTTACCTCAGTCAGTTCTCAAAAGCAAGAGAGGGGTAGTTACCAAAATACCCTCTCCTTCAACTCTGATCCTGATTTGGTGTCTGACTTCTCCCATTTGCTCTTTGTAACTTAGTGCAGGTGATCGCTTCAGATGAAAATGGCCACATGACTCAGACACTGGCCAGTGTTTGTTTCCTTCCTTGTCAGGTGAAAAACTGGTGTGGAGGGGAGGGTGAACTGAGAATATGGTATGTGTAGCATTTATAACATGATTCAGAAATGCCATGGATCTTGTGTCTCTGAGTAATAGTGAACCTCTTACAGACATTTTTATTCACAGACTAAACTTCGAACAGAAAGATTTCTTCTTTTGAAGCCAGCAATAGGACTGAAGAAACAAGAGAGAAATGGAACCAGTTCAGAGAAACCACTGATGCAAAAATGCAGAGCATGTTTAGTCAAGTTTTCAAATGGCTTGGCTTCATTAGATAGATAACATGCTCAGACAACACTTCCTATGCTGAGTTACAAGAAGAAAGACATGTTGAAATCACGGTACCTCAGAAACCACACCTGTTTGTATATATGACAGGTGAAATGAGTGCCTGTGTGAAGGCAGAAGTTATAGGTCAGAACTTCTTTATACAGAGGCAGTAAATCAGTATTTAATTCCTACTTGAGGACTCCTTGATCGTATGTATTTCCTGTTCTCTAATGTCTAATTTCAATTCAGTACACAAGAGTTATAATGTCTACCTGCGAGGAAGAAAATTAAAATAACATTTTTAGAAATTGACTTGAATTAGAACTTTTGAGCCCAAGGACCCGTGGCAAATAATCAGAACACACAGAATCAGCACAAAGATGGAAATTATGAGAGCAAGATACCTTCCCAGAGCATAGCCAATTCTAGAAGTGAGCAAAAAGGAACATTTGTCTGTTTTTTCTCCCCTGCAGATGTATTTTATATTGTGCAATTCTGCTAAGAAAGTTTTAAAAGCTCATTATGTCATATTTTCACAGTTCAGTAATACTCTCATACCCCCATTATATTCCATTACAGTGAAAAGTTCTGGAGCCAGTTCCTGCCCTATTTATGTTTCCATGAAAATTCAGTCAGTGAGTTTAGAAAGCAAAGTTCAATTGAACACAGAGAAACCATGCCTTGAGAAAAGACGTGTATGTTGATAATACGATTAAACCTATTGAAACTTTTTAAGCAGATTGGTTAGTCTGAGGAAAAATATCAGGGATAAAAAGAAGACATTAAATGAGGAAAAATATCAGGGATAAAAGGAAAACATTAAATGAAATGTACTTATTATTTTGATATTGTGAGAAGTTGCCCTATAAATAGTGTTGGTTTTTGTTGGTTTTCTTTTGTAGATGGGGAAGGTGGCTGCATAGCTGTGGTAAGGCAGCTGAATATGGATAGGAAGCCTCTGTCTCCATGATGGTGAGCATTTCCTTTCTGCAAAACTATTGCTTGCTAGAACACAATGGCAGCTGTAATTAAAAAAAAGACTCCTTCCCTTCAAAGAGTTAATCCTCCAAGGCCAGCTGATTGCCTGATTTCATCCATGTGTCTAGTTCTCCCTCTTATCATTGAAACAACATTTAAGTATATTGCAAGAAACAGAACCTTACTGGAACTGGCATTGAGTCCCTGCTGTGTGTAGTGTCTGATAGAACAATACACCTCAGCAGGAGTAGGAACAGGTTTTTCCTGTGCACTCTGGACTCAGACTTCTGAGTGGCATATCCACAATGAAGCCAACAGACACCTAGGTATGAAATGCTTTACCTATTGCTAGATGATACTTTATGGACATAGTACTGGTCTCTGTAATCTGTATGTGCACATAATGTCTCAAATAGAGAAAAAGAGAAGAAGATTAAATTCCTTAATTTCTTAAATTCCTAAATTCCTACTTAGAAATATGAACTCCAATCCCCACAATTTTGTATTGAAAATATCCCTTTGGACTGACTATTCTTTATCAGTATTAAGAAAATTAATTAGAATGACAAGGATGACAATGCAACCTTCAGGATCCAAAATGTTTCACTTAATTAGTCTTTCTTTTACCTGAGCTATTGCAGAAAGTGCCATTGAAGTAGTGTCTAGTTGACTTTAAAATAAGAAATGGCCCAGCAAAATAAATTATTACAGTCCATTTTCAACCTAACTGCAGTTAATGCAACATATTTCTCAAATCTCTACATAAAAATGCCCTTTTCTGTTTCTCCATATACTGCTGTGCCCATTCAGTTATTCTGAAATGGAAAATACTTTCGTTTGGGTTTTTTTGGTGGTAGCTTCTGTAACATGGTAAGATTCCGCTTCCAAGCACAGAGAAGGTAGGCCTTAAGCACCGGTTCTCAGACTATGCTTCAGTGTCAGCTGAATTAAGCAAGAACAGGTAAACTAGACCTCAGATCTCTTAACTCCTGTGTATTATGCATCTACCACAAAGCTAAGTTGTTCAGTAATCTTAAAAAAAAACCTAGGGAGCAGGAGATTAAAATTCTTATAACTAGAGGCATTTTCCTCTTTTTTAAGTAAAGTCTTTCAATTCAGTAAGCAAAAGGACAGCAGTAGTACTTATGAAGTCTAAAAGGAGGCAAAGCAACTGCACAACTTGTTTGATTTGACAGCTATATCAAGTTCCCTGTATTCCCTGCAACAAAACAGAAAACAAATATACTTACTGCAACCACAAACTTCAGTTCTCTTTCTGCAGTAGTTTGTTGAAGCAGAATGAGGATAATATGAAAAGAAAAACACAGGATCCTAGCTGGGCTGGGAAGCCATATCACTCCCATCCTGGCAGAGGATTAAAAAAGGCTTAGTAGCTCCAGCAGCTGCTCAGGCTGAACAGCCCAGACGCCAGGCTGTACTTTCAAAAGGGGTGGAACTGCTGCAGGTGAATTTCAAATCCAAGAGGAATGTTGTGTGACTACGCAACAAATTGCATCACCCTTTGTTTTCAAATTGCTGTTTACATTTTATTTAATCAAATCATAATTCAGTTCCTTTCCCTCTGTGATATTTTTCTCTTTTGGAATATAAGGATGAGGTTGAAATATAAAGGAGTTGCTAAGCATTTCTAGTGTTTCAACCTACCCGTTCTGTTTACACTTCTCACAGCTTGAATATTTTTCTGGACTATAGCATGGCCATAAGGATATACTTGGAACCAAGAGCCATCCAATACTGTTTCTCTTCTCTCTTTGCTGCTTGGTTAATAATCTTTTCAGTTTCCCTCCCTCCTTTTTTCTTTCCTCTTTTACATTTTTCACTGTGAAATTAGAATAATTAGTTCAAACAACAATTTATGTAGATTAAAATTACCAATCTCTCAAATAAAATAGTTGAACAAACCTTGGAAGAAGTATGTTCTTTAAGCTCCTTACTGGTCAGTTATTTGCCCTTCAATTTGTGTGTTGCTTTTCTTTTCCCTTGGAGTGTATCTGTACTTCCCCTTTTGTACCTGCCTATGCTAAGTTCTTTTTTTTTTCCTCAGTTCTCTAAGACTTTTGTGGTGAACAAGCTCTGGAGCTCACGTTTTATTGGTACTGATTAAGAATGGTGTTTCTGATAGCAGCTTACTGGTTTTGAGAAGATTGCTCAGCTTGCCTCTGCTGACACTTCCACTCCATAAAATAAGAATAACAATAGATCTAGACTTGATTTCATAAGGATTGTGAGGGTAAAATAATTACATTTTGCAGACACCTATAAATAGAATCTTCTGAATGTTAAAATTAAGAACCTCTGTGTATTTTCCAAGTCATCCCATTTCTGTCATACCCCAACATGTCTTAGGGTCTTCTGTTGACCTCTTGACAATAGCATTCTCTACATCAGGTATCTTACCATTAGCCAGAAATTCTGTTTCTAGAGCCCTAAACCCCACTAAGCCTCAGGTTCTTTCTGCTGTGAATGACCTTATGCATCTATTTAGTCTGATGAATGGGAGTGGACAGGAGGAGTACCACAGCTCCCAGACTTCCCCACCCCTCTTGTCAATGCATGGCCAGCTTTCAGCACTCACTTGAACTTCTCTCTTTCTCCATTGCTATGTCCCCACCCTCCCTTTTGGTCTCTCCTGGTGTGATTGTGCCTATGCAGAAGGTGGAAGAGAGTGATTGATACTTCATAAATATATAATACTTTGTCTTTCTGAAAGCAGATGTAGGCTGATCATCAAAAATTATATATAAAAAAATAATTCAGTAAACAGTGCCACATTTTCGAGCCACAGTTTCATAGCACTTATGACAAAAGCAAAAGACTGTCTTGTGGTCCTGTGTTGGGCATTTCATCCAGTTGTGGGGAATGGGAAGGGACAAAAGGGTTCATTTGTGACACCAGAAGAATCAATGTGCTTAGGCTGGTGAATGGATGTGAGCATGTATCTTGCACTACAGCAGGAAATGCCCTAAGCACAAAGTTGCTCTCCTAAGGCAGGTGGAGGGAAAAATAGTCTACTCAGTTTCTTAGGTTGTCTCAGATTTGTAATATTCACCTGGTTACAGGGCATGCTGAAATTTTTTTCTGGTCTTATGATAAAGATACTTGCTGGAGACATGAGAAACCTAATTTGCACACCAGGAAATATGTAAACAAAGGGAACATTAATGAGAATGAGGCAGAAAGCACTACCCATCTGGACTTTCCCCTCTGAAACTCTGCAGCCTGGTGGTGATTTTATTTTATGTAGAGTCAGATCCTTTTGGAAAAGGAGGGATTTGAACTTGTGTGCCACATCTCAAATGAGCACCCAAGGCACTAAGGAAAAAGAAGGAACACCCACTTGTAGCACTCCTGTGAAACAAATAAAAATTAGTCAATGAATGTGATCCATATTTGTGAATTATGTGGAGTTTGAGATTCTTCTTTCTTTTTTGGTGATTACTCAACTCCTTAAATAACCCAAAGAGAAAAGGAGGTGGTGAAAAGAACAGAAATTATAGTCTACATAGTTCAGTGCCACATTTGCACATTTTTCAGGCAGCACAAAATTACTGTTGCTCTTCAGTTGTTCATTCTCCATCTTGCTGACATTGTTTCAGAGTATGAGAGGAAAAATAGTGTGACCATCACGAGCTACATCTCACCTATATTACAGCATCTATGACTATTTAGGTTGTTGTATTACAGCAAGTCTTCAAAATATATCTGTGAAATATGAAGCAAATTGGCTTGTTGTTCTTTGCACTCAGAAGCAGCTAAAATGGGTTGTCTTATGTTACTGGAAAACATTTTTACCTTTGTTTAGGAAGCACAGGAATGGTTGTTTGGGCCCTACTGAGAAGAATATGGGGTTTTATAGTGAGAATTCTGAAACTTAGATTTTTGCTAGAAAGGAAATGGGTATTTTGGTTCTTTTTATTCTTTTGTAGCTCATGGATAGCAGCTACCTCCTTATGCTGTATATCTAGAAAGGAACATACATTTCATAGGCTTACCATCCACATTAAAAGTCTGGTACAAGGAAAGATAGCTAGAATGTAAAAGTTCTCTCCATCTCTTCTGTTACTCTGGTTCTCTTTCAAATGACCTTCAGGCAATAAGGCTGTTGAGAAAGATTCTATCAACTGTGAGAAAAAAAAAAAAAAAGCCTAGTTCTTCAGGCAAAGAAGTGTCCACTATTTTCAGAAGTTAGTTGCATCTGATTGTTGATATTCAGCTTCTCTAGTAAAAGCATGATTTGTTTTTTCAATAGCAATATTAGAAAATGTAGCTGGAGAAAGATTGCCCAGTCTATTCTGTGTGTTTTAACTAGCATGTGCCTCTGGATTTTTTTAAATTTTGTGTTGCCAGTAGAATCTTTTTATTGTTAAAGTCAAGAACATCATGGAGTTACACACTTCCCCAAAATACAGAATTTTTATGATCAGATCAGAGTACACAATCAAGGTAACAGCAAAAGAAAGGTGTTTGAAAAGCTATTTGAAACCACAAATTATTGTTTCAAAATTAACACTTAGCCTTGCTGTCTTTTTGGAAAGAAATACAATGACTCAGTATCTTGTCAGGTCAGCCAGTTGCCTGCCAGGTCTTCATGGTAGCCAGCCTGGTGGTTTGTAGGCTTTTTCTTAGATCTAGATCCAAGGTCCTTTCTTTCCATAAGTATCATCTTCCTTCTATATAGAGGTAGGATCTTTGTCCATGTATGTGACAAACAAAAAAAAGACATCTCATAGGTAAGCAAACAGACATTGCCCTCATTTTTGTAACTTCTGGGCTATGCTTGTGTAAAATGCTTCATTTCTGTGTATGCATGCGGACACTGGAATGACCCCTCCTTTTGTGGGCTTCTTTTGAAGCCCTGCTTCCCTCACCAATTCTAGAAGTTCTTCTCTCATTCTTCGAAAGAGGGCAACACTTCCACAGAGGTATTTTCCAATTTTGTTGTAAATTAAGGCTATAGCCCTTCAAAACACTATCACTACAATTACATTCTTGAATTAGTTCTGCTGAAGTCCCTTTGGGGTGAATAGATCTTGAAAAATTACTTTAGTTTCCTATTGCTCTTGGGTGTTATCACTTGATAAAATAAAGCTATTCATGAAGGGTAAGTTACTCCTTTCTATAATTTTGCTTTGCTGTACTGAGGAGCGTTTTCTTTTGATAGAAATCAGGAGTCTCTTGTTCATACTGATGGAAGTTAATAAGAAATGTTAGACTGTAGTTGCATCACAGTATAGGAGGAGTTGTTTCGTAATGGCGCTCATGCTGGGAGAGAACACCTAGAGCCAAGACAGAAAGAGAATCGTTCTCAGCATTATCCAGAAACATGGCAAATCTGTTGATAGTGTCTCAGTAAGTGGGTAGATCGGACTAGGTACAGAAGAGTTAACAAATTTGCTCCCATTTTTGTGGAACTGGGAAGTTTTTTGAGTCGATCAATTCTCAGATCCTCCTGAATGTTCGAAAGAGCACAGACAAATGTTTTATCTCCTTTCAAGATATGCTGAGCTGTCTTCACTTCCTGTGTTCCACACTGTAGTCATTGTCTAGTGGAGGAACTTGGCTCTGATTTATACCACCCTCAAATACTACTACTTTCTTGTTCAACCTGTAACAGCAATACTTCCCTAACACTTTTATTTCCCTGTACTAAGGAAAGTCATCCCCATGAAAGTTCAATTCAGCATTTTGTGGAAAGAGCTCTGTGTGTGAGAAATTATATCTCCCTCTAGAACAAGTGAAGGTGAAGTAAGGTGAATTTTTTGAGCTCAGTCACACTCCCAGATGTGATTCAAAAACTCCCATTTATGGGCTTCCACTCATAAAATGCTCTGATGCACATATAATCAAAGCATTAACAAACATTATATTTGACAATATTTGAGATTACCTTTGACAAAGCTGGAAACAGCTGAAATCATTGATGTTGCAGCTGTGTATGTTAGGTGTAAATGTGACCTGTAAACTCTTTGCTTCATTATTCAGTTTGGTTTACTGTCCCTGTGTTAGTGATCAGCTGGTCCAACCTATGTGCATTCACTGAGAGCTGGTAAACATTTCATCACTGCTCATGGTGGTCTGGCCCAGTACAGTCCCTCCAGCAGCTTGGTGCACTCTGCAGGCTGAGGGACAGTGTGCCTTGGCATTTTCCCAAATGCCAGTCATGCACAGCAGGGAGTTTAAAAATTTTGCCTGCAGGAAAATAACTGTGATCCCCAAAATTAGCATCTGGCTACAACAGTTATTGAGGTGGAACTGTTCTGAACCAAGATAAAATAGGGGAAACTATCAAATTATGCTATGAAAATATGGCAAACATTTTGACTGGAGCATCAGTTGTGGTTGTAATGTCTTTTGTGGTCCATATGTGCTTTCAGCACTGAGAATTGCTAATGAAAGCAGTTGTGGGCAGTGAAGCTGGACTTGGTGTACAATGCCTGAACACCATCTAACTTTTACATAGGCAAAATTTGAGAAATGAAACAATGTGCAGTCTTTGTGTTGAACTTAAAAGCTAAATATTTATGTCTTAATTAATGCAAAAAAATTAATTATATGACAGAGAAATTTTTTTTGTCTATTTACTTGGTCAGTTACAGTTTGCCTTGGGAAGGAGAGGAAGTAACTTCTACAAAACTTAGGTTGCTAAGCACCACAGTGTAAACATGAAGTATCTATCACTGTCTTTCATGAGTATATTAGTTGCTTGGTCAAAAAATTTGTCATAACCAACCTCTCTCTTGCCCTGACAAATTACCTTTTGAAATTAAATATAGTCATTTCACAGAATTGTAGAACGGTTTGGGTTGGAAGGGACCTTAAAGATCATCTAGTTCCAACCCTCCTGCATGGGCAGGGACACCTCACACTAGATCAGGTTGCTCAAAGCCCCATCCAGCCTGGCCGTGAAGACTTGCAGAGATGAAGCATCCATAACTTCACTGGGCAACCAGTTCCAGTGTCTCACCACCCTCATAGTGAAGCATTTCTTCTGTCTAACCTAAATCTACTCTCTTTCAGCTTATAACTGTTGATGTTGGTTAGTAATATAAATAACTAAATAATACCATTATCACTTCTCTTATCAGGGGTCATAATTTCCTGATGTTTCCTGACAATTTGTGAGTAATTAATGCAGTGAAGAAATTTATGTAGAGAACGGTTAGCTTCCAATTATTCATTCACTTGGCTGAAATATATCCAGCCTGTACATAGATTCAAGATATTTAACAGGAAATAAATAAGTTGCAACCAGGTGAGTTGGCTTGCCTGCATTCTTCTAGTCTCTGACATTTCAAATTCTTCTTGAGTGTTTCAGAAAGCCTTATGCAATTTTGTCATGCTCCATATGGTGTTTGATCATCAAGAAAGTGGGGACACTTTTGAATCCTAGAGCCTGTTTGTTTCTCATCTCCCTTAGGGAATACAGAGCTAGATACAAGAGAGACAATCCTCTACCTTCCTTTTCCCTGTTTCTGCAAATGTAGGTATCATCAGTGGTCAGAATGGAAAGTTAGGCATCCTACTATGGAGGCACAGACAAGCTACTAGGGAATGTATTAGTATGTCAGTGTGTGTCTGTATATGTTTGAGACTCTGCTAAGTATCAGTTTGGTATGCTGTACAATATTAATCTGTTTTGGTCTGTGAATATCTCATAAATTCAAGGGAATGGATAATGCTGTTAATCAGTTCATACAAATACTCTACAGGTGGAGAAGGTAAGGCAAATTGTTATGATTCAGTGCATTTTCGTCTGCATCCTCTGAAGGTAACTGAGGGTCTTTTTGACTGTACTAAAACAACAACAAAAAAACCCAACCCCATTAACAATAGTACAGTAAGCCTAATCAGCCTTGATTCAATTTCAGCAGAAAATTGGACTGTGGAAGATAAATGTATCAATGAAGCAGAAATTTTGGCCATGGGTAAAAATCTGTCTTATTTGACCTGAATATGTTTCATTTTAGACCAGACCCTTATGAAAATTACTGTTACTTTGAATGATCCCTTGGCAGAAGATGCAATCCTGACTTTAGTTTTAGCTTCATGTGCCCAAAGCACTTAACTTACCTCTTTTTATATCTTACTTTCTACATTCTCTTGCCCAGTGATGTACAAGGACTGGGGAGACCAACTGAGTAAATCTCTCCAGTGGACAGCTAAATTTGCAGCCAGGGAGAGTGAGAGGGTGAGGATCTCTCAAGGTGTTATTCCGATAGTACATTTCTATGGTATATTGCCTGTTTCAAAATATAAAAGCTTGAAAGTTAGGTATGCAGAACCACGCAGACTTTCCATATTTTAGCAATTGTACTTTGGGACAGACTTTTAGCCAGCTTATTTCTCTGGTTATTAATATGTATCATTAGTACTCTGAAGAATTATTTTTAAACAATAGATGGTCTGAACCAATTTGCAGGAAGTTTGGCTTCTTGGTAGAAAGCCAAGGAATTAAACAGATTAAAAGGGTAGAATAAAACACCTCCTAACTATAATGAAGCAACATATAGAGTTTATTCAGGCTGCAGTGCTGTGATTCTGCTACTGCCAATAACTGTTAGATTGAGTCCAATTATAATAATCAAAATAAATCTATAATATTTTCCTGTGTAATGAACTTTGCCTATCCAGTTTAATTAGTCTGGGGTATCAGTAAATTGCTTTAAAAAAAACAAAAAACAAAAAGTATATATTAGCAGTACAGCTTGCAGATACTTGCCCATTTTTCTCCTGGTAAAGCTCAAAAAAATGGCAGGCACTGTAAGGAGGAAGTTTCCCATTGAAGACATTGAGTGCCATCTGTAAGGCAACAATGGTGGCTGCATGCTGTAAATAGAATAAACCTTTAATTAAAAGCTTATTGAAAATTATTATGTGTACCTATTATTTAAAAACATGCCCAGCATGTTATCTCTCCACTTAACATTACTTTGATGGCCCCTTAATACATTACCTCTACCCTCTGCAATGCTGAGCAAATACTGTCCTTTTATGGCTGTACAAATTGAAATGCTGCCTGTATGAAGTGTACATATGTGTAAATATTTAAGAAGCCTTAGTCATTTCCATTTCTAAACAAAGGTAGTAGGAGCTGTCAAAACTTCTTTTAAAAAGAACTGGATCTTTTACATGTGAAGTAAACAGTATTCAAGATCAGATCAGTGTGCTCTTGTCTGATATATACCTGACAGATCATGATCTAACTACATTTCAGATATATGAACTTTTAACCAAGATCAATAAAAAAAATTCCTTCTCTGTTGACAGTGTTTGCACATTCTAAACAAAAATATAAAGTAATCTAAAATACATAATAACCTAAAAAAGCTAACTCATAGCAGGTAGGTTGAAACCTGATGATCTTTAAGAACCCTTCCAACCTTATCCATTCTGTGATTCTATGAATAAAATGTGAGGCATGTTTTTTTCAGTTCTCTGCTTAATCAAAACAATATTAGAATGAAACAAGCCATGATACCAGGTGGATAATGAAGTGTTGCATGTTTCAAAGTAGTTAATTTAACAAGTTCATTAAAGAATTAAAATAATTTGGTTATATACAAGGTTAACCAAATAAAAAAATGGTCATAGCTGTATTTTCATGGCTTTCACTGCATTTAGTAAGTGTAGAAAGGCAGCATAAAAGAAACAGGAAGGACTCACCGTGGAATACATAACCATCTTTTGCTGGTGTAAAGGCTTTCTAGCATTTGAGATATGCTTTAGAATAGTTTTTAAAATAATACCTGAAAGAAAATGGGGAAGCAATGACAATGAAAAGGGTGCTTACAGTGTTAACATCTCTGTCTCTTGTTACTGTTTAAACATTATCTGTCTTCAAGTGCACCAGATTTATTCAATTTGCTTTATAGGTAATTTGTGCAGAGTGGCCTGGTTAGTTCTGACACTATCTTTTGTATGAGCAGTGGATATATTTTGCTTCTGTGTACAATCTTTAGGGGATCCCTAATAGCATCAACAGCTTCAAACACTGCATTCAGAGCTGCTCTGTGCCACCAGAACAGTGTATGAAGAGAACAGTAATGAATACTACCTTCTTTTGTACTTCCCAGTTTCCAGAGAGCATATACTTTAGACTGTGGGCCTTCTTAAACTATGTGGTTGTCTGTATTTTGTTATTGTTAACTGCTGGAAAAATGTAAGATAAAGTATTTGGATTAAATCAATGGTTGTGCTCATATGCTAGCGTAAGGTTGGAATCTCAACAAATTAAAATCCTAAAATGAGAACTATACATGCTAGTGGAATGAGACATACGTGTTGTCTTCAGCTACTGGTACATTTTTTAGTAGCATTTGTTAATAAAGCAAGAGAGGAGGTTTGAACTTTGTGCTTAGTTTTGCAAGTATGTGCTCCAAAAAGGCAAACAAATTAATCCCTGCTTATATGTGATTTGTCCTTGTAGCTCACAGAGCCTGACTGCACAGTGTCCATATAAAACAAAAGTGAGGCCCAAAGGATGACAATGGATGAACAGAGGAGAATGCATGATTAAAAAGGTATAAATTATTTTAAAATGTCATCTACTATTTACTGATTGGAATAAAGTTGAGAAGGAATTTAATGCTCATGTTTTAGTCTCAGTAATGGAATATGAAGACTGTTAGGCAAAAAAGTTACCGTCCTAGAGATTATTACCAAAAATATTTTGTTAGGTAAGTTAAGCATGGCAGCTTACATTGGATTTCGATTTTATTCAATTCAGGAAGAATCTGCATAATACTTTGGATTCCTTATACAGTGTAGCCAAAATTAAACCTCCTTTATAGTGCTGGAATAGGATATTCATGATTCTTATCCTCACCATCTCTTACCATTAATCAAAGTCTTTCAGTGCTGATCACAAATACCCATATTGTGGCATCTTTTATGGTTCTACTTTGGAATCAGTAGCAATGTTTATTATATACCCTTACTTCTTTCCCAATCTACTTTTGGTTTTAAATGGGGTAAGAATTTGGCTTACCTCCCTGCAACCGTGATTTTTGTATTTGTTTGTGGAACCCGAATTCCGCCTGCAATAACAATTCTGAGAGCTTTATCAGCTTGGTCCTGACACCATGAGTAGCCCAAACAGGTAAAGTGTAATTGTTAATATCCTACAGTGAAGAAAGAAAACATAGTGATTTTTTCTTACTGATTCCTACTCCTAACTGTTTTTTGTTCTGGCACAAAATACTTGTCAGAACAAATTCTGAATGTTTCACTCAAGTAGCATTTTATTTTTATAATAAAATAATGACAGTATTTTGCATTTAGACAGCAGTAGAATTCTTATTTATAGCATCACACTGTTTAATACAAATTTGAACAGCAGTATTCAACGGTAAGAGGAAATATAATGATAATTATTTAAAGAGCAACTGGCATTATTTCTGCCAATTTCTAATGCAGTTGTTAGGTGCAAAATATTCATTCTCTGACTCTTTCTTTTTCAGGGATCCACTGGGATATATCCTGAGTTCTTTACTGAAACAATTCCTGTATGGATGTCATGATTTTAAGGTCTGGCAAGTCTGAGATATGAGATCCAGAGATTTGATGCACTGGAGTATAAGGTATTTGTATAGGGATTAGATGTATAGCTGGAAATCATACCAAATTATTCCAGATCTATTGGATAATGATGCAGTTCTCAAGCTAAAGTAGAATGGATTACTCTTTCCTTAGGGATGCAGCCCAAGATATATTAATGGTCACAACTGTGAGGACAGATGCCCAAAACTCCTAATTTGCAGCACCCTGAATTCCCATTTAAATGGGCTGTGTATCTTCCCTTGAGTCCAGTGTAACCTCTGGGAGTGTGAGCCATCAGACTGAGCTCATCAGGAGTGTTGTAACAAGGAGTCCCAAGGAAAATGCCAACTACTTAAAGGATTTGTTTAAACAAGTGAAACAATAGACCATGCTAGGTTAAACCAGCTCAGGTCACAATGTATCACTTTCTCTTTTAACAAATGTGATTTGTATCTTGAGGAAAGAATTGGCTAGTTACATGATTTTTAGACAGTGCTGTAGGCGAGCAAGCACCTCAGCCTCCAGGTTACCTGAAAGTCAGATACACTAATCACATAATAACAAATACAGATACATGTTCCTGTAGTTTCATTAATTGTAGCTAGGAAAACTATGTAAAAAAAAAGCTCTCCTTGTATGCTTCAAGGGATGGGAGTGGCTTTATTGCCAGATGTCTTATTGATACCCCCAGGAGCTGAGTAGTATGAAAGAGCAAAGCTCAAAATCTGACATCAGAAGGAAAAAAAAAACCAACTACTGGTTTGTTCTTACAGCATTTAGCTAGATCCTTGAAGGGAACTGTCAACTTTTCACATTCCTCTGCAGACACGTTTCTCAGTATGGTATCACAACTGATATAAAAAGTTGTGGTCCTGAGCTGTTCTGTATTTTGAAAATAATGAAGGGTGACCTCACTGAATGAGATGTCCCCACAAGTTAACTTTTCACTTAACTCAAGACCCTGGCTAACATTCTATGCAAGACTGCTTTGAACAAAAATTGGACCTGTGCAGAAACTGCATGACAGTGGTAAACTCATTAGCATCACACCCAATTTGTTATGTGTGTTTCACAAACATATTGTTTGTGAAACAAACATGTTGTTTGTGAAATACACTTTTACATTTCCTCAGTTTTCTAGGGGATATCTCAGTAATGATGACCCGTTTATCACTAATATTTGAGTTTAAAAATATTTGTGCATTAAAGCATTTGGAGTGAATACAGCCTGCAACAATACATTTTTAACACAAGACACTACAATTTTCACTTGCTTCAGCTGAGATAACTCCAGGCTTTAAGGTGGCATGAAGTGGGGCTTGCTGCTAAATTAAGGGCACTCAGGCATTTTTCAAATCCCAGTCAGAGTTGCCAGACTGTGGGGTGCAGATACCCATGACAGTTGGGCAGTACAGTAGTCCTTTTGGTATTAAATCCGTGCTTCTTTGCAATATGCCTGGTTCCTTTGCTAAGAACAGGTTGCCAAACTTGCCCAAATAGCCATTAGTTTCATTCCAGTGGCTGCTGAATTCCTGAAAATACTCTGACCACTACTGTCCATATGCAAATAATAACCTCTCATGCTGGTACAATTTGCATAAAATCATTATGGGAGGACACTTATTTTTCTTTGCCAACAACATATTTTATTCCTGTGTATCTCTGTGATGAGGTTTGGAGGAGTAACAAGACAATTTTATCCATAGGCATGCTTTTGCCTAATTGCCCACATGGAATCACTGATGGAATATCAGATTTGGTAGGCCATTGCTTTGTGTCCCTTATAGCAATGGAAGACCCACAGCAGCCTCACACAGTCAAGGCATCTTTATGGGATTTTCAGTTGCAGCTTTGATGATAGGTGACGTTTTCTGGGGAATGGGCTGAAAATAGTCTGTGGATGAAAAAAGTTTGGAAGCACAGACCTACCATCTTTTGATGTCTGACAAACACTAGAAATAAGAACTAAAATCACTTCTGAGGAAGTCTAAGTATTTCTGTTGGACCATGGGATTTTTCTTTATATTATTTACCTCATATTGTAAAGTGTCAGAGAGCTTCCAAATTCTTTCAGTGTTCAACTTCTTCAATGGGTATCCTGTATGAGTGGCTAAAAACTTCAGAAATGGCTGAAATACAAAAACGTAAAGCTGTATATAGTATGCAGGGCCTTTTTTACATCATTTCTACACACTGCCATACTAGTACATGGTAATTTTTAGAAACGAGATAGTCTTTGCACTTTGAACCATTGCCTAGTGGTAAGAGAATTTAGCCTATTTATGTAGACAGTGTTGGTGATCTGAGTTCAGATTTGAAGTATGGTGACCATTTATTCATGGTGGAAATGTTCAGAAGAGGGTAGAGTAGAGGGGGCACAGATGTATGAGGAAGTCTGGTAGAAATTCGAAAAGGATTCAAACAAAGTGTGATGAACAGAATTATTCTGATGTTGGTACTGAGTAGAAGGGAGGTATGATGTAAATTTGGTAAAACTGGGAATTATTTTTCACTTGTATGTAATACCCAGATGCAAAGTGACAGCTGGATGGTTGAGGTCAGTGGTTAGAGATTATAGAAAAAACAGGTGACTTTGATAGTGTTATTTTGAATTTTGCTTGTTGTTGATGCAGGAGATCTGATGTTTTGGGATTTGTAATGGGAATTCCCTGGGACTCACTACAGTTATCAGAGGAGGTGCTTGTCTTTATTTGGCCAGGTTGGATGAAGCTTGTGCAGCCTGGTCTAGTGGAAGGTGTCCCTGCTTAGAGCAGGGACGTTGGAACATGATGATCTTTAAGGTCCCTTCCAACCCAAACCATTCTGTGATTCTAGGATAAGAAGGTAGCAGCAGAGCAGCAACTTATTACAAACTCATGGCAAAGATTTTGATGATGGGGGAAGGAAGAAAAGGCTACCTTACAGAGGTAAGAGCAAAATGTGAGCACCCAAATGAAGACTTCAGGTGTGAAACATGAACAGGTACTTGAGGAAAGCACTGAGGCTGTTATAGAAGATCTGGGGAATTGAGCTACAAGTGTTTTGTGGTGGAAGAGGAATCTGAACTAGCAGAGACTTATATAGGCAGAGAGTTTGAGGAGTTGCTTTGCATAGGAATAGAGAGAGGTGTTGGAGTGATTTGAAAGGTGTTAGTACTGATCTGATCTGAGTTTTTGTTTTGTCTGCTCTCCTAGAAGGTAGGTGGACTGTCCTTTTGCAAGGTTGTCAATAATTTATCTTTTCTATTACTTACAATTTTTTATTTATGTGAATAGCCCAGTCCAGCTGGATCTATAATGTTGCAATTGTTTTTTGGGTATATTGTCTACATCCACAGTGAAGACTGGAGATCTGAAAGTTGCAAATTGACTACCATTTTTAAAAACCGACCTGTTAAATAGTGTTGTCAGAGGTGGTACATTTTAAATAGATTTCCAGAACTGAAAATACTTTACCCTGTACTGCTTGAATTGCCTTCGGAAATCCCTGGTTGCAAAGGTTTCTCTCAGAAGCTCATTGTATTTTGGGCAGTGTGAGAAAGGTAAATACAGCAACTGAAAATAAAATTGTAAAACATTAGTTACAAGGTGCTTCTTGTACTGCATTTCAATATACCCTGGAAGGATTGTTGTTCTGATTGCCTTCACTAGTTAGGACAAGCTGAAAAATAATTGGGGAATGTAGTTTTCAAGGATATTCATCTTCAGGACTGCAAGAGTCATACTGGTGACTACTTACAAAGCAATCTTTAAATGTTCAGAGGAGAAATAGTTGCAGTAGTTCAAAGTTAAAAGATTCATTTACACAAGGTGAAGTTTGTCCCTTGACAAAAGACTAATACAAGCCCTCATGAATTGCTTTGTGCTTGGCTTCCCCAGGAATTATTTCACTCCTTGTCCTCAGTCTCTCTTTAAACACACCCTTTTGCAGCAAATTACGAAGCAGCAGCTGGACTGCAAGAGGGGCCTTTGTGCATACTCAGCTGTACCAAGTGAACTTACCACAGCTTCATTTAGTTCAGCTAAATGTAGAAACTCATGAAGTTTCTGTATCTCAGGTTTTTTTCATTAATTCAAGACATACCAACGTTAAAGGTTACATGTGACTGGGATAGGATAATTTTTTTGTTCACTTATCTAAGCTAAACTGCATGTATTCTTGCTTGAAGTTTTTTGTATTAGATTTTAAACAGAAGTTAACACAAAATTTGACACTGAGATATTCATAGTATTTGTCCCTAATATACTTTTGTCCTTTTTTTTTTTCTATACAGTCCCACAGTTAAAAGAACTATAAAAAGAACTTGAGAGTCCTGAAAGAATAGTTAGCTTGGACAGCTTCACAGCAGTTCATTGATCTTTTTAGAAATATAATCTACCTATTCCAGAATGTAAGAAAGTATTTCTGAATTATAATAATAAATTCATGAACATGCATGCCTTTACCACTAAAAGATTGACACATTTTGGGTAGTAGGATATATGTGGTCTCAAGCTTAGCCTCAATTTGTAGTAAAGACAAATTGAGTTTAAAACACAAATAATTGAAAAAAGGATGAAGAATGTGTATGTGTTCATGACTTTATGATTTTTTTCGAACAAAAATACTTCCTCCCCTGGATGTGATTGATGTGCAGCACCTGCCTGTATGATTTTGCTAGTGGTGGTGACACTGGCCAGGTATCCTTGACTGTTTGCTGAGGTATAAATATCTTTGACAGTGCCAGAAGCAGCTCCTGACTCTATGCCAGGCTGGTTGCCTGAGCAGGAAGACAAGTGCCTCTATATCCTCTGTCTTCACGCTCTCATCAGCCCAAGATGAGAACCATTGATCCATGTCCCTGTTTAACCTGTTTCCCTTGTCACATTATCACAGGCTGTATTATCTAGACTTGTAAGACCACACAATTTATCTTGCATCACATGTGCAAACCTCTTCTCCCAAACTGAGACCCATACACTCTTGATTTTTCCTAGCTTTTTACCACAGGTTTTGCACATATGTGGAACTCCAGCTTCACTCAAGTGCTCAGCTTTCCTCTGTACAACAAGTGTATGCAGCCTACAGAGCTTCTATCCACACAGTTCCCTAGAGCTCCAAGGTGAGCAGTTGAGGAAGGGGGATGAATAAATACATTGCTCTATGAACTCGTGCTCTTATGGCTCTGAGTCCTCCTTCTTTTTCCCTTTTAGTTTTTCCACCAACTCTCAAAGTGCATGTAGTGACCTTCAAAGTACATGAAAACAATTCTCACTGTAATGAAAATCCCAGAATAATTATTTCGTCTTTCCATTGGCTATGGACTAAGAAATGTTGAAGCACTAGTGAGGATAGATTTGTTTCCTCTTCTCACACAGTCATATTTGTGATAAGTTCAGGGCTGATCTACCTCTGTAGTGGTTTACTCACAATATAGGTTAATTCTTTTTATCCATACCAAGGACTTACATTTTTCTTCCTATTATTTTAACTCCAGGTCTCAGATTCGTAAGTCCA
Organism: Chaetura pelagica; assembly: GCF_000747805.2. Taxonomy (NCBI): domain Eukaryota; kingdom Metazoa; phylum Chordata; class Aves; order Apodiformes; family Apodidae; genus Chaetura; species Chaetura pelagica. The sequence continues at coordinate 227,263 of NW_009952263.1, forward strand.
TTCCTGTGGAAAATCTTGACAATATTTCTATTCAGCTTATTAGGCCTTTCTGCACAATGCTTGTACCATAATGTACTTTTCATTGCCTTTACCATACCCTTGATCCTGCCCCTTCATCTCATATCCCAGGTATTTTACTAATGATTAAGGGAAGGCAAATGTCTCTGGTTTATACTCACATTATCATGTGACAGTGGCACCGTGTGAACTGGAATTGGCTGCCATAGGATTCTAGGGTTCCAAATCTGGCCCTGTGTCAGTGGGTACAGACCAGCAAGACTTGCCTGAGCACTCATAAGTGTATGATCACAGTCAGTGCTTTGAACATAAATCTGAAGGGGAAAAAAAAAGAAAAAAACCCACAAAATTTTGGAAGGTTATTTCCCCTGTTTGTTGTTGTTTGTTTTTTTTTTTTCTCTTGGTAGGAAAGAAGAGAGCTAGTACTGTGCTGGGGTAGATGGCATTAGAGTGGGATGTGGAAGGACTGCGAGAAAGAGTAAATCTGGAAGAGGGGCTTGAAATCAAATTTTGGTGGGCAAGGGAGCTGCAACTTGGTAGCAGTTCCCTTAGAAGTTCTAGTGAAATGCTTAAGACCGACTCCATTTGACTACCTAGACTTTAAAACATGATGCATGCACTGAACAGCTGCATCCTAAATGAAATCTAAGCTGTATCTGCACCCCATATGGAAGTGTAGAATTGGAGGTACCTGACATAGATACTCTGCCATACAACAGTGAGCCATCTGTACCTGATATACAACCTAAAAACCCCTTCACATGGTTTTCAGGTAACCATCAGCCTGCACGGAAGTTGCGTTTCAGGGATGCTTTGAAATTGCATTGAATTCAATGGGTATTAAATTATCTCCAACCATACCAAGTTCAGACTCTTGTGCATTCAGGAAGTCCCATTAAACATCCATAAAAAACATCCTCCCTTCCCAGATCCAGTACTTGCCTCATACTGTTTGTATGCAATACTCAGGAAATACGAGTATCTCCTCCGCATGTACTGGCCAAGCTCATACTGTTGCTGTATGCCAAGCTGTAGGAGTAACAGAGTAGTGTAAGAGGATCAAGAAGTATGCTATGCATCCATTCCTACAACCAAAAAATGAGGTAGCATTTCATATTATTTTGATAAAGACCTTTTTTGTTTCTAAAGTGAAGGAGGAAAGAAGACAGGAGAAAAAAAAAAAAAGAAAGCAGTAAAGTTGCTGCATTTACATGGGTTGTGGGGTGTGTGGTTGTGGGGATTTTTTTTTGTTCTGTTTATTCAGGTGGATTGTGTTCACCCCAGACCCTGGTTGGACTAGGTGATCTTAGAGGTCTTTTCCAACTGTGCCAATTCTGTGATTCAATATTAGATATATCTGCCTAATAGATGTAATTTTGCATTTTGCTACATGGAAAGCTATGTCTTTGTTTATCCAAGCTAGTAATACTGGCTGAGGGACAGGGTGACTTAAAGAAAGCAGAGAGATGTCCCAACACTGTCTAGTTTCTGCCTCACAGCTAATTAACTGGGAGTGCAGACAGAGCAACCACCTGTCCATGAAGACATGTCTGGGATATGAATCCCATAGAATATCAGCAGTGATTCCAAAGGGAGGCTACAGTTTTAGCTTCAGCATGATCTTATTTTTCAGGAAGACAGAAAATCTGGAAGAGAAGACTTCAAGTAAAAGTCCTCCAAGCCTTCATGGTTAATTATTCAACAGCCTGAAATATTTGATTCTAGCTTCTTCCCTGACTATGTCCCACTTTCAGCCACTGGATCTTGTTACACTTTTGAATGATGCATTTTTTGCCATCACAGACCTTATTTCTAGTAAAATGATAATAAGATGCAATCAAATCACTTAATCTCTGTGTCAAACTAAATAGATTACAATTCTCTACTCTCACAACAAAAAGGGTTTTCCAGCCTCAGCATTTTAGTAGCTCTTTGCTGAACATTCTTCAGTTCATCAACACAATTTTGTAAACACATGACACGAGAATTACGTGCAATGTCCCTGTAATGATCTCAATATTGTCATCTTTTTACTTGTACCTGGTGTTTCCTGCCCTAAATTGAAATATATTCAACTTTGCTCATGTAATCGTTACTCTGCAGTGATTACTCAGTGCTTCCTAAAGTCCTTTTCAAAGTCACAGGATATTTCTGGTTGAAAGAGACCTCAGAAAGTCTCTAGTGCAACCTCCTGTTCAAAGCAGAGTCAGCCATGAGGTCAGACCAACCTACTCAGGGCTTTAACCAAGAGTTCTAGACTTGGCCCACACATACACACAGTATGTGTATGTCATCACCTCTTTCTATTGCTGGAATTGTGCATCCAGAGTTTCCTAGGGTATATGCTTGGTCTCAGCTTCTGCCCCAACTTGTCTAATATGTGGTTTTAAATCCTGACACCTGGATCTTGAAGTCTCCCATGGCCTTAAAACAAGCAGGCAGGTAGTGCTGAACTTGCATACTGTGTTCATGGAATGACTGAGTCATAGCTGAGTTAAGGCATAGGAAGCTGGTCTATTACTCCTGTGTCTTCAAGGGAGCTGACGTGAGAGGAAACAGGCCTGACCTTCCACTGGAGACTGGTGTTGTCTCCTAAGAGACCATGGCACAGAAGAGGAACCCCTCAGGCAGTTTGTTCTAGTCTGATTTTGGTGGAGACCTGGCAAGTGACTAATTCCCATAGGAGAGAGAAACACATGCATTGTTCTGGACCCACTGGACATAAGGTATGTCACCAAACTTCTGCAGTGGTCTAACACAGACACAGACACCTCACAGTCTGCCTACACATGCACAAGAGCCATTTTTCTGGGACATTCAGACTTTTGGCACATCCAGACTACTTCAGTGAATCTGCCTGGGTTGCAGAATCCTGGGCAAATAACTAGTGGATTTTTCCATCCAAACAACATATCTTGGGGAAAAAGGAATGAAGCTCAGACATAGTTGAGTAGTGCTGGTGGGAACAGAGCAGAAGTAGGGTGAAAACCACTTAGTACTCACACATTCCATTAGAGCCTGATAGTACAGGAGTTAACCCTCAGCTCCATTCACAAAAGGCAGCTGATACTAATTACAGTTAATGCTGAAACACAGCTGGACTCTGCAGTTGCCTTAGCTGGTCCTAGTTGCTACCATCAACTGATACTTCTGTGCAAGATGAGCTCTGCTGATCCCATCAATGCCTGCACTGAAATACCTGAGCTTTATATCACCTTTCTCTGGTATAGCATGAGAGAAATTTCTGCTAGTACTGATCTGAGGAGTTCATGAGCTGGGAAGCACTCCTACACAGCAGGCTGGGCCGTGAGCACTTTTACTACCTTATGCTACTGATGGTTAAAGCTTCATGTTTGGTCTCAGGTGAACTGTGCTGATCACCAGTGCCTTGCTCCTCCCAGAAGACCCTGGACTGCAATCAGATGGATCCACACACGCTACTGTTGGATGAGAACAAGCTGACTTCATCTCATGTGAAACCAGTGGCTGCTCATACCTGTAACTTCCTGGTAAGTTCTTTGACTGCCCTTTTGGAGAGCTCTGTATGGCAATGTTATACAGGCTTTCTCTGAGTGAAAATAAAGTTCCAAAAAACAGATATCAACAGACCACATTCTGATATTTCTGTATATTAGCCCAGGTAAGCAAACACACCTTGGTAAGCTGTCCATATCCCTGCTGCCTTGCAACTTCTTTGTGTTTGTCGGTTGGAAAAAACTCCTGTGGGGTATGATCACCATGGCGAAACACCTGATAAAACAAATGGAATTACTTTCATGTTACTGGGCTTTTTGTTTTGTGTATAGTTAGTACAGTCACAAGGAATATGCAGTGATACTGAGTACTGTATCTGACAGATGCTAAATGTATTCATGGTGCTTTTCTTGGGTCTAGGTAGGTACAATACCTGTTTGGTTTATTTAGACAAATGTGACTCCTCTTTTTTCCTAGGATTTGAAAAGTAAATAGCTCAAATAAATTTTTGCAAGTTATAAAACTCATAAAATATCTTAATATTTTTAGAAAGCTTTTATGTATGTTAGGAGACATAGACCACAACATTAAATAAACAGGAAGCAAAGAGAAGCATTTAAGTAATTTTCCAGAAATATTAAAACTTTAATGTTTTGGTAGGACTAACTAGGAATTTAGAGGGAAGGAAAACAACCACAAAACTAATGCTTCAGGTATAGTTTCTGTGGCTGACTGCTGTGAAGCACTCTTCTTGGCAGAAATTAGCCTTAAAAAGCTACATGCTGGCTTTCTCATCACAAGAGGTGATGAAAGTGTAATCTAATATCTAAATATGGACTACACTGTTACTCTGAAAACAATGAACCACTTCAAATGAAAAGTACATCTATAAAGATACATCAAGATTTTTCATTCCTACAATGAATTCTTACAGTGTCCAGCATAGTTCCTGTAGATGTGTCATACCATTTTAAAATTTTACCACCAGATTTTATTTCTTAATCTAAGTAAGAAGAAAAAAAAGCAAATACTGCAGCACAAAAGCTACATGAGTGATTTACAAGCATATATAATATTCAGAACAAAATTCAGGCTCCTGCAAAAAAATGGTACATCATAATCATTGCAAATAGCATTAGTTTCACAGAGCTGGTTCTATGTTGTTTATTCAATGCCATTGTACACTTGTTTGGTTCTCACATAAGGAAATTTGTTTTGCTAGTTAATCCAATGGAACCAGTGACAAATAGAAACTCTTCCATGGCAAAGAGGATTTTTACAGACAGATGAAATGTGGTTAAATTTTTTTCTTTTACAATTTAAAAAAGCAATCCTATGTGATTCCTGTTAGTGCTATAAAAAAAGCACATTGTCAATCTAGAAAGTTAAGTTCATCCAGGACTGCAGAAATGAGACACAATTATAAACTCTTATTTAAAATTGAGGTTTTGTTGTGTTTGGTTTTTTTTACAATGCAATAGTGAATTTTGAATATGCAGGGAACAATTACTCACCAAGTGCCCCCTACCCCATACCCCAGAGTACAAGAAGAGCAGTAAGTGACAGGTTTTGAAGCAATCCCATTTGCCCATAAAATATCTACTTACTATGGACACAAACTTCAGTTTTCTTTTTGCTGTGGTTTGGTGAAGAAAGATGCAGAAAAGGCAGAATGTGAAACACAAACTCCAAATTCCACACACCAGCTGCCTTGCTCTCATCCTGAGAGTAGCTTTCAGCTATTTTGCACACCAGGGTCCCTTGCTGGATGTGGTGATACAGTAGATATGAGGCTAAGAGGGGAGGAGCCAGCTGTGAGCAGTGAAGTCCCAAAGTGGGCTGTTATCTTGCCTTCTCCTCCCTTTTTTTTTTTTTTTTTTTTTTTCTTCTTGGGTTAGTCCTTCTCAGGAGTTGTTAAATGAAAAATGTATTTTGCATTTGTATTCAATTTCTGTGTCCCATGTATAACATGAGGTGGAATCTCTGAGCTCTCCAATTCCTGCCCCTGGTACATGCAAGGCAGGTGAATGTAAAGAACTAGAAATTGAAGCTAGAATGTAGTATAGGTCAGTCAGACTTCTCCAATTTAATAATGCTGCAGATATGCTGTTTATTGCTGTATGGAAAAGAGCTGGTAAGCATTCTCATTCCTAGTGCTTTGATCACCCTGAAAGCTAGAAGAACCAGTGCTGACAACTGTTCTTTTATAAAGGATCTCTGGAGTTTTCCCTGGATTTGGCTGTGGTCTATAGGAGTCAAAAAAAAGGCAGAAAGTTTTGTTGCACAGGAGCAGGGATAAGCCTAAATCCACTGCAAAAAAATAAAGATACATGAACTTTTCATCTGTATAGTAGATTGACTACATCTCTGGTGGCAAAGTGTGTGCCACTGTTTACTAGAACTAGCCCCTGTGTTTTCATACTGTTAGGTAAATTTTTTATTTTCAAATTTTTCTTGCTGCAAACACTCTCATTGTCACAGCATGCATAAATCAAGAGTTGTTTCTGTCACTTCCCCAGTGTATTTTAAATGAAGAAAAAAATCTAGTTCAGAGACAGTGTTGCAAGAGACAGGATTGATCTTATAAGCTTATTGGTCTATGTTCAGTCACATTTATGTGTTAATGAAAACATTTTTTTTTAATTAAGGGTAATTTCTTAGTGATCCAAAGTTCTCTGTAAGAATTTTAAATGAATTATTTTTAAAAATCATGTTGCTTCCTGAGAAGTTCATAGGAACTCAGGCTAGTTTGAGGCACAAATAACAAAACTTTCCTTCATAGTTATTAGATATGAGCTTGCCTAGAGGGATCCTTTCTCTTTCCTGAAGTAACAGTGCCATACCTTTCACATCTGTCAGACCTAAAGAGACTCCTCTGTAAAACACTCAGACCAGACTTTCTTTGTGCATGATGGTTCCTCTGTTCTGCTTTTGTGCCTGACAAGTCTAACACACTCATGCAGAAACAGAAAAATGTGGCAACCTGCCCATTGAGGAATAAAATTGTTTGGATGTTGGTTTGTTGTTTTTGTTTTGTTTTGTTTTTAATGAGGCACCTCACAACCTGTTCATTTTCCTGCCTCCACTGACTGTCAAAAATCTCCTTGAAGAAACTGTGTTTTACTGCTTCTAGAGGGCATGACATCAGACACCTCTCTGCAAGGTGAGGCTTTTAATTAAACCAACTAGTGTAGCTGAGAAAAAAATATGTAAATTCTCAGAATTACAAAGCTCCATTAATGTTCTTCAGATACCTTAGATAAGTCTAGTAAGGAAGCAGACATACAACAGAAGAAGAAAGGTTTAACTTTATTCTTTTCAAGCACCCATTGCCTCACAATTTATGTGAGATTTCTCTAAATAGGAAGGTGAAATTACTCTTACTTTGGACATGACAATATGTTAGTGTAAAAACTGGTACTCGATTGATCTGATCTGATCTTGATCCTGCTAATTCTGTGGGAAAACACATAAAGGGCTGGAGTTATTTTTAAGTACATCATCACATTTGCTAAGAGGGAAAATGAAAGTGTGCTGTGCCATGTCCCTTCCAACCCCTAAGATTCTATGATTCTTGAGACCAAAACTCTAGAGAGCAGGAGATGGAGCTTTATTGACAGGTGACTCGTACCTGCAGAAATCCCTTGTTGCAGGTGGTGAGAAGTGTGAAAATTCTTGCTGCTTTCAAAGTAACTGATTCTTAAATTTGCCTACAGCCTGTGTTAAAACTACAGTTGAAGGCAGAAGAGGAGTAGGTAATGATAAACACAATAAAGGAACCTCCCTCGCTACCTTGGAAATACAAAGGAAAATATATGAATTGTAGTTCATATACACCTTTGTCTTCCTGATCAACTTGATGAAATGTTTATGGGATTGTCATAAACATACTATTAAGCAAGTAAAAATACTGGTTTGTGTTGTGTCCTGTATTGTGGTGTCTGAAGAGCCAGCATGCTAAGAAATGCTGCTGGATTGTTTGAGGAATATAAGTTTACATTAACAATCCTTCAGGGCTTTAAAGTAGGTTTATGGTTTAAGTGTTATTGCTGTTTTTGAAGGTTAGTAATCTGAAGGACAATATTTGGCCCTCTATCCCCAAGCCACAGAATTTTATCCAAGCTACTAGCACCCTCCCCCAGCCTTTAAGTGTACTGCTAAATCTGCTTGGTATTTTGACACAGTGTAGGATTGAACTTGCAGCTTGAGATGCTACTTCTTTGTTGGCAGTGGAGGAGGATCAGACCCAGTTGAAGTTATACCGATAAGCATGTTAGAAGAAGAGTCCAGTGAAAAGTCAGTAGGTGGAAGAAGAGGCAGGTGTAGGAAGACTGTAGCCTTCCCCTCCTACTTCCCCTCCTTGCCCTCCCTGAAATGTCCCCAGTGAGATACTTGCTCCAGCCTCTGGTGTTGTGATCATGATTCTATGGCTTTTTCAGTCTTGATGTTCAGGTCCACTTCTATGCCTTTTCCATGTCGTCTTTCCTCAGCCCAAGTCAAATCAGGGCTGTATCTATCCCTAAATAGAATTTAGTGTTTCTTCCTGTTTACAGTGTACCTGTTTGTCTCTTGCTTGCACACTGGGATTGAATGATAAACTAAAGTGAGGTATCATTCACTCAGCTGCAATAAATTAACAGCCAGGACAAAAAAAAAATAAAATCCAACTCCCAAGTTGCTTGCTTAGTATCCAAATAGATAAGTATCAGCTCTTTGGCTAATGCTTAACATAGACTTTTGAGTCCTTAATGTCAGGAAAACAAAGGCATGTCATGTCACCATGCCTGTCTGACAAGGACACATTACCCCCATCTCAAAAAGAATTCTGCCCTGATCAGATACACACTTTCTGTTAATGATTTCAGTGCTGGCATGCAGTATTCTTTCATCCCATTTAAAACCTGAATTAAAGGTGTGTTCAGCTGTCCTGAGAAGCTGGGTCAACGTTTGTCAGCAGTATGTACAAAATGGGGCATCTGTGCCCTGCAAATAGAGTAATATGCAATGGTAACAGGGGCCCTAAAGAGCTGTGCACAGTGTTCTTGCTGCTGTCCCATATTCCCTGACCCTTCCTTAAATGACAGCAGAAAAGAGAAGACAGCAGTTGGTGTTGGGACTTGTAAGGTGTGGGGCTGTGGTCTCTCTTAGGCCATTCAGCATGCTAGGCAATTTTCTTCTATTCATGTTTGAAGCTGTACTCTTGACGACAGTCTGAGCTGAAGTTTTTTTGGTTTTTTTCACACCGTTGCCAGCTTCTTCTCCATGACACTGATGCAAATATACAGTAACTGCACAGATGTTGATAAAGTTTTCCCAAGATATTTCCCTTGTGGGTTACACACCTGTTCCTCCACTGATGTTCTTCTCAGCACCTTTTCATCTTAAGCATTTATGGCTGTATTTGGGAGATGTGCATCTGCTGCTCCACATCCTCATTTGGTATGAGTTGGATTAGCTCTTTATCTTGTATAGAGTTGCACTGGCTTACAGGGGCTTAAAAACAGAGGAAAAATGGGATGTTAAAATCCACTTCCTCCATCTGTTCTGATGAAAAAGTATTATTAAAATCTGGATCCAAACTCCATCTGGAGTTTTGCTGAACTGTAAAGCTCTTTCCTCTCAAATGTGAGCACTTTCTCTCTGGTTCCATGTCATTCTTTCTTATCATAAAACACATGTCTCAAGAGAAGCAAAACTGACATGAAGGAGTAGCAGCTTGGTAGCTGTGTCTTAGTAGGTGATTACAATAATAGCAGAACAGAGATTTAGCTGGCATTGTTCCACACAGTGGTGGTGCTTGTTTTGCTCTTAAGTCATCAGTGAGTCACAAACCTGAATTTTGTGGAGTGTAAAAGCCTTTTTTTTTTTTTTTTTCAAAATTCCATGAATGAATTCAAGCAACCTTGCTTGGTTGTGATGAATGTCTGTATCACATAAGCAGACTGCCACTACAGGAAAAAGATAAGGTTTGTAGAAAATTGCTAAGAGACAAAGATCTTTAGACCACTAACACTATCCAGTTATTTAGCCTTACTGATGATTTGCATGGGACTGATAGGGTCATGTTGTTTTGACTGTGGGAGGTAAGATATTTTTCATAATGGAGGAAAAGAACATCATCTTCCAGTCAGCCATCATCACAGCTTTCTACCTTAGGCATAAATGAGAAGTGTTTCATCCAAGTGCTGACATAAGTCCAAACAAACTCTCTGTGTGTAATCAAGCATCAAGCTATTGTCCTTGTGCACCTTAGAGTGCCTGAGGGGTTTAGGTTGCTGCTTTCTTTAGATTTTAATAATTACATTTAACTTGGAGGTAGCCTACAATAACTATGATTAAAACAATTGTTCTGCTCAGCTGGAATTATTCCTGGTCATGCCCCAGCACAGTACTGCAAGATTTGAAATGCAAATATGTGGGAAGGAAGACATTTTCTTCCTGTATTTTTTTTTATTTTTTATTTCTATCGGTATAAAACAAAAAGTCCTTTGTAAAAACCCAAGCTGAGGTCAAATATAAGTCAGCAATTTCTCATAAATATTGGATCTTGCTGGTAATGAGCATCATCTACCCATGTGGATAGTTTAGTACTTAAATCCTGAAGTAGAAGTGAAGAATTAGTAAATGAGCTGTTTGCTTTCTAATTATTATGCCCCTTTCCTCACTTCCTTTCTTTTTTCATGCTGTTATCATCCTTTACTCTCTTTGGATTCTTGGATTTTTTAGTAATTTTTGCTCTTGTTCATTTTAGTAAGTGAAGTGTTTTATGCTAGGAAGTAGGCTTAGTTTCATGGCTCATTTAAAATCTTTTTCTGATCAAGTATTTTTTTGAGAGGCTGGTGATGGATTTAAATATTGGCACAAACATTTTCTGAATGAAACTGTTAGAACTGTTACAATGGAAGACTGGGTTTTTATGTCATTGCACTGTGTCTATTAATATTAACTAGGCTGCATGGCGGTATTACTTCAAAGCTCTCCATGGCATTTCCAGTCTGACTTCTACCAGTGAAATTTTCTTTGACTGTCAGTCAGTATGTCTGTTAAAAGCAAACTGTTTTTGCTTTCAGTCATCTATCCAGTTTATCTAATCTTAAATCAAACTAAAATAAATACTGCATATCAGGCTGATAGAAATTGAGATGTTTTGCAGAGTTTGATTTAATTTAGACATTGAGCTTGCCCTGTCAGGTATTTTGATCTGCCTCTGCAAAGTACCTCAAAAAGATGTCCTGTTTTCTTACCTTCTATAATCCTTTATTGTCCCTGCTTGTCTTTGCAGGCATAACAATAAAAAGCACAAAAGGTGTATAAGTGCCTTTTGCAGAAACTTAAGAGAAACTAACTGAAGGGCAATAGCTAAAGTCATGAACAGACAAAATGGTACCGGCTGTTGTTTTCACCTGCTGTTTTGTTTTGGGATCTGTTACTGAATTGGTGAAAGGAAGAATAAGTTTTGTATGTCAGTGGTAATAGCTTCAAGGACCCATTTTCACAGAAAAAGAAGTGCCTGTAGAAGGAATATATGCTTAAAGTCATCAGGGCCAAGGTCCTTCTAAGCTACTGCCACTGCTGAGGCAGATTAATGCTGCCTTCAAATTCTGATCATTCTTGGAAATGGTCAAGCTACCCATTAATTAGCACCTTCGCTGATAATTGTAATGTTAGTTTAGTTTTACAAAGTGTGGGTTTATAAGTTTGAGTTATAACATGTTGGACTTTCCAAGGAATTTGGTAAACTGTTACATGAAGTACAGGTAAGCCAGCCAAGGCACCTTGGATAACTGTAGCACAATTCAGGCTATTCTACCTGCGTAACTGGCTTGGACTTTAGTAGAGCTAAATGCTTAGGTATGAACACAAAATGGATAGCTAAGATTAATTCTTCAGGTAATGGAGAAAAATGCTACCAGAGGAATCCTGAGTTTAACAGATATATGATTAACCTTGTGCTTTGTTCGACATCAGTAGATGCAAGGTGGTAGCCCACAAAATGAGCTTTATTTTGATTAACATTTCACCAAGTGTGATAGAATTTAGTCAATATTAATCAGGTCATTCTTCACCTGTTCTCCACATACACTGGATAGTGAAGAATTCATACTTTCAGGTGAACCCGAATCTCTTCTGTTTGGCCTAAATGAAGTCTCTAAACTTAATTGAAAGGTTACAACGAGAAAAATACAATAGCACAAAAGGAAAGTTTGTTTTAGGGCAGAACAGATAAAGACTGCATGACTACACCTACACAAGAACTAAGAAATAGCGTAATAGGTGGAAAAATATTAGCCTATATTTACAGGCACCTCAGAGGAATATTTTGCAAAGGCATATTGCCACCTAGTGTTAAACTCTTCTGCTGGTTGTACTTTGAACTAGTGTAGTTGCAGCAGATTTCTGACAGACCCTTTTGTGACAATCACTGGAAATCCAGTAATAATACACTGAGAAATGCAGAACAGCATCACTAAACCAGATGTCAAGAAAACATGAGCACAGGCTCAAATTTAACTAAAGATTAAGTTCTGTGATTTTCACTCCTATATTCAGGGTTCCTGGCAATATAAGTTTATGCTGCAGAAGGAAGGAGTTTATTAAAGTCCAGATCTTCTTTCAACATTGTCAGAAGTGGTTAAAAACAATGTAGGTTTTTTTATATACTTATATATATAAGCCTTAACACTAACATAAGTCAGCATCTTTGTAGAGAGAGATTAATTTTACAAAATGAGAGAATTTGAGTGGCCATAAAGATCAAGCTGGGGTAGGTAACATAGCTCCTTCTCTTCCTGTTTTCATAGTTTGTTGCTGTTTTTTCTCCTTTTTTATGTACCTCAGTTCTGAGTTTTAGTTAATGTGAGTCAGAGAAATTCTGTGTAGTTTCTTTTTGATGACATTCAAAAATGACATAGCTTTCACACCTCTCTTTCCAAGTTTTTTCTTAACTTTGGACTTACCTGGTTCATAGCAAGAACTTCCAGATAGTGACCTGAAGACTAGAATTTTATCAGCTGGCGGGGAACACTTCCTTCTAGAAAGGACCTTTGCCTCTCTGGCATCCTGCTTTATAGTTCTATGAAATGTTGCCATACTTCAGTGATTGAAGCTGTAATTTCCTACCTGTATGACTTACATGTAAAAAAAAAATCGGTTTTAGCTAGAAACAGTATAATAAAACCTCTACTACTCCCAGTGATGCTACCTTCTCTGAGAAGACATTTTTTTCAAATGATGGAAGGCAACAGTTCTTAACCATTCAGACTAACATATTTGCATAGAACATTTGCTGAAAATTGATGGGTGAAGGAAGAGGAAAACTGAGACATTTATTGTGTATTTCATCATCTATTAACCTTGAAAAAGTAAAAGTAAATAGAGGGTTTTAGCTATTTCCTAACTGTGGATGTATAACTGATATAGTGGTCTGTGAATACATCTTGTTTCTTTTCATCCTGAGAATGACCAATTGAAGAAGTGTAAGAAATTTTCTCAAATCTCTTAATATATTTAAGAACAGCAAGTGTAGCTTCTGTACTTGCACCCTGACATAACTGTCTGAGACAAGTTTGAAGCACCTCTTGTGTTTGTGATCTGTTTCTAAACCTGTTTAAGGAGCTGGTTTGGCTTCAGATAAACCTTTATTGTTGGAAAATCCTGGCTGCAATGCATTTTTTTTCCCTTATATACTGGCATATTCTGTTTGCTTGTCTTTATCTTTTGATACCTAGCTCTGTTCCCTACTTACTCTTTTTCAAACAACTAGCATTAATTGCTTGCTAGGTTGGCCATTTATGACAGGTTTTGAAGCACTTTCTTCACCTCCTGTCAGTAATGCTCTAACAAAATTGCTCTTGGGATATTTCTTTATTTTTTTTTCCCCTTCATTATCAGTCTGTGAATCAAAGAGTATCTAAATCTATACTCTGATGTTTACATTTTAGTTTCTTGGAAACAACATTTTGTGATGTATTGGAAGGTGTAGTATGGCTTGATCTGTCTCTAAATGATAATAACATTTTATTGAAAATCTGCATTTTGCTGAAGTCATTGTATTAAAGACACCAGGTTTTGATAATGGCACAGGCAGTTTTGGGTATTCTTGGAAAATTGCAAGTCAATGCAGTTTTGGAATTATATTAATGGTTTTCCTTTGAGAAAACAGAGAGATTCCTTTGGCACATAGTTACACATTTCTAAGTAAATTACCGTCCATCTCTGAAACCATGAGACAGACAGTATGTTCTGGGACTGACCTGTGTTTTATAATGGCTCCACGTGTTCCATAAGTAAGTGACACGACTGTAGTGTCGCATCAGTGGAACATTGCATAAGGATGAAGCAAGTATTGCAATGCAATATCAATGCATTTTGATTTGGCTGTTTTGTCCCTTGAATAACCAAATTTCCCTTCCCTTTTGTTTAAACCATGGGCAGATACTACTGCTGTTTCCCTAAAGAGCCATCATTTCTGCTCCCATAATCCCTGCAAATAATTTTTTTGTGTGTCTTTGTTTTCTTCTTTCTAACTGGTTGTCTAATGGTCAAACTTTCTACTCAACAGAAAGCTCTGCATTGAAGCACATGGATGCTGGAGGACTGTGTTGCCACGAGGTGTCACACACAGTGTTCTTAGAAAGCACAATATTCTCTTGGAGTAGTAAATAAAAATTCTCCCCAGGGGTGGTTTCATAGGAAACTAAATGTCAGCTCATTCATATTACATACATTTACACAGAATTACCTTCTCTGGTATCAGTTACACTTCTGGAGACACATAACTGAAGGAACAGTCGACTTCTGTTTCATGGAGTTCCCCATTTGCTCAGTAGTCTTAAGTGCGTGTTAGGACAAGGGGTAATGGTTTTCAGCCAGAAAAGGGTAGATTTAGGCTGGACTTCAGGAAAAAGTTCTTTAGTATGTGGGTGGTGGATCACTGGAGGCCTCATCCCTTGAGACATTCAAGGTCAGGTTGGAAGGGGGTCTGAGCAATCTGGTCTCATTGGAGATGTCCCTGCTTATTTTAAGGTGGTTGGACTAGATAGTCTTTAGAGGTCCCTTCCAACCTAAGACATCCCATGAGTCTATGATCCCTCTTTTGAAATCAACTTAATACAAAATGATCCATCTCTGCAGCTATTTTGTTGTTAATGCTCCATTACTTACTCCCAAAGATGTAGCTGCCTGTACAGTAACTCTGCAAGACAGTGTGGTCTGAGAACGTGAGAATCAGGAGGCTACTTTGGTACAACTCAATAGCATTACCTGGCCAGTCTCTGACACTCTGGTGAAAAAAACAAACAAAAAAATAAATCTAAGAGCAGGTCCTCTTTTGTTCTGTCCTCCTTCTCTTGGCAAACTGTGTTTTGCAATCTACTGCAATGACATTTCTGGTTCTTGCCTTCAGTGTCACAGCTGATGGAGTCAACAGGCCAGGTTTTTGCAGGAAATGAAACTGACCACTTTTCAATCACTGCACTGAACCACAACAGATACTGTGCCTTTATTCCTTTTCAGCCCTCTCATATCATGTAATCTCTGTGGATATATCTGGTCAGAAGTATTGGCTGATAATCTGAGGGCAGAGAGAACGGATGCTTAGCATTTTGATATTTTCAGGTAATGTTGAGGAGAACTGGGAGAAAGCAGAGGGAATTTTTATTGTTAATCTCCAAGTAGGGGCAGAATTGCACTGGAAAACTCAGCCAAAATAATGATGGATCTTGTTTTTTGCAGATCTTAGCAAAAAGGTATGAAATGAAATTATCCAGACAAATAATGAAGTACAACAGTCAGAAGAGATAAGCCTCCATCCCAGACCACAGTATTTAAATAAAATGCAACAGGACAGCCAACGCTTTTGGGCAAAGTGTAAAAATAAAAAGGATTCTGTGATTGTAAATGGACTGGTATGGATTTGTCTCCTTCAACTTCACACTGCTTGCTTCTATTGACTTTCTCTCCCTGTGTAAAGACAGCTTTAAGGTCTGTTGCTGGATGGTTGCTTATTTCTTTGTGTTCAGAAAAGATACTGCAGTGCTTTCCAGCTCATGTTTGGCTGCCATTTGGAAACATCTCTGCTTCACAGAGCTATTTTGTCTGTATCCATCATTGTTTCAAAGTTATTTTTCTCTTCATTTATTGATCCTTTTATCATATTTTTCCAGCTGAAAAGCATCAAACAATTACTGTGTGGAGTTCAGGGTATGATTACCATGCTTTAGAAGTGGTCGCTTTCCTTACTGAATTGTTATATGTTATTTGTCCTTGGTTTTGAAGCATTTGCCAACTTGTAATTTGGCAGTCCCTGTACTGCATTTCTAATTGGGTAACAGTGTAATGGACACGTAGATAGTTTGTATGGCCATTTATACGATATTCAAGTTTCCCCACAGCTACTGACTCAAACTTACCCGCTTGAGAGGGGAAAGAACTAACCCAAGTTGTGAGTAAATACAATTTCCATTTCTGAATAGAAACCTGGGAAGGGCCACAACTGCAGCACTTCAGTAACATTTCCATGTGAGATTTCGAAACACATTTCAACACTAACCACACCAGGATTGTGACATTCCTATCACACATGCATCAATTTAGCCACAAGGAAAGACTGGGATTACGTAAGAAAGACACTAAGGAGCGACAATTACTAAAGTATTAATGGTGATGGGATTTTGTTTCTTTCTACTGGGGATCCAAAATTAATGTTGATTATTTACATGAAATAGAATAAAATTATATATACATAAAAACCCTTAAGTATTGCTTACAACCTAACTGAAAAAAATAGAAGTTTGAACAGTGGCGAGGTTGCTTCCCAATTTTCCTTCTTTTTCACATATTCCCCAAAGGATCTACTTCTCTTCTAAGTTTCTTGACTAGACAGCTGGAGGGGTTTTTTTGCATAGTAGTTTTGGAATAACTGATCCTATGTCTTGTCCAGTTTACTCTTCACCAGAAATATCAGTGCCAACATGTGTTGGCATCTCTATCTGAGATGAGTTTAAGAAAAATGTCCATTTTTGCAAGCAGCTTTATTTTGGATGTTTGAAAGGTGCTATTTTTTCTCTTCATACTTAAGGATTTTGTTGTCTCTGCTAAATACAGTTAGTAATGGGAAGACCTAAAGAGGTCATTGATTGCTTTTGTTCAATAACTTGCAGGAGTAGCAAGGCTCCACTCATCATTTTCAATTAAAAAAAAAAAAAAAGAAAAAAAATAAAGAAGAAAATGCCTGATGGAGAAAAAAATGGATAAAAAGATTAGTGGCATTACCAACTGGGAGTGTATTAAGTATTTATGGATGACATTTATGCTCTCCTAATTAAGTTAGAGTTTTGCTTGCTCTATCAGCACTCATTCAGAAATACACTGGTTTATCACACTGAATCATCACAAGACACACAAGCCAGGAAAATGGATCAACTTGATGCTGAGAAGGCCTGTTCCATGTAGCTACAGTGTCCTAACTGGTAATATTCATAAAAAATGAAGCAGTTCATTTGCACGGTAAATTAATTCTTCCTCTTTTTACACAGAGGTGCAGTTTGTCCCATCATCTGTTGTGAATACATTTAAAGCTCTGTTTCTCATAGCTTATTTATAAAATATTCTGTGGTCAGCAAGGTTTGAAATGCTTTAGCTAACTTCTGCCACCACAAAGAATTCCTTCTACTCTCCTCCTGCCTGACTGCTAAGGTGAGAGCTTTCTAGGCAATGGCAACCAAGAAACATTGTGTGGGATTCTGGACTGAGGAATTCTACTTTCTCTAAGTCAGCTGCCCAGACTTCTGACAGGTACTGGTGGAAGTCTTGAAGAAATTCTTTTCCAGAGTAGGACTGCGGAACACCAGGTTTTGAGGTAGATTTTTATCTAAGATCAGGAAATCTGCAATTTCCACCAAGGCTCCCAAACTCATCAAGGCAGAGATGAGGTGCTGCCCTAGTTGAAATTAAAGCTTCTGTGGCTTTCAGACACAGTACTCTGGTAGGACTCCAAGTGTTTCCAAGGATAGGTCACTCTAACTTAATGTGTCCTATGAAGCCCATTGCAGTGTCACAAATCCCACATTTGATTTGCTTAAAGTCCACTGAATCCAAGATACTCTGGCAAAATACTGCAGTATCACCCAAGCAGCATTTTTTTAAAGTGAAAATTTATTTCACAACATACAGAAGAAGGAACAATAACAACTACAGCCAGCTAGTTCTATTGTGGAGAGGACTGCTGGTAGCAAACAATGAGGGTCCCAATACCTCTGACAGTACTAAGGGTGGTAGAGTAAGGAGAAAGACAAGGGCTTTGTGGGGTGAACAGTGATTCTTTTTCTGCAGTGAACTGGAATGCAACATATGCTTCCCATAGTTGATCTATATGTTCCCTTTCAAGATAATGTAGTGCTTTCCGTACAGATCTTTTCTGGTTGAATTCTAGAACTCTGGTATTCCAGAGTCTCAGTACCCAGGATGTGCATGTATAAATTCACAACCGTTTTTAATGCCAAAATCTGGCCAGATGAGTTCAGTGAAGGACTACATGTCTTTCCTGTGTCTGAATTTGGCTCATAACACATTGCAGTAATGTCCTTTAAAGCAATAGCTGGTGGAAAACTCCCATTCTTTGTTCTTCTTTGCCACTGTTCTACTTTCTGACATTAAATTACTCAGGCAAGATGTTTCATTTGAATATCTATGGCATAAATTACCAGTGTTGTTCTTCCCTAGTATTTTCCTGACAAATTAATTACCAATAGAGTTTTGTGCAGCCTGTGCATTTGCAAGGCTGTGTAAGGTGGCAGCTGAGGGTTCAGCTTGTGTAAATTAATTATAGGTGCAATTGACCTTGTGTGAAAGTGGCTGTGGCACATATAAGATGAAGAGCCATTGTGTTAGGCTGTCACTATGAAGCACCTGCTCTTTGTATATCTGATTCAGTCAGTGTAATGAGCAGGACCGTATCTAGTAAGAGTGTGTGATACCTTACTCTGGAAAGCAGAAGAGGAAGAGAAGGGAGGCAATATGGGAAGAGACTGTATCACAGGTGCCTCCATGCAGACAGGTAGAGGCGGCTGTGATCCAACTTTGTTACTGTAGGGTGCTGCATTAAATGGCATTCTGGAAATGTTACTGAATCACTGAATCATTCTGGCTGGAAAAGACCTTTAACATCAAGTCCAACCATTAGCCTAAACCTAGTGATTCCAGTGCTAAACCATATTCCTAAGCACCACACCTATATGACTTTTAAATACCTCTAGGGATGGTAATTCCACCAGCTCCCTCAGCAGCCTATTCCAGTGTTTAATAACCCTTTAAGAAGAAGTTTATTTTAATATCTAATCTAAGCCTTCCCTGCTACAATTTGAGACCATTTTCTCTTGCCTTTTTGCTTGTTGCTAGGGAGAAGAGACCAATCCCCACCTCACTACAACCTCCTTCTGTGTAGTTATATAGAGTGAAAAGGTCTCCCCTCAGCCTCCTTCTAAGACTGGCCTAACTCAGCTTCAGTGCTACATGGAGTTATGCTACCAGCTGGTGGTACCTATGAAGTCAACTTAGCTCTCCTGATGTAACTGCCATGTGGGAAGGAGTCTTGTGATCAATAAAAATCTGGCAAGGAGAGTAAACGGTGTTGCTCAACACTGGCCTCAGTTCAGAGGGATATCTTAGCAACATTCATGATCTTCATATTGTCTAGATACTTCATTACTTTGCTGAATTAGGACTATCACTTGTCTACTTGTTTCTCAAAAAGAAAAAATTTGGAAATTGTTTCATATATTGTATGCCTGCTGTTCTGATTTTCAGCTTGAGATGGGGGAAAAGTTTTCAAGGATGCTTTTTTTTCTGTATGTGTTGCCATCTCCTTTTGCTTATTCCTCAACGGAAAGAATGATCTATGAAATCAATTGTTTGCTGCAGAAATGATTATGCTCCTTGGGATGATTGTGTTTTCCGGTAGGGAATAAATGAAAGGATCAGACACTTCTAGAAGAATAGGTAGCTTGTAAATTTTCAGATGTCCTTGGCAAAAATACATATATAATGTTCTAGAAATAATCTTCTGTTTGTAGTGGTGCCTTCTAAGTGTTACTTGGGGCAGAATTACAAATACAGATATCAAAATTAAAATCAAAAAGCTTTGACAGTGACACCTGAAGTTCTGAACACTGCTGAGACAAAGTGCCAGCAGCATGTTGGGGAGGTGCTGCTCTGTGGAAAAGTTTGGGAAATTCTGTAGACTGGATGCAATTTCTAGCTACATCAGCATAAATTGGAGTAAGTTTCCTGAAGACAGTGGCAAGGGTGGCTCGTTGGTGGTGAGATGTGAAGTGAGATGCTCATCTTTCATGTATAAAGAACTCTGCACAGTTTTTATTATTCCTTCTTGGTCTGAGGAAATTATCTTCTCACGTAAGAATCTTCTTTCTGGGTTCTTTTTCCTGGTCAAATGAGCATGGCCCCAGTTTGACAAGGCTGAAAATATTTCTAGATCTGCAGCGGGGGCTCATGTTGGTGAAGCTGCAGAGAATTGCTGAAGCTGGAATTAACCTCTAGTTCAACCCCTTGCTCCAAACAGGTTCAATCTCACAACCTCTCTGGGCCCCTGTTCCAGTGTTTGACTGCTGACGGTAAATAACAATTTATAATGGAAGTTTCCTAAATTCCCCCTTGAAGTTATTGCCTTTCCTCTACCCACTGTGTAACTTAGAGTCTGACCATCTGTCGTGATCTGCGACCTATTGTATCTCCTTTTTGGAGTGAATTTAGCTTGTCAGGATCTGCCGAGAGGTCCGCACGCAGCGCTCGCCTCTCCCAGAGGAGCAGTAGCTTCGGCACTGACCTTTTGGGTGAGACACTTGTTTAGTGCTCACTAGTGTTTCCAATAACAGCAGCCAATCCCCAATTAGAGTTTATGAATACATGGTTTATTGAAGGAAAAAATAAAGCAACTTGGGGCAAGAGGTTCAAAAACGGTAACCAAAACACGTAGGAGTTATGAAATATCTTTTAAACACCAAATACCAAGAACTTACATATGCCTTAATACTTATATATAGGTGCACCTTCTTTACACACCCAGATTAATTATCTAGGAGGGAGGAGGAAGGAGGGACATGCCCAACGCTTGTCCCGTATAGGGTCGCGGTTTGTGTGCAGGTAAGTGAGACAGGAACACCTTAGGGAGAGAATTATGTTCAAAATACAATCCCTTACTTTGTTCCTGAGATGTTCTAGGTACTTACATAGTAGCTGCGGGTGACTTCCCCTGCAACCCGGTCTTAGAACCACGGGTGGCAGGAATTAGTCTCACCGCACGTGCTCAGCAACAGGCAGGTTCCGCAGGTGGGTAGCAGCAGGAAGGGACTAGCAGGTAAAGCGGGAGTGGAA
This sequence comes from Chaetura pelagica, assembly GCF_000747805.2. Taxonomy (NCBI): domain Eukaryota; kingdom Metazoa; phylum Chordata; class Aves; order Apodiformes; family Apodidae; genus Chaetura; species Chaetura pelagica. Next base: position 248,143 of record NW_009952263.1, read on the forward strand.
ACAGGAGCAGGGACCTCAGGCAAGGCACCCCCAAGGCGCAGGTCACCCCCCAAAAGCAGCAGCAACTCCCGTGTCTGTGCAAAAGCCCCCCCAAAACAGCACGCACGCTGTCTTTTTATGGGTCTCCTTTGCTCCCAATTGGCTGGTTTCTTATTTCTAGGGCTCCTCAGCCAATCAGGCGGGGAGTTTTTTCCCGCCACTGCTGTTACCAGGCAGACTAGTGGTTTGGAACAGTGTTGCTGTTTTCCCGCCACTGCTCCTCTCTAGCAGCAGCTGCCCCCTCAGGGCATCTGAGTTGTTGTTTTCTGGCAGAGGAGGCAGCCAGGAGAGGGTTCAGAGTTCCACACAGAGCAGCCATCTTTAAGCCAGTTATGACTGCTGACCTAAAGGGCATGTTATGTTTGTGTGAGGAAATATCTGGTCCTTCACACCATCTTCTCCACACCTTCCCATCAGGCAGCTGTAGGCAGCGACCAGGTCTCCCTGAACCTTCCAGGCATCTCAGACTTACAGGAGCAATGCACTGAGCTTTTCTTATTAGGGCTTTCTCATTTAACATGTCGTTCATACCAGTCCTTTGGAAGTAATTTCTATTCCACACAGGGTCAAACCAACATTTCAAATTCAGCAACAACAATTTGACTTGGCAACGCATTTATCGCTCTTCAGCTCTGCAACTGTAAGATGCAAACAAAATAGAGAGGAAAGGATGGCTTCTATTTTTATTTAAAAATACGTGATCCAGTGCAGTTTACATTGAGTCTTTAGACCTCTGTATGCATTCGGTCAGTGTGTTGCTGCTGAAGTGGGCAAACAGAAGAAAGTGCTCTTCACCAGGGAAGGTTCATTACACGTACTTGTGGTTGGCTTGCTTGGTCACCTGGTGGCAGCTGCTGATGTGTGTTGGCTCATGTTCTTAAAAATTAAAGCCATCAGAAAAAAGTCTCATAGAGCTGCTTTGTGGTTTTGCCTGCCTTTGTGTTATCCCAGATGATGTCTGGGGTTGTTTGCCATGTATGGTGAGTGATAATCCTTCCAGCATCCAGTGTGTCCTGTGAAAATGGAGATGGAATGTGTCCACCTGGAAATAAGAGAATCTAATGTTAATGCTTCAAGTCAAAGCTATTGTATGGTACTATGAGATCTCTGCCATCACAGAAAATGAATGTGTGTAGCCCCTAACATGTGGGTTTTGATGACAGTACACAAATGCTCCTTTTAATCACAAGATTTTTATCAGTATAACTGATGATTTTAACTCACATGCATCTCTGCAAAATCGAAGGGTTCTACAGGCCCTAACTTTTGAAGCTGTGCTCTGGCTCATGTTTCCAAGCACTGCACTGACTACATATTAAGTGAAATCCTGACTTCACCAAAGGCAATGGCAAAAGTTTGTTGATCACAACAGGGGCTTGGTGTTACTGTCTGTGTGTAACATGTAAGCAACCAAATGACCAAAAAAAGTACTCCTAATATGAGATGAAGCTCATTCACTTCCATGTGGATGATCAGTACAGGGAAAGGTCCTTAAACAAGGAGACATGGTCCAGTTCTTTTCAGGGCCCTCAGGCTTATAATAGGAATTATTAGCTCTGAGCAACCTCACCTGGAGCCTCCACCCACACCCTCTGTCTACGGGCCCTAGTGCCCCATTTAAGCTTGGCCTGGGAGATTTGGTCTTTTCCTGAGCTAGGATGTAGGTTTGCCTGCCTCTTGCTCTGCCTCTTATTTTGCCTCCTGGCTGAACTTTTTTGCTGTGCTACAGATAGCTTGTCTCTTATATGAACCCCTTGATTGTATGTTGAAACCTTGTCTCTGTTTCTGTCCCTGTCTTCTTCCAGGACTGGAGTTCCTGGTTGGACTCTGGATCTCATTTGTCACTTTCTGTGCTTGGGGCTTTCTGTCCTCAGGTGTGTTTGCTGTTGAGATCCTGTGGGACTGTGTCCAGATGGTGAGGACATGTCCTGTACTGGGATCACTATCGACTCCTGGTTCCCTTTCCCTTGCCCTTTCTGCACCTTGACACTACTTGGGAAACTGTAAGTTAAGATCTTAACTAAAACTAGGCTGGCTGCTCTTTAAATTTGTTCCTGTACCTTGTTATGAGTGCCACAGAACTAGTTTCTCAGGTCACTTATGATACTATTCTGTTTCAAGAGGACATTAATTGGCAGAAGTCAATCTGTAGTCATTCCCTGTGAATATCTCCATGCTGGTCCTTCTCCCAAATATGTCCATATGGAAGTTCTAGACTAAACCTTTGCAATTAATCAAAAGCCAGGAAATCTCTGATTTGAAAAAAACTAGAATACTTTGAGTAAAAATTACATTGTGGTTTACGTGCATTGTAACAATGAGACAAAAGGATTATTTTGCAGTGTCCATTGTATTGCTCAGCTGGAGCATTGCCTTGAATTTTTAGAAGCACCCTCCTCAGCTCACAATTGTTTAACACTCATCTGGATCAGGGTGTAGGGTAGGTATTTTTCAAATTTTAGGTGCTGAGCAATTGTGTTTCTGTGAAGTTTGGCATGGAACATGCTCATTTGTTCTGATGTGTTGTTGATTATTCATTCTTATTCTTCTCACGGAAGTGAATGATTTGGGCTATTCTGGGCCATTTCCAGTTAGCTGGGCTATTAAATGAGTATTTTATCTTCCCAGTATGTGGAAAGCCGAAAACTTTGGGAATTCCAGATTTTGTTTAGCAATAACACAAAAAACACCAGCTGTGCACTGCTGATTAGTAGCAATCATTTTGAGTGAACTTCTGTCTAAACAACACACAGAAATCCTGGAAGAGCAGGCACTGAAGGCTTGCCAAAGCTGAGTGTATTCACACAGATTGCAGGTGACAGTGGGTCAATCATTTAATCACCAGAGTTTGGGTTGTATTTCAAAGTTAGTTTGGAAATGAATGGAGGGATTACATTTCTGAAGAATGTCTAAATCTAGATTTTCTTATAAACCAAACATGGAGTCTGTTCAAGGGAAGATATATTGCCCTGTTCACATATGAAAGACCACACCAGAAATAAGTAAACCCTTTAAAATCAAGCCATATTTTTGCCTTATTCTCAAATTGTTAGTTTATTAAAAAAGAAATGAAAGAATAAAGAAAATTCCTTTCAGTGTTTGGAAGAAAGTTTTTCTTCCTCTTGTCCTTCTTTGAAGGGTTGTCATTTCCATGTCCACATCTGGAGCTGCAAATTGTAAATATATATGCATGGATATACAGTAACACATACAATGCAGTAATGTGGTAATGTGTAGGGATACTGTGAAGTGGTAGTATAGATCCTAGAGCTGGACTTTAGCTCCCTATTCTCTGTGTTCTGGCCATGACCATGAGTTGGCATGAAATGACTCGCAGGCGTCTGGCCTCTGTTATCTCTGCTATCATCTCTGGGGATGTTTCATACCAGAAACACATGACAATAATAACTACTGATTACTTTGACTTGAGGCTGTCACTGCTCATTGTATTAGTGGTGGTCTATTTCTGTCTTCTCTTTCTGAGGTTTGTTAGACATACTGTGAGAACTGAAGTTGCTTTATAGGAGTGGCCTATTTTTCAGCTGTGGGCTCTTCTGATGATGCAGCAGTGTCCTTCTATTTAGTGTACCCTCTAGTCCTTTCACATTTTGGGAAACGAGATGCTCAGGAAGTTGGTGAGGTGGGAAGAAGAGTGTTTAAATTTTTTTCTATGCCTCCCAGTGATTTCACTGGAAGGCAAGATTGGTTGAAAACCTTCAGGATTAGTAGTAAGTATTCCTGACATTCAAGGTGTTGGGTTTGTTATTTGTTTCTTTTTAATTTCCAAGTGCAAAATGTAAAAATTAAAGCATGATAACCCCTTGGATAATGTTTTTAACAATGATAATGAAAAAACAAAAAAACCTTCTTTCCTTAAACTGACGTAGTGACTACATTTTTTAAGAAAATTAAATAAAAAAGAAAAAGTTTGCCTAGACAAAAGATTCGGTTGAATGACAAGATGATGCCTTTTCTCTGAATATCCAGGTGAAAGGCTTGTCTCAGGAAGTTCTTGCCATTGTCTCCAGGTCATAGATGTGCTCTGGCCCCATGCCTGGGATAGGTGTCTTTCCACCTTGGACCATCTGTGCTGTTTTTTCCTGCTCTTATGTGCCCATGAGAAGGTGACCAACCCTAGTTACAACTGCACTTTAAATGTTAGTAATTCTGTGCAGCCCTGTTCACAAAGTGATTTTAATTCTCTAAATGTTCTGTCATTGACTCTATTGCGAGGTTGGTTTATTTGGGCCACTCACTACAAGCAGGACATTGAGGTGCTGGAGGGTGTCCAGAACAGGGCAACCAAGCTAGTGGAAGGGTCTAGAGAACAAGTATAGGAGGAGCAGCTGAGGGAACTGGAGATGTTTGGTTTGAAGAAGAGGAGGCTGAGGGGAGACCTCATTGCTCTCTACAACTACCTCAAAGGAGGTTGCAATGAGATGGGTGTTGGCCTTTTCTCCCAAGCGAATAACGGTAGGATTAGAGGAAATGGCCTGAAGTTGCCTCAGGAGAGGTTTAGACTAGAAAGTAGGAAGAATTTCTCTTTTGAGAGTAGTCAGGTGCTGCAGCAGGCTGTCTGGGGAGGTGGTAGAGCCACCATCCATGGAAGCATTTAAAAACCATGTAGATGAAGCACTTCAGGATGTACTCTAGTGGGAATGTCCTTTTTTTATTTTGGGGGGTGGGTCAGGGGGATCTTAGAGATCTTTCCCAACTGTGGTGATTCTGTGATTAAATAGTGGATATAGAAGAGGCTTTTTCAGTGGAACAGTGAAACCTCAACCTACAAATAAAAATTCCCAAATATCTCGGTGGTAAACTAGAGGTTTGCAGTGGTTTAGATGAACCTTTAGTTCCTTTTAAACAGCATTGTTGAGATTAGGAATGGGAGGGATCAGTGAACGCCTAATGTCTTTATGGTAAAAAATGACAGATTTTAAATGGTGTAATAATTTATGACCTTTAGATGTTTTAGTGCAGTATTTAGTATTAAGTATTTAGTGCAATATGGTTGTCTATGACAGTCCCTGTGCCACCTAACTATGCCTCTGGCTCTGAATTGTCACTGAGTTTGATGTCAAATACACAAGGGAAGGAATTTTACAGTGGTTTACTACATTATTTTTTAAGGAGTTGTTTTTTTTTTTTCTGACAGCTGCATGGAGTACTGCCACTGGATATTTTTAACCTTGTGGCCAGTTGCCAGTAATGATAAGTTACCAGCAAAGAAAAGGCTGGGAGGTTTTAGCATTTGGTAAGTTTAAGTAATGAGAGGGCAGATAATAGCATTGGTATGTCAGGGCACAGATAGGGAATTGTGACCAGGACCAAATCTTTCCTTACTCAACTGCTTTTTGTGAGACAACTTAATTACCCACTTGCTTTCTGTGTGATGAATTAGCTATACAGACCAGAGATTCCAGGAGAAGTCTGTATGGTGACTAGAATGACTCTTAATCCTCACTGGCTCCTACTGAGTTGATGACAATTCTCTCTGAAGCAATTTTGTTACACTAAGATTTTAGATTTAATACCTGAAATTGTTGATTTTTATATGGCCAGAAGTAGGCAGTGGGAGTTGGTGGCTGCACTAGCAGATCTGGCACTTAACTGAAGCTACATTGCCCCTCAGCAGTCATCCATGGAGCTTTACTGTGTGAATCCTGAATTTGGGCAACAGACTCCAGAGAGGCCAGCTCTGAGGGAAGCACCTTGAGAGAGACCCTCCAGGAGATTTCCTCCTAAGGAAGCCAATTGATATAAGCAGCCCAGAATAAATCTTTAACCTTCTCAGAGTTTCTCCTGCCTCCAAGAATCTGAGCTAATTGGAAGTCAATACTGCTGTTAGCACATGGCCTGAGAAGCCACCTGTTTTGGGCTGTTCTTCTCTTGGGGCCTGGGCAGTGATGTACTTCTAGGGGTGCAGGGGCTGTATTCTGCTGTGCATGTTATCTCACTTAGCCTAATGCTGCTCACTTTCATAGATGTTTGTTATAAGAAATAGTAGCAGTGGTAACGATCAAAATGATTAATTGGTAAAGTCCCTTTCATCTTAGAATAGCAATTTGCTGCTCTGCTATATTTTGTCACCCACAGCTTCTCAAAAGAATCACACATTCAGCACTGAGCTTGTCCTCTGAGAGTTTTACCCCTGGATGTGTTTCAGTCTGGCTGTATCTGCAATACTGACTTCACCTGTGCAGTGGTTTTTGCAAAGACATTTTTGCTTTCTGCAACCTCTCATAACTAGCTGTTCTAAACTAGATGATCTGTGTAATTACAGTTTATTTCTGAGGGTTTGTGACCTAGTATTTTTTTTAGAAAGCACTTAAGAGAGCTTGCTCATTTCTGAATTGGCTGTGCCTGGTTTTGTTTCTCTTACTGAGTTCTATTTAACAGTTTTGAAATGGCAGTTTCTGGCAACAGTGAATATAGTGAATGTAAATACTTTGATTCTTTCCCTTCAGGATTTGTCATATTTTATTTGGAGCATACAGGTATTAACATACACATGTGGAAGAACCACTGTGGTTTTGTCAGTGTTTTTCTAGCTTAACTTAGTGTACTTCTCTGTTCAATGCTATCAAGGTGCATATTTCACAGTAGCGAAAGAGCCATTGAAGACTTATTTTGAACTCAGCTATTTGAAGAAAAGCTTTTCTTCCCACCCACACTTCTTTAAGAAAGTCATCATTTCCATTTTTACCTTCAAGTTTGCTTTTGGCAAGTTAGCAAAACCTGTCAAGCTAGTTTTGTGTGAGGATGAAGAAATACAATAAAGGAACTATCATCTCATTCTCCTAACAAAGGAAAACAATACAGTACCACAGAAATTCAATCTATGAAGGGTTGAAAAAGACAGCCAGAACAGAAAAAAAGCTATTATATATTCTCATATTCCTGGGCTTCTATTGCTGTGCTTTTTGGCTGGTTCCCATGAATGTTAACATCAGAAGCAAGTGTGATATGGATGGATAACACAGGCTACGTTCCAGCCTTACAGCAATCTCTTCTCAGAAGTGGTACTCGAGAGGATGAGGCTGTTAAGAATACTCCTATAAAGAAGATATGTGATGTTCATGATGGGGGAGGAAAGGGATGTAAGTTTTTCTGTAAGTATTAGTATCAAATTACTCATTTTATTTTTGAGCTAGTATGGCCAAGAGCTAATATTCTGGAGAAATCTCTGCTGTCTCTGTTATATCCCTGGAATGTTATTAAGCTGTCACAGATAACTACAGGATGTCACATAGTCTTTATATTTTACTCACTGGCTTTGTTTTTTTTAAAATATATTTTGCATTCTTGAATGCTTTTACCTGTCATGGTTCAGAGCTTTAATTCAAATAAATATTTAGGAACCTAGATGCCTTGTCTTAAATTTCTTCAAACTCCATTGGCTCTTGATATATCTTGATAAAATTCCTGGATTTTGTTCAGCAAGGACTATCTTGAGGAGAGCTTTTTAATATTTCAATACTTTCATCCTGTTAAAAAAAGGCACACCTGAGTCTGTAACATAATATTAGTTCACTGTTAAGTTTGGAGCAAAACCTTAGGTTTCACTGATAAATACTGATTTATGCAATCTATATTCTTCATGGAAAATTTTTGAAGATATTATAAATATTATGTTTTCTGGATAAAAATCTGAGAGATTGTCACTGCTTCATTTCATTGCTTAAGATGTGGAAAGTGTAGGCTTGCTTCTTTTTTTTTTTTTCCAAGAGGCTGGTTTTTAATCCCAATCTAAAATATGTACCTTAGCATATATGCAGTTCACACCTGTCCCTTGCTAAAGTGTCAGGGAGAAGCTATTTAGATGTGAGAGTCCCAGGTGTGACTGCTTGCCTCCCACTCTGCTGATCTGGCTGCAGGAGCTCAGGGCATGGCCACATCACCTGGACTTGCACCCCTGTGAAGAGGTGTGTAAGAAGTGGTCAGGGAATCCCTTGGTTGCTCTGGAGCCATAAGGTGAATCAGGAAGAAGCTCAGGGGAAGGTTTTGGCTACATCCCAGCCATGCCTGTGTCTGGTACCTTGCTCATGAACCCTGACCTGTGACTTTACTTTCCAGTTTGACCTCAAGGTGCCTCATTGCTGTTGATTTGTCTGGTGATCACTGGCTGAGAGGCTTAACCAGCCTTGGATTCCTGCTCTTGTTCAGGTGCCATGGGACTGCACACCTCTGGTAAGGCCACTGCCCCATGTCTGCTTTGGTGTCTCCTTGTGCTCCTGACTCTCCTTTGCTTGGGGAGCAGCTTTCTCCTACTCTCCCTTGCAACAGCCACTGAGTGGTTCTTCTGCTGAAGTGAACAGCTTCACTTTGTGTACAGAATAACCAACCCAAAATGATGAGGGACACTGCACTAAGCAATCTTTGAATGATACGTGTTTTACAGTTGACCACTGTTATGTTGCTTGAACTAGTCTGCTAGCTGTTTTGAGGCCAAAAGGGAGGAAAAGAGCCTGAAAGCTAATTTTATTTCTGGTGTAATAAAGTAGAATTTACTTAGTAGAACTATATTGATTACAAGACAGCAGAGTTTAGCCTAGTGCCTTGCCTCAACAGTAAAGTTAGTTTAGTTCTGATACTTTTTTAAAATTTCAATTAAAATAAAATGCTCTCAAACTTTGTTCTTTAAAGAAAAAAGCTTTGGGGGTATGAAATGTCCAATATAATTTATTTGTCTTCTCCAGAGTATGAAAAATCCAGATAACATACAGAGTTAACATCATAACTGCGAATTCCAAACACAAAAAATAATAAGTATACAGACTAGTTTGTTTTTCTTCTTTAGATGTTTCAGCTTATTTCTCCAGGTGAGAACCATCTGGGTGAAGACTTGATTAGAGTGGAAAGTCTCTTAGGATCACATGCCAACACTTGGACAAGGACACAGAGTTCTCGTGGCCTTTTACCAAAGGCAGATTTGGGACTTTTATATCCTGCCCATAACCAAGCAGAAGCCAAAACTGAGAAACATCTGTGTTTGTTTTTTCTTGCCAATCTTCAGCATGACTGCATTAGTTAAGGAGGAAAATCTTCTCAAATTGTGGGTCTAACTTACTCTGTATCTCTAGAGAGTTTTATCTTCTCCCATTCCCCATAAATCAGTTTATAGTGACATGTCCTGCAGATGGTGTACCAGCAACCAAATATTTAGTGCAGCTGTCCATGTATATCAGGCGTTCAAGTTCCAGGTTATAATGTCCAATTTTGTTTGCTGGACACTCAAATAATAGAACCACTGGTTTGATTTATGGTTGCATGATTTTATGGAAAGAGAGAGATCAGTGCCATTTCACTCAGATAAAACAGCTCCATCATGTCAGGCTCAAGGCTATTCCCAGGTACACAGTGGTGTTTCATTTTCCTGTCTTTTAGGGATTAGCACTGTGTATTTACCTTCTAAAATGATTAGCATAACGCTGAGGAGAGATTCCCTTGCAAACTGAGATGTCAACAACCATAATATGAACTGTGACACAAGCTGAAAAGAAGCAGTACTTGCCACATGAAGGGGGAAAAGGCAAAAAAAAATTTCTAAATCAGTGTTGATTGTTTGGCACAAGCAGATGTTAAACATACACAGCAGACAATTACAACACAATTAGAATTATAGAGCTGGCCTCTCACCTCAATTAAAGGGAAACCTGGTGTGGGTAAAGTGACAAGGAGAGGAGCTGTTATTCTCTCTTATCTTGTTAAATGTTTCTTTCCCTGATTCCGTGGACAGTCTTAGGTCTTTCATTTGCCTTTGGTGGAGATGTTAATTCTTTCTCCTTTCCTGTGAAAAAATCCACGCTTAAGAGGAAGAATAAAGGTAGACTGTGAAAACTGGGGAAAAAAATCTCAGAGGGTGGGGAAAGGAAGAAATAGTATCTTGATTGCTGTTAACTGTTGCAGGTCTTCTGACTTCAGTGTGCTTCCTCAGGCACCATACACAAATCTCTCCTCATCCTTCAGAGCCAAAGTGACTTCCCAGCATTGCTGAGTGACTCACTGGAAGAAGCAGGAAGAGCCTGGATGTTGTCATCTGTGCTAGCTCCTCAAATCACTGTTCACCTCCTTCCCAAATAAGCTTTGAAGATGAAGAACCATCCTACTAATGAAGGTACTTAGCAGTACAAAACAGCTGTTTCTCACCACTACCCATAGACATATTTATAATTATATTCTGTTATGTGTGAAAATGTCTTGCATTTTTCTTAATGCTGAAATATAGCCTAGTGGGCCATCTTTTTTACTTCTCATCCACGTGTCAGTATCACCAGGCAGCATCTGGATTGCTGACCTTGTAGGTGAAGGGAGGATGAACTTCTTGAATACAGAAACAGTGCTAAACCTAGTGCTGAAAACTGAAGATTAAATGATCTTGAGGGTGCTTCCTCTGCCAAGATAATTACCTGTTTCGCTCCATACTTATGAACTGATTGATGTTTGACAGCAAAAGAGTAGTTTCAAATAGTGATTGAACTTACCTACCTCTTCATATGACATTTTGCTAGTTGTTGGTTACTGCAACTCTCTACCATCTGTAAGAGCAATGGGTGATACAGGAGTAAACATATACCAAAGTGTAAATAAAAAATATATATATGTATATATGCAAATGTACCTTTTAGGTTCTATGTGTAACACTGTTTAAAAAATAAAAAAAAATCACCTACTTTTAGCATTGGCATGATCACACTTGCCTAAGAAACTTACGTTGATATGTAGCTGTAGAGTAGATGGGAATATGTCTGAGAAATAAACCCAGATGATTTCTGAACTGAATGTTAAAGTTAAATCTTGGAGTGCCACCTTCCAGCCAATTCCTTATCCCCCGAGTGACCCATCCATTGAATCCATGTCTTTCCAATTTAGAGGCCAGGATGTCATGGGGTAGTGTCAAACTCTTTGCACAACTCCAGGTAGATGATGTCAGTTGCTCTTCCCTTTGGTGTGCAACAGGGGTGAGTAACTGGAAATCAAAGTCAATTAATAATAGCCAGACACCCTAGAGTAAGCACAAACCAAAAGCTCCTGTTATTTGCATCTTACCATGTTTAGGCTTGTTCCTGTAGGGATACTGCTGGAAACTAATACATAGCTTTGGTTTAAACTGATCAGCTGAGTGTGTTTGTTAACATGAACATTGTTCCATCTTCCCACTTTTTAATCTGCGTTTTTCTTTAAGAAAAATAAATTCTTTTTACTGAAAACTTCATTTCCTTTGGCACTGGATGACATGAAACATGAAAGATGTACCTTAATGTTACATCTGGCTAGAGTATAGATCAATTGTTCCTACTTCTTGATAAAAATTAAGGAGGGTGTGCAGATATTTGCAAATACAGAGAATGGGAAATAGGGGCATAAATATTATCAAGGTAAATTGGAAACAGACATTTACAGGGTACAAATAATCTTCTGACATTGTCTTTGCATTAGATTGGTACTGAGCTGCACTGTGTAGTTACTCAAAATCCTGCAGGTAGATAAGAGGTGCAAGGTGTTCTTTTACTTTAATAAATATTTAGGACCCTTATTTGGGTACATGAGGGCTTAGAGGCTTGTTTTTAAAAAAATTTCTTGTTACTTTAATTTTTTATTCCAAGGACAACTGAGCATTCCTGGCACATTACTAAGTTTGAAATAATGGAGGCCAGAGAACTCTTCTTATAGTCTCAGAACAGTAAATGTTACTTTTCATCTAAGAATATGCATTATGGCACACGGTGGTGCAGTAGATGCTCTTTAAAGGGTTAGGAGCTTGTTCACTGGAATATTGTGACCTTAGGAAAAGAAGCAAAAATAAATATATTTGCATAGTTGGCAGGTTTTGATTTTGCAAAAGTTCAGTCCCAGTCTTAGGTGAACAAGGGTGGAAAAATGGACTCTGACAAAAACATCTGTATCCATGAGACATTCCATGCAAGAGTAAAGGTCATGAAAGATTGTGTGCCCGCAAAGCAAGTTGTTTTCTCTGAAATATTACTCTGTGCCTGGACTTGACTGACTGGAGAATAATTAAAAAAGAGATGGAGTTTGTCTTCTGCGATTATATAAGGGAAAAATCCTAGCTCAAACTTTGATTTTTTTTTTTTTTAATAATGATGACTCTGATACAAGTATTCTACTTATTAGTAAGATCCTTCCGGATGTTCTCCCAAAGCTTGGAATGTAATAATGTACTTTAAATGAACCCTCTTCATTGAAAGCAACAGGAGAATGTTTCCAATACTTAATTTTTAACAAGAGCCTTGTATTGCATTCAGGTGCTGATAAACCCCCTTGACAAGCTGTCAGATGGCTATGGCTGAACTATTTGAGCAGTTTTAAGGTAGGAGTGTGGATCTAGATCCTGATACGAGAATGCTAACCTAAACTTTTTCAGGTTTTCCTGATGTCTGAAGGAATTGTGTGGGCTAAAATACTTTACCTTTGAGATTTTGCACTGCAATTAATCAACAGCATGGTCATATCTTCTCTGATTTTCTGATGATGAGCCTTGGCAGGTGAGCCTTCTCTAGACAGAAAAAAATCAATTCTGTACAATCGGTCTCTCACATTTTGAAGACAACTACCTTAATTTTTAAAACAAACACTTGGAAATGGAAATGCAGGTTAGAAGAAATAGAAACACCAGGTCAGGAGGAACAGTCTTCCCCCAGCAATGTGTTCTTAAAACCCAACATTTTTCTAATACTGAATTCACTCTGACAAGGAAAGCTCTAGATTAGTTTTCTGATAAGGTTACGGGAGGTCGAAACCGCATTAAAGTGCTTCATTGATCAATCCAGAGTGCTCCACAAGCTTAGGGTGGAAGTTTATGCTTCTGCAGGTCAGTGTACAATTTGTGGTTTGTAAGATGAGTGGGGTGCTCTGCCAAGGAAAGGGGAAGGGTTAAGATGATTGTTAAGAGGACTAAATAAAATAATTCCTTCCTGAATCTGTTAAATGCCTAGAAGTAAATCTGTGATTCCCAGGAGTCAGTGTTACATACAGAGTTTGAGTAGCATCATGGTCCCTCTGCCAGAGGAAAGTAGAGTTGCAGGTAGGTGACAATAATTGAAAATAAGGGTAAGGGATGTGATTTAAAAAAATTGTTATAAGTTCTCAAGGGCTATGAAGAGAGGATGAGGTTTAGTATTTGCATGGGACTGTGTAAAATGTTTAATTTGCTGATGGTCATGTAAAGATTAGGATTGCACAAGACCAGGGTGTAGACTGTTTTTTGTTGTTGGACTATGGGACGTGGCAGAGTTATGATAGGACTGGTATTTCCAGTGAAGAGTGTTGCATCTCCACTATGGTGGTTGCTCCTCAAATTAATTCTATCTATGGAAGAATATGGAATAGAGAGAAGGTGCTGGAAAACCAACCAGCTCATACGGACCCCCTGTCAGTGGCATGGATGGAAATGCCACCTCTGATTCTACTTTTGTGCAATGCTCTAGGATGCAGCAATGAACTTGTAGGCTGCTTCTTCCTCTAAGTTTTTCCATGGGACTGATAATGCTGTGTGTATGGGGAAAAGGGAACCCCATTTTTAATATGATTCCAATGACTCAACTGGCCATATCAGGTATAAATTTGGCCATTTCAGTGTCCTGGAAACAATCTGCTTTCAGCACACAAAGACAGTAACTTCACTTGCTCTGTCTATGATCTACTGATACTCAGTTGTATGCTTGGATTTAGTTGTCTAGCACAGAAAATGTTCAATGCACATGGAAACACAAACAGATTGAATTTGAAAGCTATTTTATTACACGACTCTTCAGGTGTCTAAGAATGGATCCTAGAAATATATTTCCAGAGCTGCAACTCCATTAGCTATCATCTTGCATAAAACAACTGCTTCTGTCATAGAAATTTTACTACACCTAAAATGAAATCTTGTGTGTGTGTGTAGGTAATTATGGAGTGATATAGGAGGAAGGTCATGGGTGGCTGTGAGAATTTGATGCTAGGTTACTGAGACAAATTAGTTTTTCATTCACTTTGAAATGCTAAGGGATTTGGGAATGTCAAGGTAAAGTACTTTGGCCCTTAAAGTGATGTGATGCAGCTTATCCTCTGCCAGAAAGAGAACCAGCAGTTCTGAGTAGATGCTGACTGATGGTGGAGACTTGGGGAAAAACGCAGTTCAGCACTTGTCTTCTTGACTTTAGTAATTAAGTTGCTGTGGCCTTTTTAGTGATTTGAGCTATGCACCGAGAGATTCAAAGCCCAAAATCCAATAGTGTGTGCTCTCCTGTTTCCTGACTAATCCTATAAGATGCAGTGCGTTGAATGGATGATCTAATAAGAGAACATAACTGCAGTCAGCTCACTCTTCTACAGAAATTAATAATGAAAGCCCACTGATATAAAGAGAAAGAAACTTGTTTATGAAGGAATAATATAGTAATTGGAAAGCTGCCTATTGTAGAATCAGACCTGGTAAGAAATTGTGTTAAGTATAAAGTATATCCATTGTGCTATGTGTGCCTGTGATTGCTGAGTTTCTTGTGGCTGCTCTGTCTAGTAATCAGGTTGACAGAAAGTATCCCAGGAAGGTGGTTTCATGTAGCACATCACATACAAATTTTTTATGCAGAATCATTTGGAACTGGAAACATAGCTGAGAGCTTCTTCACTGGCCAAGGAAGTTCGTAAACCAAGTTGCTACCATATCCATGCAAGTAAAAAGTCTACATTTTTAGAAGGAGAGAAAGGTAGACACAGAATTGTAGAAGCTGGTTATTGGACCATTTCTTAAATTATCAGTCTCTCTAGCTCTATTACACAAAGTGAACTGTTTTCATCCTCCTGTGGGGAAAGTTACATAGGGAAGATACTTTGTAAGCTACAGAAGTGGTCGCCACTCTGGAGAAATCTGTACCCAAGAATCTCGCTTTTTAACAAAACTTTCAACAACCTTTCCCCTTTCTCTGCAGTGAAAACATCCTTCTTTTCCACCTCAGCACTTCATTTTCTTCTTGCTCCAGGGCTTGTTGCTCCATGCCTTCTCCAGTTCATCTTCTCTCATACTTCTCTTGGCCTCTCTAAACCCCTGGTGCTGTTCTGACCTGGCCCAGAAAGAAACACAAAAGGTAAGTAAAATACAAACTGCAGGTCATTCTTCACTGCAGCTTCTTCACTTTCTGGTTTGGCAGCAGCACAATGGTGCTCCCTAGCAGCTGGCACATTACCATACTGCAGTTCTGCAAGATAAATCAGGGGCCAAGGTTTATCAGCTTTTTTTAGGAGGTTAGGAATTTGTTTCCCTGGAAAGAAGTTCAGTTAGTGTTGTGGGACTGTCTGTACCAAACTACCCTAAGGCATTATGAACTTGGCAACTTACCAGTAGTAAATTTAACTTGGGAAATTTTATGTTGGTGGAGGAGACTGGAAATTTTGCAGGGAAGTTTACATCTGCAGATACACAATTCCCTGAGGTGCATTGTAACTCATATGTCCCTTTCATAGATATGCAGCTGTCTGGTCCTGTGTCCTCTGTGCACCTGAAGCAAGTGCTCTTGCTCTTCCGAAGGAAGATCAAGTGGTAGGTAGGTTCCTGTTGTGAGGAGACCTGGTAAAACAGCCTTTTTTCATAGAAAACTCAGTTTGGAACACATCTTAAATGGGGAACAGTAACACAAAACACCTCACCTAACTCTCACTTAAAATCAATTTGACAAGCCTGTCTCAGTATAGTAATCTGTAACAGAGAAACAGACTCCAGTGAGTGTGGTGGTGTCACTAAAATACTGCTGTTTTCTAATTTTAGACTTCAAGGCCATTTGGATAAGGTCTGTCACTGATTTTGGACTGTGTCCAGCACACGGGAACTTTTATTTGAGTATAGTAATAAAGTCCCTGACTGAATGTAGGTAGACCTGATTTGTTATTTGCCACCAATGTGGAACAATTTCTCATCTAGCTTCCAGTTTCCTTATTGTTTTTTAATATAATGGGGTAAACTTGTTTGTATTCTAGCTCCAGGGAAGTCAGTGGAGGTTCAATTGGGATTAATTAGGAGCAGTATTTAAACTTCAGCACTCAGAATCAGGGTACTTTGGTGTGGGTTGTGTTGCTCCTGCAGCTCATTCTTTATCTGCCAGAACAGCCTTTTAGCCAGTTTTTGTCACATCCTTGAGGATGGAATTGGAGGGAAGCAGGCTGGTTTGTGGTGCAAATGCTTGGTCCTGTAGGAGCTGAAAAGGTCACAGGCACCTACTTGCTTTCTATAAATCATCATATACCTTGTCACTATCACAGTTTATGCTGGATTTGAACCAACACTATTAAACTGGAGGGCTTTTATATCATGGCCAAATTCTGCTCTTTCCTCTTACTGAAGAAACTGAGAGATCTTTGGCCTGTGCCAACTATAGTTCCCACAGACATGAGCATCCATCTCGTAGCGAAGTTCACCTGGGATTTTGTTTCATTTTACTTGAAGTCTTTCTAGTGGTATGGCTTTTTAATTGCAGAACAATACAATTTGTGTGTGCAAAGTGCCAAGCTGAGCTTTGCATCTGATCTCAAATAGCAAAGGCTATAAACACATTTGCCACAATATTAGTTGCTGGTACCAAAACCACTGGGTAGAGAGAGCACACTCGTCTACTTCTGTGTGTCTCTGCAAGGGATGGGCACACTCTAGTTTTAAGAAATGTGTTTTTCTTCTTGGTTTATATTAAGATCTATAACATGAATCACAACACAGTCCTAGTGCCTGTATTCTACTCCCACTGCATCCACCTACAGCTACCTCACAACAAACCAGCTCACAAATTACTGCTTCTTTCTGCTGCTTTGTGACACTGATACTGCTATTAAACTGTTAACTTATTAGCTGACTGTTCTCTCTAACCAAGTAACAGCAACAACACAAGTAAGTGAACTGCCTCAGGTCTGACTGAAAGGAGTCAAATCTGCCACTGATTTCAGGAGGTCTGCAAGACCTTAATTTCCTTGATAAAATCTACCATGAAAGATTTTCTGTCTTTCAATTAAACAATGGAGCTTATGACAGGGACTGTTAAATGATGCTATTTTCTTTTGTATGTATTGTCACTTCTCTTGATGTTTCCCCAAAGACATGTCATCTGGGGGGAAAACATTCAATCCAGCATCACTGTCTTTCTGTGTGGTAAGGGAAAACAGACATATGGTATAATCAAAAATAGCATTGCCTGACAGCCTCTAAAAATATACATCACACATCGATAGCTATTTTGAATAGCTGGCTAAAGGAATAAAAACTCTCTAACATATCTCAATGATGAAGCATTGACACATTTTATATAAAGGAAAGAGCTCCTCATTAACAGAAGCTTATAATGAAGTTGCTAAGCATTTTTTGCCCGTTTTGACCACCAGAACAGAAAGATACATTAGAGTGCTTAGATCCTCTGAGGATACAGGTTTGGGAAATGAAGGGAATCAATACGCTAGGTACTCACTCCGTGATCTAGAGAATATTGTCCAGTTATTATATAAACTTAAAGCTTCCATTAATGACCAACAATCAGACCACAACAATGAGCAAAAATTAGTGCTAAGGGGAAAGGCAAACCATACAAATCAGGGGATACAATTCTATACTTCAGCACCATCCTGAGGTGCTCTCATGTATACCAGGAGAGTTATTTAACATTTGCACTGAAATAAGTTGTGAAAACTGTGGCAGCTCTGGAGGATAGGTTTTGCTCTCAAACTTGCTTGGATTTTGAAGCTTGAAGGAAATGCAGCCTCCAAATACATTCTAGTCGGCAGGGCAAGGGTATGGAATTGACTTTTGCTATTCCTTACTCTGTTCATTCTTCAGAGCAGCTGATCAAGCCATCATGTTTGAAAACAGGCTGCACCTTTCTATCATCAGCCACAATAGTGTTCTTTCCATCTCAGCTACTGTCTGGCACTAGAGGGATATGTCTGCAGTTCATTGTGCTGTTATTGGGGCTGGCATCCTAATTGTTACTTTTGAATGGGATCAATTTAAGCACTTTTGTGTAAGCCAAAATGCTTCCTTTTGAAAACTCTTCTTAAATTTGCAGTCTTCTTAAAAATGCAGTAATTTTCTGCATATGCTTACTTTGCAAGTGATCATTGTAATTCTTACTCTGAAAAGTTAGTGACAAGAGATTACCTGCAGTCTGATATACCTCATAGGGCAGGGGCACAGTCCTATGGGCTCTGAATGCAGTTTGTCCACTAATTTCAGGGATGCTTAGTGTATCACTCAGGAAGGATCTGACACCAGGATTCTTCCGAGTGTTTCCATCTGATCTTCGTTGCTTAGAGGACTGAAGCATTATTAGGATGTGTCATGGAGCAAGAAACTCAGGGGTTTCATTTTTCTGAGCTTTTTATCTCCCTTAATGCATCCCTAAAATAATATTTGGTTTGTTCAATCCTAAAATAAACCTAATCCTTAAATAATAGTTGCTTTGACATTAGTGTTTTATCTGGATATTCCTTAGTGTTTATTTTGTTAAAAAAAAAAACAGCCTCTTACTGACACTACATTTACCAGCAGACAGACAACATGTGCAGTGTGATCTCTGGTCATCTTATAATTGCACAGTATGGAACTGTAAGGTATTTTCAGGGCTTATAACAATAAAAATATCTTTTGGAGACACTGTAGTCTCCAAAATCCAGGTAGGACCTGGGTTGTGAGTTGAGAAAGGCTTATATTGGCAATGTTTTTGACTTGCTGTGAGACCTTGAATAAAAGACAGTCCTTCTATATTTACCCTTGGTCATCATCTTGCTTCACGTGTTACTAGTTAAAATAATTTCAAAGAACACATTTCATGCCTCCTTCTGGGTAAAATGCTTTTAGTGTGTACTTTCATATCCTCTGAAGCCTTCTTCCACCATTGCCACTGAGGTGGATCTGCAAGTCTTTCTTTTAGCACTAGCCCCAATAGCTGAAAGAGTAGCTCAGACACCACTGTTATTTTCAGCCACTTCTTCTCTATATGTGTCTAAAACCTTTGGAACACAGTTTGTCCCTTAAAGTAAAAATAAATAAGCACATCTTTATTTTTAACAGCTTTGCAATTGCAAGTAACAAGAGGAGGTTGTTGCTTGTTTTCTCACTTTTGGAATTGCTATGTCTATGGAACTGAAATAAACAGAATTTACTCTGTGCATATCTACAAGTAGAAGAAGCCATCTGAGTTACACAGCTCCATCCTGGAATGGTAATAAGCATGCAGGGTGCACATGGGGTGTTGTCATGCCAGTGATTATTGTCAGAGTCTCTTGATTTGGCTGATGTTTTTTGAATTAAAATTAATGTACTAAATAACTTGACTAAACCTCATTGGTTTGCTGTAGTAATGAAACAAGTTATCCATTTTTCTTGGAGAATAGCTAAGAAAAGGAACTCACTGTTTCAAAAGAAGTTCTACGGTAACAGAAACTTTGCATTGTTGTAGTATTAAGGAAAGCACTGTCAGTTTGAGAGAAAACATTTTCTCTGTGCTTCTTTTCCCCCCTCTCCGTCTCTTGAAGGAGATCCTTTCCCTGAGAGCCTCAGATTCTGCTCTTGCTTCCTATTATTATTCAGAGAGCATGCAGCACAGTTTTACTGCCAGTACATAAGGGTTCAATAGTGAACTGCAAACCAGCATAATGCAGTGTCATGCTCTGTAGCTTCAAAAATTGTTGCTTTTGTGCCAGAAAGTGGATGTGAAAGGTGTTCCACTCATGATGGCATCTTAAGTTTACTTTCTGTTTGCAGAACTTTGTGATGAATTTGCAGTAGGCTTAAGAGTTACACCGTGGAACTGGAATAAACTCTTTCATTATACTTGTACTGGAATATTTCTCTAGAAGAACCCTCTGCTACAGAAAAAAGTTACAGTATTTAAGAATGCCTATTTCCCTTTAGAAGGAAAGGCATAATGGTTTGGAAAAATGTTATGTTTACTCCAGAGTGTACCATATAGAGAGATAATTATCCTGAGGTAGCTATTCTTGTGCCACTCCAGTGGTTTTACCAGTCAGGGATGCCCTGGTAGAGTAATAATGTGCAATAAAGTGCAATTGACTTTAATCAGGACAGATTTATGGAGATGACACTCTCAGTTTGTAAGTTTAGTCATGAAGAACTAGTAAAAAATTTGTCGATTAACTACCCCCTGAGTCCTCTTACAGCATCTTGAGGGGTAAAATAATGAGTGTTTCCTATCTAGATTTCTGTAGCACTGAAAATGGGAAGTGTTTTCTACACTGAGGTCTGTTTTTTACAAATAGATAAATAGCTTTGGTTGGTGATCAGACAAATATTAAAGTAAGGATATTTCAAAGTCACCTTGGGATATATATTCCAGCCCTCATCTGCAGGGTGCATGTTTGAAATCTCTGTGTATGAAGGAGTGGCAGACACATGTCCTTTAGCTGCATCTGTTTCTTCTCTAGTTTTTTTTTTGCCAGCTTCCTTGTTAAAGCCTAATTATCCTTTTCACTTTTCTTCCTTTTGTTATTCTTCTTCAAGGAGTTGTGGGGCTTGAAGTGTTAATAGATGTGAAGAGTTTAGAAATGGAAAGAATGTCTTAAGTGCTGCCGCTGTTATTCCTACAGTGGCAACTCCAGACTGATAGGAATAAGCTCTTCTCTTGCTGTGCTGTAGCTGGTAAATAAAATTGAATGCAAACTTGTCACCTTTCCAAATGCTAGAGTTAAGGGTTTGTCATCCTCTGCCCTCAGGTTTCCACAGCAATTTTTTGTTGTCATGCTTCAGAAATGATGGCCTTTATGAGGCAGAATAGTTCAATAGGCTACTGAAAATAGATGTGTGCAGGTGGCTGGCAGTGTATTTGGGTTGTGAACTATTTGTGGATAATTAATCAGTCTTTCCCTTACTAATCAATTTTTGCAGCATTCAGGAGGGGGGAAAAAAAGCCTAGATACCTTCTAATTATTTTACCATTCTCTGAAAATACTTTTGGCAAGATATCAACAGGTATTAATAAACATTAATAGAACTTGAAAGCAACAGTGAAAAGTGCTTTATTCAAAGGTGGTGAGTGCTCACCTGCCCCCATCCGTGCTCTCCATGGCTGGGGGAGCTGTATGGAGAGGAGGGCCTGCTTCAGTGGAAAGCTGTGGGGGATGGCCCTACCAGGCAGATGAAAGGCTCACCTTTCACAACATGCTGTGTCACGTGGACAGAAAATCACTTCTGTTAGCAGAGCAGCAGGTGTGAGGCTGGAAAGAAGATAAAAAAATCACATCTGCGAATTTGTCTGATGGGTGGCACAGTGGAGATGAAAGACCCTGCAACTCCACTCTTTTGGAAAGAGTCACGCAAAGAAAGCAAGAGATGGATGGCCTGAGGAGGAGAGGTCCAGCCAAGGTAGGAAACCCTCTGGTTTCATGCAGTCATGAGTAGAGCCTAGGATCTTCCAGGTAAAGGGCTCATGTTGGTTGCTGGTCCAACTCTGAAGTGCTGAAGGTGCTTGTCACCAGGATGGAGATGATTGCTAAAGGCAGGGTCTGGATTTCAGATATAGCTGGTGTGGCAGATGTGCTCTTCCCCTTTTGTTGACAGAGGACGTGGTGTTCCACAGCTGATGGGCAAAACCCTGGATGAAACAAGACAGACTGTGATCCAGGCTGCAGAACAGACATAAAACCATGTCTGCATATTTGCAATTTTACAAACACTGAACTGGGGCTCATCTGGTTCTCTGTGACTTCACAGGGCTCTTAGAGAGACCTCCATGTTCCAGGTCCTGTTGCCTTTACAGCTAGGAAGTGTAGGGCTGGAAAGGAGGACCACTGGATGCAGTCAAGAATAAAATCTGGACCAAACTGCAGCAGGAAAAGAGACGATGGCTGCAAAACCATTGTGCTGCTGTTATCCAGTTCAGCTGGTCTCTCTTATTTCTTCCTGATGATCCATAATTGTTCCTATATAGTGGTTACTGTCATGGTGCTACAAGGGTCAGCTGCTCCCAAAGGGACAAGGACCTGAGGGGACTTCCCAGGGCAGAACCTCACCAGCCAGGGCCCATCCCACTGTCTCAGCTAGGAGCAGAGGAGCCAGGATAGCCCCTAGCCCTGGGCATCAAGCACCTTCCATCCCAGGTGACTGGGATGGGATGTGGGTCCATGACTGGGTCCAGCTCAGTGGGGCCCATGGCTGGGCAGGGCAGAGCTGTGGGAGGGGCTGAACACGAGCCCTCCTATGTGATTGCAGGGGCAGGGACTGATGGTGCAGGGCAGTGGGCACAATGAGGAGAGCTCTAGGGGACTGACAGGGATGGTAAGGGCTGGTGGTGCCCTCAGGCCTGCCAGTTACTGTGCATGGCCTTCAAGGAGCTGGAGAGGCTTCAGCAGTTGATTTGCTTGTGGTTAGAGTATGACAGCAGATAAGAAATAACAGGCTCTTTCTTAGCTAATGATGACCCTTGAGGCAAGCTTCTGTCTAACAGATGATGTGGGCTTCCCTCCATCAAGCAAGTGCAAATCGTTTGACAGGAGCTGCTGAA
>NW_009952263.1:270695-278658 GCF_000747805.2 Chaetura pelagica
TGCTGAACCCACTGATTCATCACTGATAAATTTGCTATGGGAAACAGGGACTGTGGCTAAGGAGGACTCAGTAAATAGGATCAATAGCATTCAGATTACTGTATGCCATAAGCTACATTTTAGTGGGAAGCCTTCCTGGGGAACACCTTTTTCTGGAGTTAAGCCAATTTACTGCCCGGGCATAGGAAGGTAATTATTTTCCTAATCGACTTCAGCAGTACAGCAGATGCATAATGAAAGATAGCTAATAAAATGATGATATGTCATTAATGATAGTGTTGATAGTTCTAAGTATCGCTTAAAAAGGAAAATAAACCCAAACCTAAGCTTAGAGAGATAGAGGTGGAAGACTCAGTAGATGAGGGTGAGGGAAGAGGCAGAATAGAAAAAAAGTTGAAGACCAGATGAAGTGCCAGAGGTAGGACTTGTGAAAAGAGGCAGGACACATACAGAGCAGATAAAAAAAGAGCCTAGAAAGGATAAACTGATGAGTTTCCATAGGCTCCCTGCATGGAGCATCAGAACTGCTCTGAGGCATGGATGTGCACAAGCACCCTTTCCTTTTGGTTGTTATGAGTTAGAACCTCAACTAGCATTTTTTTATTGAAGCAAGGTGTTACATAAAAATGCTTTTAGCAGATGTTTGACTGTATTCTTCACAGGTAACAGTTCAGGTGCATCAGAGTATACTCTTGGAAAAATTTTGTTAATTTGCAAATAAAAAAGAAAAAAAAAAAAGGAAGTTGTTGAAAAGGGGCACACCAGGAGATAACTCTTGCTCATTAAAACTTAGGTATAAATCACAGTGCCCTTGAAGTTCTTCTTGTTACCTTCAGCCTCCATCTTCTGCAACTATGCAGAAAAATATCAGCTCAGCAGTGTTAGCACTGCTAACAAAGGAAAGCCTTCCTGTAAGAAATCTAAGGATTCCTCAGTCCTTTTATTTATGATGCAAAATGACTGAAACATTGAAACATCACAGGCCCCATTTTTTGAAGGCCTGTTACAGGCTTAAAAAGCACACTCATGCACACCAGTCTAAAGAAAAGAGAATGACAATGTATTTTTTTTCCTTTTTCCTTTTTTTTCCCCTTTTCCCTTTTTTTACTGCTTCCCCTCTGCTTCCCCTCTGCTTCCCCTCTGCTTCCCCTCTGCTTCCCCTCTGCTTCCCCTCTGCTTCCCCTCTGCTTCCCCTCTGCTTCCCCTCTGCTTCCCCTCTCACTTCTTTCTCTCTCTTTCTCTCTTTCTCTCTTTCTCTCTTTCTCTCTTTCTCTCTTTCTCTCTTTCTCTCTTTCTCTCTTTCTCTCTTTCTTTTTCTTTCCTTTTTTATGAACTAAAGTCAGGTGGGATAAAAGTCAGAACTTTGGGGAAAGCCTTAAGAAATAGCATGTAAGAACTTTCATGATGAATCAAAGCAACACTTCATCTTGTTCTAACATCTTATCTTTGAGAATGGCAACCTCCTCAGTGGGCAGGTGATTAATGTAGTGTAACGTGTGCACAGGCAACATTTCTTCCTAATCTTGTCAGATAGAAGTTGGAATTCCCTGTGCTACCTGAAAAGCTGCACTCTGTCTAAACAAGTAGATTTTTAAATAGTGGTAGTTTCTGAGAAGTGCGTTTTACTGTTGGGCTTTTTTTCAAGCCTTAGACTTGGCATGGGATTTATCCCCATTCAATTCTGCAGAACATTTTTGTAATGTGACAGGGCAAGATTTCCCTGGAAAGGTTCACCTTATTCTGGCTTTATTTGCTGTTTTTCTGTTTTCTGCTTGAATTTCCATCACTTACACCTGTTTAAAACACTTCTGTTGCTAGGAGAGCAGAAACAACAGGAGATAAAATGGTCAGCATCCTGCTTCACAAATTACTAGTTAAAATAATTGCAAACACACGTCATGCCACCTTTTTGGTAAAATGCTCTTAGTGTGTATTTTCATCACCCCTGAATGACTCTTCCACCCTTGCCACTGAGGTAGATTTGCAAGTCTCTCTTAGCAGTAGCCACAACAGCTGGCAGAGTAGCTCAGGCATCTCTCTTTACATCTGGCATCCTCCTCACCCTGTCCTTGCTATAGGTCTCCTTACCCAAATGTGAAAAATACATTGTGTACACACATATTTTTGGGGTAATTCTCTGCCTCTCTTCTGAAAATCAGGGACTTGTCCCAGTCTAGGCTGCTCACATTTTGTCTGATGTGTTCACTGGGATAACTATGCACTTCCAACTGTTAAGCTTATCCTTTTCTTGTTGAAGGAGCAGTTATATAATACTAAGTACTTCCCTGTGCTCAAAACTTGTGAGTTGTGACCATTCAGTTGTTCATGGGAGTTCAGCACACCCCATGCTGGACTGGGAAGGGATGATTGGAAGCTATCAATCTTTTGTTGACTCTGACACTGGTTTGTTAAAAAATCCTTTCTGTAAATAAATTATTTCATCTCTGCCACTGTTTCTCCTCTCATATCCACCTTCTCTATTAATCTCCTTTCAGAGAGGAATTGGCTGATTATTTTATTCCTGAAATCTCCAAGACAGGGGGCTTCAATTTCAGCTGGGAACCCTGGCTGCTACTTGTAATGCTAGTGTTCAGTTGTTCTGCTCATAAATTTATGCTTTGCAGAAGTGGAGTTGGCGTCCCAGACAGCTTCTGCAACAGTAAAAATTGAACTTCAAGTTTTCCAGAACTAAGTCAAATGTTTTAAGAGAGGAGAAAAAAAAATAAAATTTTTCAATCAGTCTTGAATTTCTCTTATAATTCCTGTTAATGCATGTGTCTATGAGCCCCTGAAGCTGTCAGTTCAGCTAATCATTCACTGGAACTCTGCCTTCTCATACCCATTCCAAGTCAGCAGTAGTCTTTTTAAAGAGTGAGGAATGAGTGAGTCCCTTTAAGGAGTGAGAGAAGCAGACAGGCAAAAATAACACAGCAGGTGAACACACTGCTACTGTTGTACAACACAGAAATGAAAACCAAAAGTGTGATTGCTTCTGGGTTGGCTGTTGAAAGAAGCCGTAAACCCCATGTCATTGTGACTAGTTTGAATGCTCACAGCCAGATGTTAGTGGATTTAGTTCTGATTCTTTATTTACTTTGCTAGAGTTGTTGATAAAATTACGTTCTGCTCCACCCTTATCCCCAGCTGCTTTGCAGGGAATCTCAAAGGCTTTATTCTAGCTTTATCTTTGCCTGTGACAGAGAAAAAATATACCATGGTGTTCTTCCTTCTCCTTCAGTAGCGAAGCCAACTCTTCTTCTGTTCAGGGTCCCATCTTCAGGGCCTATTTTTCCTTGCCCTGGACATCATGACTGGCTTTCCAGAATAAAGGGTAAGAAGGTGAAAACAGTAGTTTCCATAATCATTATTGCTAAAAAAGAAGGCATTACTTAATAGCATGGCTGCAAGAGTTGCACCAGAGGTAATTTTGGCTTAGGAGAGCTGTTGCTGAGGTTTAAAACAAAAAATAGTAAAAGAATGTAGGAGCAAGTCAGACAAATTAACATTTTTCTGCAGTGAAATACTAAAGAATCTTAGAAATAAAACTGGAATTAGTTAGCTATGTTAAGATGTCTCCTTTCTCTATTAAACAGTATGCAGAACAATTAGGAGTCAGTTTTGCATGAGAAGACACTAAACCTCGGCTTTTCCTGTTTCAGACTTGGAGGATTTATGTAAGAGGAGTTTGCTCTTGTGACAGTGAAAATCTCATTTTTACCTTCATAAATTCTTTCCTCATTATAGAGAACAGGCTTAATTTTGTTTTCAAATGGTAAAGATAACAAGATATTGAAGAGCTCTGAATGTGCTTTTATTGATAAAATCCCACTTGGTACAGAACCTCCTTATTCATATTCTCAAAAACAATAAAAATTACCATCTGTAGGATACAGGGTGTATGGGATATCAAAAGTCTCCTATGACATCAGATCTGTAAGTGTTGCCAGGAACGATGGTACTTTCTAAAGAAACACCTCTGACCCTGGTGGTAGAGACTTCTTATTATTGAAACACTGAGATAGTCTCCTGCTGTGCGTGAAACCATCACAAAAGAAGCTGGGTGTTTTTAAGCAAGCCATTATTTCTAACAAAAGATGCATTTTCTCTCCCTCAGCCAGTTGTTGAGAGAAAGCGACAGACATTCTGTAGAACAAGCTTTAGAGTTTTCTCTTCCCAGGAAAATAGCGTGAAGCTGGCATAATCAATCCCTGTTTGACACAATGGTAGAAATGTACATCCTACACAGTAGCTCCAATCTGCCAGGAAGCAGTCAGAAGGGCAAATGGCTGAGAGTATTTGTGCAATGGCTTGGCCAAAGTGTTGCCCAGAGCATAATCTTTACTCTTTCTTAACTCATGGATGAACAAAATGCACGAAACCCAGTCTTTATTTCTAGGTGGAATGTCATGTTTCATTCAGGGAAAAAAGGCAACAATGGACCAATTATTCTTAGCTTGTTTTATGCTGTGACCTTTTCTCATTCTCTTCTTTGCTCAGTGAGTGTGGAGGGGGCACAATAAAAACATTATGGACTGCCAATACGCAGAAGAGACTAGTAAGGGAAACATGAGGCTTGACTGCAAGACTCTTGATTCAAAGTGTCATTATATTAGGATATCCTTGCCAAATTATCACCAAAGTATATTAGATGAGGCCTACTGTAATTCCTCCCAGTTCTATTGCTATGAGGAAAACTTTCCTCAATAGACAATGGCACTTTAAAACAGTATGTCTGTCTAGATGCTGTGATCTGTCTTCAGTTTCCTGTTTTCCACGATCTCCAAAAAGCTAGTTTACATTTTAACTGTCAAAACATAGCCACACATTTCACAAGTCGTGCAAAGTGCTTGGTTGGCTGCTTACCCTGAACTCTGGTGAGCTATTTGGTTCTTCATAAATAAACCAGCAAGTAAAGTCTTCTGGCGAGAACCACCCAGACAATTACTGAGATTGGTAGAACTAAAGACGTAAACTCCACAGGTGCAAGCACAATTGCCATAAGCTCCACATTTCAATCCACCTACAGCTGCAACTGAATTGCATTGCTACAAAACTGGGCATGTTCTCTGATATCACTGGTGACCTCTATCTCTGTAGCCAGAAGAAATCCCCCGTGACTTTTCTGGGGAAGATGAGTTGGGATTCTACTTTGCTTTGTTAAATTTTGGGCAGTGACAAATGCTTTTATTCATAGGTAGGGCTATTTTTGCTTTCTTCTCTGTAGATTGACTTGATGTCACTAAGCAAGGCTGGCTTTGTGAGACCAGTACCACTCATAGCAAAATGGTTTGGAGACATCTTAGCAGAATCTTCAACCCTTATCACTTTCTCTTACTATCTTCCCTTTGAAAGGAAGCTGCTGGGCACTACTGAGGCTCCTTACAGCCATGCTGAGGCATGAGTTACCGTGACCCAGCAATAGCAGGCAGCAACAGATGATATTGCTTAGCAGGACAAAAGAATCTTTGCTAGAAAGCATGACACCTTAATTCAGGCTAGTGTGTACCTCCTCCTCTGTCACGTTACTCAGTACCCCATCCTATTGACAATAATGAGGTCAGCTTTACAGCTATTTGGTGCCACAAAGCTGTGCTAAAGGACCCCAGACAGATTAAGGATTGAAGCCAAAAGAAGGGCACAGAAACTGCCACACATGGTTGCCTAGTTGATTTGTATAACCGTTGGGATCCAAAGCTATAGCTATAGCCCCAGTTGTAGTTGTTTGGGTTTGGTTTTGTGTTGGGATTTTTTTGTTTGTTTTGGGGGGGGTTTGTTTGTTTTTTCATAATTCCTGTGTAATTTTAATTGTATCTAATTTTTAAATAGCTCAAAATCCTCTAGAGGCAACAATGTGCTGGCAGAGGCTCTTGGGAAAGGCTGGTTAAAATTCTGCTGTCAAAATGATGAGATTTTTAAGATCATTTCCTAAACTGGGAGATCAGGTCCACTCCAAATACTATCAAAGCTCCAATGTGTATCTATTGTGTGTATCTATGACATATGTGAGGACCATATACAGAACTAAGAATAACACCACTTGTGACAAGAAAAAAAACCACCTGGTCTCTGTGCCACATACTCAGATGACTCTTGTGCACACGGATTAATAACTCTAAATCTCAGGAGAACAAATTTGGGTTTTTTTGTTGTTTGTTGTTTTGTTTTTTTTTTTTTTTCAATAGTAACCTCATTAAGAATAAATTTGTGGGAGAAAAAGGAAAACTGGAGTTGATTCTTTATCAGGATAGATCAGAAGTTACTTCTGATCCTGGAAGCACTCTGAAAGAACCCTGTTTTCAGAGGATGGATGATTTGAACCTCAGCCTTCTTTCTCATACCTATGCTTTAAAACAAAGGGGTCTGACCTCACTAGTCACGTGATTGTGAAGATGAAGTATTTGGTCTCCAATGCAAGTATTCCAAGCCTTTTGCAGCAACAGTCTCACTCGAGTTCCTAATCAAAAACAGGTACAAGTCTGGTAGAAAAGCCAGGTGTAAATGTTAGGTAAGCAGATGAATGCTTGCCAAGCCAACAAACACCAACTTCTAACAGTTAAAATTATTTTAAAGCAGGGGAAGAAAAAAACCAAACACATTTCCTGCTGTGTTTTTGAAGTTCCTGTTTTTTCCCCATTGACAAGAAGTGGTGGTTGCTGGGCGTAAGTCAATTAAGCTTTGTTGTGGTTATGGTCTCAGGCTGCGCAATTTAGTCACATGAGCAACGGAACAGTATGAGGCATTCTCTCAAATTCTGAAGAAAGTGTTCTAAAATTAGCACAAGAACAAGCTCTGTATTTTCATCTTTCATGGCCTTAAGAAATATTGGCTGTGTAATACTTTGCAGGTAAGAAAGGCAGTCATTTAATCAGCAGTTACACCCATATAGCTTTGGACATTAGCACTTGAGTGTCTGAGAGTGCATTTTGGCTTGGGAGTGTGCACTGACTTGTCTTAGTGTAATAAGGTCTTTGCTGGTCTACACAGCTACCAGAAACAAGCATGACAGTTGTAACATGACACTTTAAAAACACATAACAACTCTGCTTTGACTGCAAGCAGAGACCTTAAACCTGTAGCCTCTGATATCCTGGCTTGCACTTACATTTCTGTCTCCTGTTGGACAACTGTGGTGATTCATTTGAGTTCATCAGTTGACCTCAAATGACAGTCTCATTGAGGCCTACATGACAAGATATGAAACTACTCCTGATGATGGTGAAGTTCTAGTTTTGCTGAAGTTGTAGAGGCTGAGAGGTTTAATAATGCATTTGCATCCTCCTCTTGTCATCACTGCAATCTGTATAAGGCACAGGTGCAAGGCATAATAGAGCTTTGTCAGAATTAAGAGGGCTGATGGAGTGATGCTGATTCTCACTTCTTTCAGTCATTGATTTAATGTAAAGACCTACTAGTTTATGTGAGCTCCTTAGCAAAAGCAAGACTTGCACTGTAATGATACTGGCTGTTGGCAAGCAGGAATATCATCACTCTCCGCTCTCTTTCTTGAGCAAGCGTTGGTCCACTGCAGATGTTCTGATGCCACCCACAGGAGGACGCGGGTACTTTCAGCAGTTCTGTCCTAAGTTACAGCAGCTCTTTGTCCTGTTAGGTGCTTTAGCAATACCAGCAACAGACTAGCAGGTAACATCAGCAAGCAGAGGAAACGTCAAGGTATGTAGCTGCGTGGGCACATAACTACAGAGTGACATTCAAGGCCGTTATTGTATGCATGGCTTAGAATGGGAAGTATGATCTGAGTGCTGCAGTGTAGGATAACAGAAGTCTCACACTTAGTGTTCATCCAGACTCAGCTAAGCACAGATGGAGGTGGGATCCTGCTCCTTCCCCTCACAGTCCCCTGCTGTAGGTTACCCAAGTGGTAGGCTCCAGTCTACATCTAGACCACAAACACGTTTTGTGAAAATCTTGCCAAAGCCACAGATGAGTGAGGTCTCCCGCATTC
>NW_009952263.1:278784-280643 GCF_000747805.2 Chaetura pelagica
CATTCCTGCAGGGCATCCTGCAGGAGCCGAGCTGAACATCCGACATCCTGGTGTGCAGAGAGGCTCTGTCCTGCCAGCAGGAAGCAGATCCAGCGTGCTGTCACGGTTCCCAGCCATGACACAGCACGCAGAGTTTGGAAATGAAGCAGCCTTGTCCCAAGAGTTATTCTGGGATAGCTCAAACCTGCCTTTATTCTGATGCACAGTTTTCCACTGGAGGCTTCATCAATATATTTCAGTGCAATATGGTTCCACAGTTATTAAGCTAGAAGATTTTTAAGATCCAAGTAAAACTAAGGGAAACCTTGGCATTCTGGAGAACTTGATTAACTATGCATTAGGCTATTATGCACTGGGTGCATAAGGAAAAAAAAAATCACAGCTTTACTTTTACAAAAATAGTAACAGAGAAGAGGTAAGCAGAAACAACAAGGGAAAACAAACTGTTTATGATAGTAAGTTATATTTAGATTATTTGTATGTAAATCTCTCTGTACTATAAAAGTAAATTAAGTTTTATTTCTATGCATGCACAAGTATAATGGCTGATCTTTGATTTTAATACAGTGAACAAATTACTGATCAGCAATATTTTTGCATAATATGCTCAATGAAATGCTGCGCTTTTTTTGCATTTAATTGTACTGTGAAAAAATCAAGTTTACGGTGCATATTTCTAACACGCAACTGTATGATGTTAAAATCTTTAATTAGAGAGTCAGGATTTTCTGGCAGAAGGTTTCAGCTACACCCCAAGTAGTTGCTGTCTTTGTTGTTATTTTTAATTTGGAAGACTTGTAATGAGTGTTCCTGGCTTGGGCTAGCGAAAGTGTTTGATTGCCTGCTCTCAGTTTCACACCTCAGAGTACTCGGGAGCAGCAGTCCAGGATTTGCCAGCTCAGCAAACACCTGACATCAAGTTCATAGTGTAGGACAGATTTGTCTGCGTTTTGTGCTCCTTTCCTTTTCTGAAAAAAAACTGCATCACTGGAGATATCTTCCTTTCAAAATGTTTTGTGTATATATATATATATATATATACTTATGCTTGCTTGGGGAAGGATGGGATGCAGCTGCAGCATCCGTCTCTCTGTGCATATGCTCCGGGAGGTCTAGCATTGTCAAATCGATGTGCCTTGGAGAGTTTTATGAATCATCAGATTCTTGTGAGGTAGGGAGGGGAAACAGGATTATACAGTTGGGGAACTATGGCACAAAGATGCTGTAACCCACAAACACTTAGGCACGTGTTTAACTGACAAGTGCAAATCCAGTTCTCTGTGTAATCCGAGCATTTCTGGGAAGCCAGCCAGACTTTTCACAAGAGCGCACTTTGGCGTGGCCACGGCTGCTCGGGGTAGATCACGAGCTGCCATAGGTAGGCAAAGTCAAAGAGTGGATCCTGATATCCCGAGTCCTTGTGCTGTGTTTTAACTGTAGGAATTCCTTTTTGCTTAGTTGGGGCCATCCCATCCCTTCTCCCTGTCCGGACGTCTGTAGAGGCGTTGTATCCTCCAGGGAGAGCCCTGCTGCCAGGAGAAGCAGCCCCTCAGGGCCCAGCCAAGCCTGCTCTGTCTTGCTGCTCCTCCGGCCCGTGGGACCTGACCCGTTTGCACCGCTCGCCAGCCTGCGGATGCTACAGCTCGAATTTAGCCGAACGCTTAACTTGAACCAGGAGGCTCCCCGGACATCCTGGCTGGGCTCAGTTCTCCCTGCTCGCAGCTTCTCCGCAGTTCGGGCAGAGCAGAGTTCCTCCCCCGGTGACCAAGTCAGCCAAAACCGCCCCAGATCAGGATTCCGTGGTCCCGGCTGGGAGGGCAGAGACGCTGACAGGGGAGACCCGGGGCGGGGGGTGTCCA
>NW_009952263.1:281136-318517 GCF_000747805.2 Chaetura pelagica
GGCTCCGCTTCCCGCCAGCCGCCCCCGGGCGCGGGGAGCCGCGCAACTTCGGGACCCTTCTCTCCTTCTTGACCCGACGGGGACGTAGTTTGCTCAGAGCCGTGAACCTCCCGCCGCCCGTGCCGTCCGTCCTTTTAGCTGTCGTACAAAGGTGTGCGCGCCGGAGAACGGGTCCGTGCTTGGTGAAACTGTTCGGTGTCGGCTTAGGGGGTTTGGCTTGTTCGCTTTGCTTTTTTTTTATGCGCTACCAAAATCAATAGGATGTTTTTAGGGTCTGGTAGGTGAAACGCGGGGCAAATTCTTGATGCCATTACAGCCAGAGTTACGGGGCTTGCTGAGTTCTGATGTTCTCGTAGTTCGAAATAAACCTTTTCATTAAAATGGAGAAAACCGGATCCAGTTCTTGCAGCTTTTGATTGATCAGGGCTCCCTCGTGAAAATCAGTGGGGTGTTTTACCTGATTCAGACCTGTAAAATCATCCTGGGCTTTGTTACACAACTGGCTGGGGATGGGCAGTATGGGCTCAGTTAGATAACTTTGCATTTGGGTCTTGTTTTCACTGGCCCAGCTGAAGTACTTCCGAGCCAAATTAGTTAGGTGCTTCACTTTAAGGAGTCAGTCCTCTCCACTTGACACAACCAGTGGAGTGGGAGGACTGTTATACCTTCCTGAAGGAAGAATAAACCTCTTTGTTAAACAGATAAATAAATGAGTGATGCACATTGGAGAGAGTAATCGAAATTTAGAAATGCTCCATGTGTTTTGATGGCAGTGCCAGGTAAAGTAAACTCTTCATCCTGAAGTTGTTTTATTCCTTATTGCTTCTGTTGCTGTTGAGCCTCAGAAGTCCTTGTTAAGAGCTGAGGACTCAGCTTTAATAAAAGATGTACAGGTATGCATATAGTCATAGCATTCCCACTAAAAAGCACATTTTCTGATGTGATTGTGCAGAAATGTTACAGGAAACATAATTGCTCACAGAAAAGCTTGCAGGTTGCAATTTTCACATGTGAGCTATTCATTTTTTGCTGTTCTGTTTTTTTCTGTGTTCCTAAAATACTTGACAGTAAGCAGATAATAGATTTTACTCAGTTGTTTGTGAAACTTCTCTTGTTGCTGCAACTGCCAACGTTGCTGTAAATTGCTTTTTTTAAGGTGTGAAAGTAAGCAAAATAAAATGGAAACTTCCTTGCATTTCACATTGGAGCTATATAGAACCAGGCTTGGGGAGGGTAGACAAAACCCAACCTTTTTTTCTATTTGTGCTGTAACTACTTTCATATGAGAAAACTTCTTTTATGATAGCTTTTCTCAAGTTTGTTCTTGGGTCTTTGGAATTTCAGGTGGCAAAAGTCTAGCCCGTTGAGTGAGAAAAAGATAAGGTATTGTGGTCTGTGGAGTTCAAATGCACCATTACTGGAAAACTTAAAATAATCCGTAGTGGAGCAGGTGTATTTGCTGTGTTTGGGGCAATTGGATTTGGATATAAAGTAACAGGTAGTGTTTCTGAACAAGGGCATACCAGTGTAACTCTGTTAGCTTTGCTACTTCAGTACTGGTGCTCCCAAGCTGAAACCATGATCTAGTATGAGTACATGTGTGTAAATTCAGCATCTGTAGTCAGATGTACCTAATATCTATCCTTAAGGATAAGTCTGTAGAAAAACTTAGCTTTTTCTGAACAGCCTTCCTGGGCTAGCATGATGGAAAAGAAATTGTGTATCACTAAAGTTAAAAGTATTCAGGAAAACTGTTAATAACATTCCAGAATAGATCATTTATATGCATTTGAAGAGCATTAACAGTTTGTGTAGTTCAGTCACCAACATGTAGCTGGGTTATCATTCCTGACTGCCCGTCTCCTAATCTTTGGGGAGAGATTTTTCTAAAAAAGGGAGCTTGAACATATCCAGTTTAAAATACTGGAATGAGGTGGATTACGGTCAAGTAATTCTACTCATATTATTGGATGTTTGTACCTTGGATAGAAAAAACTGTCTTCTTAACTGCTCTCCATACACAGAAAAGCTAATGGAGTACACGTTGTGGTGTGTGTGTTCAGTGCTGTTTTACAGGAAACATTTATATGGCAGTTATCACTGTTGTATAACGATTGCTAATTTGTCTTCATAGCAGTGGGATAGGAGAGTACCATGGATGTGGAGAGACTAAGTGCCTTGCCGAGTCACTCGAGAAGTCTGAAAGAGCATGAAGTTGAAGCTAGGTGGAAGAAGCTGTAGACTGGCAATCCTACCTGGATTGCTTGCTGTAAATTGAATTATGCTATAAAATAAAGATACTTCTAGTTAATGCATCTAATGGCTGGATGTCAATGAATGAGGTTTAAAAAGTGTTTTTCTATTATTATATGGCTTTCTCTGCCTTATATGCACATGGTATTTGGTAGGCATTGGTATTTTATTATGCTGTCATAGCTTCCTTTTTTTTCTAGGTTTGTTATTTTAATGTTTTAAAATAATCTAGGAGACTTCATGCAAAAACAACGCTCTGTTAATGGATTGTGAGAGTGGGGAATTTGAATGTGAGATAGCCAGCGGTCAGCATTATGGTTCCTGATGCAACCATTAGTCAGTAACAGTTCACATAAATATCCAAACTGAAATTTACTATCAGCCACTGTAGTGCACTTCATGTGGCTTTAAGCGAGCAAGAAGTTCTAACTTGAGGACGAAGAATTCATGCCTACAAGGAGCTGCGTTAAGATTGCTGTCAAAATGGTAACTTTGGGGTTTTAGCTTTGGTGAGTCAAAGCTTAAGTCTATTTTTGCTATTAAAAATCGCAACATGCAATTTTGAAAAGTGGTTACATAGTTTCATTTTTTTAGGAGATGTCTGACAGCAAAACCTCTTAACAGCGGGGTGTGCTGCCTGGATGAGCTCTGCTGGTGTCTCCGTTTGAAACCAAAGTGTTCTTTGCTGGTTTGGTTGCATGTGCTACTGACTCTAGCTGTTGGCAGTGAGAGGCGTTTATTCTGTGAAAACTTAAGATTTGTGTAGCCAAAGAACCTCATCTTGTCTCCCATTAATCAGCCAATTGTAGTTTCTGTATTTTCTGCAAATTAACAGAAGTTGTGTTAATTTGCTTCTGCTTGCCCTTTGGCGCTGCAAACACTGCGCAGCTGTGGAGGCGCGGACTGGCTCTGGTCTAGGTACATACTCGTCTGCAAGGTGTTGTGCATGTCCTTAAGCAGCCCTGATTCCCAAAGAAAGGTAAGTTCCAAAACGGCATTTGTGCCCTAGAAAAAGCAAAGCAGAGGTAAGGGGAGCTACGTGCGTGCTTAGAAACTAACACACGCTCAAGTGTTTTGGTGAATAAGCTGGAGCGCTTTGCTGAATCACAGCTGTGAGGTTGCAGAAATACAATACCTACCGAGTCGGCTCCAGCTGAGGTAAAGTGCTTGTTACGCACTTCGGTGCGGGCCTTTGGAGACCGTCCCAGCTGCACAAACCCGTTAGGAGAGGGATCGCACACTCTGTCAAACACCACCGAAGCGTTACCACCGCGAGCGGCTTCAGTAAGGCTTGGCTGGGCAATATTCCCGGGGCGTGTCCCTCCCTCTCCCGCACCCCACCCCGGGGCCGCCCCGCTGCCCGCCGGGCCGGACGGAGCCGCCAGGGGGCGCCCGAGCACTGGCGGCGCGCGGAGGCGCGGGGAGCGCCGGGGGCGCGGCAACCCCCGCCCCGGGGGTCCCGGGCGGGCTGCGGGCGAGGGGATTGACCTCCATTTACCTGATCCATTCCTCGGGTAAGCTACATCGCTTGCCTGGGCGCTCTCCACCTGCTCACAGTGACCGCTGGGCTTGGCTCACTGTCAACAGCGACGTGAAGTTGGCCAAAATACAGCCTGTCAAAGTGCGGCCGGTGTATGTTGTCTCCGTGGGGGTGTCAGCAAAACCGAAGCGATCCACTTCGGAGTTGTGTTCAGATGAACTTTGCAGTGCATCCCAGGGCAAGGCAGCCTGGTGATGTAGGGCCCTGGGGAGGTGGTGACCGAGTGCCCTGTCTGGTTCCCAGGGGGACCAGGTCCTCTGCATAGGTCGGTGAGCTGCTGGAATAGGATGGTGAGTCAAGGAGAATGCTGCTTTGGCAGCTGGGTGTGTCTCGCCACCTCCAGGGTCTCTTTCTAGGGTAGAGGAGACAGCAAAGTCCCTGCATTATGGGCATGGTTATGTGTAGGAACTCGTCTGACAGAGAGGAGCTTCTCAGCCCTTAGCTTGTCCATGTCCTTCCCTGACATCATCGTACCACTAGCCTTTCCTATCTTCAGGCCCTCCAAAGTTGGATTGAAATGGCTGCCAGCTTCTGTGGTAGCCTGATTGAAAGGAATGCAACAAGGACCTCAGGATAGGCTGCTGAGAGGATCCTTGGCAAGGCCAGCTGTGTCTAGAACAGTGATTCCCAGCTGTAGCTGCCCATGTGACTTTGATTCCTTTGATTTTCAACAGATGTGTTATTGACACAGGGGGAGTACCCACTGCATTACATTTGCTAATGAATGTCATTTGTGGATCAGCAAAGTCTGTAAGTGGCTGATATGGTAAATTAGGGTAGTATGGAAAAAGATTCCCTTTAATCGAACAGTGAAAAAATGGGAAGCTGGTGTGCCCTAGGCAAGAAAAGTGTTCTTGATGGAAAGGACTGTGAGCTGTGGAACTGATACCTATGCAGTTAACCCATGCTTTCCTACTCTAAGACCTGCTGCAATTTCTTCCAGTGAATTATTTACTATGAATTGATCACTAAATGTCAAAAGGATTGCCAGCAGTTAGGCAGCAAGACAGACATTCACTGTCAATCTGGAGAGGACAAGATGCACTTCTTAAAAGTGCTATGCACCCAGCTATGGGGTGCAGCTTGGGCATGACTGGTATTTGGAGCTAATTTCTAACTTATTTTTTTATTGTCTTTTAACTTCAGGGGGTTTTGCCTCTTGCATTATGTTGTCCAGCATCTTCAGCAAGACTGTTCTCTAGTAATGTCTGTCACTGTGGCTCTACATAATGTGAAGGACTAGGATTGTTAATACCTTAGTTTCTGTGAGGAAGGATTCTGTCAGTAAGCAACTGGATATTCTGATACATGCAGAATTGGATTGAAATGAAAAATATCTTGTAAAATATCTGCAGTAGGACTATATGGGTACAGTTACGTGAAGGCTGTAAATGACTGGCACTTGGATGTCAATGCAAGTAAAAATCCTTGGAAATGTGGACAATTTGATAACCCACTGCTAACAGTTTGCTAAGTAATGTAGACAGCTGTTTCATATTTGGCTTTATGCTATTTTTGCTGCTGTTACCTTTATGTTTGTGAGTTGATGTAGTTGCACATCATTTGTATACCCCTGATGCAAATGCTGCATTGGTACATCATGGGTTGGTAACAGATATATGCAGATGCTTTTCCTGGGCTATTAATTTATGGTGAAAGTTTTATGGGAACATTAAGGCTCACTGAGAAAGAGTGAAATTTACTTGGAGATCTTGGCAGACATTCGACCAGATAGGCTCAGCTTTGCATAGTGATCAAAGAAATGAGAGGGGGAAAGAGAAATCCATTAAATTATTTGTATGAAATTAGCATGCAGATGAAGTAAAGGAGAAGCGTAAGAGAGGGGGAGATAGAAAATTTGACTAGCCTGTCTTTCATAGTGGTGTAAGTAGGGTCCAGTTCCCTGTGATGCATTGCAGACAGCTTGTAAACTGCATGGGCATGTTCTTCTTGAACTTGCAGAAAGGCTTTCAGTCTTAGACTTGTGTTAATGGTCTGGGCTGAGCCTTCAGCTTCACTTACATGGGAGAAATGGAAGAAAGTTTGCCATGCTACAGCTTGAGATTTTGTTGTTTTGCAGATGTATCAAACACAATGTCAGCTCCCATGTGTCGGGACTGACAGTACCTGTGGGAGGCAGCCATAGGCAAGCATAGAAGAAGTAAGAAGACATTTTTAAGGCACATATAATTTTCTCTGAATTTGGGAAAAGCCCTTTTGTCTTTTCATCTAGATTAAATGCAGGTTGAGTAACTTTAATATTTATTTTGCTTCTCATTATTAGCTGTGCTAACTTTGATAGACATTCCAAATAAATATTTGTGTCAGCTTTGATTTAATATCATGAAAGCTTACGTGCGTCTTGTAGGAAGTATGGTAACATCAACTTTTCTTCTTCATATCATCACAATCTTATCTTCAAGAGGAAAGAATCTGCCATACTTTGATAAAGTAGTCAGAACTGGGAAAGCTAGTGAACTGTATTTGAAAGTCACTTTTTCTTCACAAGTTTAGATTCCATGTGTTTGTGTGTGTTGAAGGCCTAGGAGATGAAGCTTCAACATAAATGTTTGTCATACTCATTTGTAACTGCAGCTTAAAATGTCAGATGTAGCTTATCATTAGAAACAAGAGACTACAATTGCATCTCCCTCCACATAGATTTGTAATGAATGGCAGATTTAGAGCAAAGTATACACAAAAAGACAGAAAAATGTTTAAAAAAATGTTTTTATGAGATTATCCCTTAATATTGAATTAAATACTGTCTCACTGTATAGTTATTTTAAGTGCCAAGAAAGATATGACATTGATTATACAAGAAAATATTTGGGATGGAATTTTATTAGTCTTCTTAATAGGTGGACTATGATGAACTGTGGACCCAAAGAAGAGATACCACAAGATAGAATTGAATAAACTGCTGTAATACTTCCCCATCAACTCAAAGCAGTCTGAAACACAAGTATCATTGCAACATTAAATAAAACTAATTGCAAGGAGAATTTCATTGGAGAAGTTGTCTTTAGGTGTTTAATTCTTAAATGTCATGGACTGGTATGTCATGAGTTTATTTCATCAGTGCAGTAGTAACAGTAGAATTTTAAGAACTTCTCAGTGTACTTGGTCAGTGGCATATATCCTATTAGATAGATCCAGATTCTGTTAACTGTTCCCATGGGGAAAAGCTAATGCAGTTATCTGTAATGCTCTCTCTTGGTCACTTTGTTTACCCTTTATGTGCGTGCAGAGACTATAAAAGCAAGATAGATATAAATGTATATTTATATATATAATTATATATAATTTATATTTATAAATTTAAACCAGGTGTTTAATGATGGAAATGTATGATAAATACCTGGGATTGGTGAGAAACCAGGCGAAGTGTTGACATACCACCTCTAGGTAAGGCACTTGATTCACTGAATCACAGAATGGCTGAGCTTAGAAAGGACCTCTTAAGGCCATTTAGTCCAACCTCCTAGCTCAAACAAGGCTACCAGTTATCCAGGACTATGTCTAACTGGTTTCTGAATTTCTCCAAAGAATGAGAATCCAGAATTTTGCTGGGCAACCTGTGCTGGCGCTTGGTGACCCTCACAGTGCAAAACTGTATCTTGATATTCAGAAGGAACCTTTTGTGCTCATCACCTCTGATCCTGTCACTGGCCACCACTGTAAAGATCCTGGCCCTGTCCCCTTTGCACCCTCCCTTTAGGAATTTATATACGTTAAGAAGATCTCCCTAAGTGATCTCTTCTCAAGGCTGAACAGTCCAAACACTCTCAACCTTTCTGTTATATGACGTCCTCCAGTCACTTCACCATCTTTGTTGCGCTTTGCTGGTCTCTCTCCCCTATGTCCATGTTGCTCTGGCACTGAGTAGCGCAGAGCTGGACATGGTACTCTGGGTGTGGCCTCAGCTGTGCTGGCACTGTTACTGGTCTGGCAGCCATCAGTCTTGGGGAATGTTGACTTCTGTTGTGTCTTGGATGGACTGATTCTCAGTGTTGCAGAGTTGCTGTATTCTGACTTAGATAATTTTTCCACTACAGGTTTTCATAGATTTCCATGGGTTTTTTGTTTTTCCCTGGGTTCTTGAAGTGTTGGCAACCTGTGTTTCAAGGATCTTACGTCTAGCCTCAAATTTACCATTCTTATCTATCAAGTCTGTAGTCTAAGTATTGTCACACAGCTTTCTTGCAAGCTGGCAGTTTCCCAAGAAGTTTCACCCAAGGTTAGAGTTCTGCTGTGTCAAAACTAGGCCTTGGATCACAAACAGATGAACCCCTAGGAAGAGGAATTCACACAAAGCTGAGGTGTGAAATCAGTATGAGCTATGCTGTGCTGGTTCCCTTAGGAGGGCACACAGTGAACAGTAGCTGCAAGGTTATTTTAACCATTTTCAAAACAACTAGATGCCTGCAGGAAAAGTCTTGCAACTTAAGCCTTCTCTGTTCTGGACTTTTACCCACCAGTGTGTTTTTGTATGTATTTCTGACCCAAATATGGTTTGTAATGGGCTCCTTGTTTTAGGCAGTGACAAGTGGTGCGGATATGGATTGCATATGGTAAGAAAGACTTTAAAAAAACCAACCAAACAAACACAAAAGCCATTGAAAGAAGTAGAGCAATATGAAGCTCAAGATGTTGTCAAGACTTGTAAAAGAGTGATTGACTATGAGTGAGAACTAGCGCACTAGTCTGCTATATTATATGCTATTTCATAGTTAGGAAAAGGTGGTACTGTAGGTAAAATTGGAGAGAAGGAAAAATAAAAACAGGTTTTATGAAGAGAGGATAAAATACTTTTGGTATTTCCTGAGGGGTAAAGAATAAAAAAAATTACAGGTGGTTTTAATGAAAAAGGTGTGTGAAGTTTGGACTCTTGTGAAATGCAAAGCAAAACTTACAGTGCCTTCACTGATGCATTAATCTTGAATGTCAGGAAAGAAAGTTAGAAAATAAACTTATTTGTAAGTTTACAAACTTGGAACATTTGTTATCTGCAGTGGAGTATCAAGTCAAACACTGCAAAAAACTTTGTCACTGGAATAGAAGTGTAAATGAAAAAAATTTCTGAAGGAAGTGAGATTTCAATCATGTGGAAGTTTTAAGAACAGGGAGTGTCCACCATGAGGTTTCAGATACAGGTAATTCAGTCTGGGGGGAAATTGGTGTTTCATCCACACCCACTATGATTTTATTGAGTTCTGAAAAAGTAGGCTTTCAAATATGTTTGATCCTTTCTACACAGGAGGGAGAGCTTGCTTATATTTTAGATCTCTCAGTAGCACGTCAAGGAAGCTAATATATTTCTGATGTGAAATCAGAAAAGTTAACAAATTGTGAAAATACTGTGGTTTGGGGTTATTATTTTTTTTTCCCCCTTTCTTGAGCTAAGGTTTCTGATAATGTGCAGTGGGTAATGGTGCTAATTTGTAAACTGGCTGTTTATTAATGCTCTTAGATCTTTTTGCTGTTGTAATTTCAACCCCTCTTGCGCTGCCAGAGTTATGAAAAGTGTGATGATACTTCTTATGAATAGGGACAGACACTGTGGTATCTTCATCTAAGAGGTGCTACTTAAAGACATAGTGGCATAAGCATTTATCGGGTGTTATCAAAGTGGCTGGCACATCACTAGTCTTCTAACTACTTCTGCAGTAAAATGTAAGTAACTGTAGAAGATGGTTAAAGATTATTTTAATGCACTGGAGTAGTGGTATTTGTGTGTGGGTTCTTTGGTGAGGGGCGTGTTGTGTGGCTTGCTGTTTTATTTTGTTGTGGGATTTTTTTGTGAAGTATTCAGTTTGAGAGCAAAAAAATTGCAGCAGTCTTTACCTGACAATTTCTGCTAGTTTTCTTTTTGGAAACAATCAACTGAATGAGTGACAAGACTATCTACTTTCTCAAGTCCTCATTTTTTCATAGAATCATAGAATGGTATGGGTTGGAAGGGACCTTAAAGACAATCTAGTTCCAATCCCCCTGCATGGGCAGGGACACCTCCCACTATACCAGATTGCCTTCAAACACTTCCAGGGATGTGGCCTCCACAGCTTCTCTGGGCAACCAGTTTCGTTGTCTTATCATACTTATAGTGAAGAATTTCCTCCTAATGTCTAATCTAAATCTCCCCTCTTCCAGTTCTAAGCCATCCCCTCTTTTCCTCTCACTACATGCCCTTCTAAAAAGTCCCTCCCCAGTTTTTTCAATCCATCTGTGATCTTCTTGCTGTAGCAAAACGACTTGCAATGATTCTTGCATTCAGTTGAAATTTCTTACAGCAGTCTGCTTTCCAAGTGTTCGTATTGAATTTGCTGTCTAAGCTGATGACTTGCCTTGTTTGTTTAAAAAAAAAAAATAAAATAAAAATAAAATCAGAGACAGTTGTTTTGAAGTGCAACAAAAACTTTTTTTGAGGAAGTATCCTGAAGCCTTTTAGGGTTAACTGCTCAGAGACATATTTGAAGGTTAGCAGTGATTATCAGGAGGTTTGACTAGGGGAGCTTGTAAAGTTAGCTATTCTAGTCTGCAATGGAAATGGCTTTGGTTTGAACTAAAGTTTAATCAGTTTATCTGAAGTTTAACTGGTGTTTACAGAAAGTAGTGTCACAGTGAAAGATGCTTGTCTCCTGCCTTAAATGAATCTTTAATTTCTACTCTTTCCTACTTGTGATGTTAATGTGTTGGTTTCCTTTCCTGCCCTACTAAGCTTTCTTTGACTGAAATAAATCTAGTTCTGACAGTTTTCTTACATAAATACTACCTACATAGTACTAAAAAAGTCTAAATCTGGTCTGTATTGATTAAGTTTAAGATGAAGCATGACTTTTACAAGTGACGGTGAAGCCAAATGTGTTCTGTAGGCATTTATGATCACAATTGACAAAAAGCAGATTTTTAAATTACTTGAATTGTATTACCTTCTTGATACAATGCATTCACTCTGGGCAAATAGTTAACTGTATAACCACTCTCTTTGAGTTAATTTACTTATTTACATTTATGTTTTGATGGTAGTTTATTGTGGAAGTAGTTATGCTTAATAACCCATTTAGCAGGCGAATATTTCTTTCACACTGTTGTATCCGTTTCCCACCGACTATCATGACTTGTCAGATAATAATTATTTTTAAAGGGTGCAGTTTTCTATCTGTGACCAGAGGCTAAATAGGAGTTGAATGAAATAGTGAAGAGGGAATGCTGACAGTTTGATCAATCTGAAATGGTTCACTTCTTCTGCAGTTGGAAGAGAATCAAGGAAGATGAATGCAGCAAGTGACTTGCAATGTAGCTGGTCTCCTTAACTTCACTGACAAAATATGAGCTGCACTCAAGCAATGTTCACAAATTGCTGCTCTGTAGGTTGCCAGCAGAATGCATGAGATCTGCAGAAGTAGTAGTGCACAGTGCTTTCTGGAACATATGAGAAAGGAGAGGGTAACCCTAACATTTTTCATGCAGCTGTTGCCAAGAAACTTCAGGCCAACATAATCTTATTGATTGTGGTTTCCTTGGCTTAGTGATGATACAGGTTAGACCACAAATTCAGTTTCTCTAAACTGATTCTTGTGTTACCTAATGCTGGCTCTGATAGCAAAGAACTTCTGTAATGTGGATTTTTTGCTGGGCTGTAGTTTTTTGTTGGTTGGTTGTTTTTTAAATTGAGTATAGATACCAGAAGCAGATGGAAACCACCCAGTTGAATTGAAGTTGGAAAATAAGACAGGTTCAAGTTGTTCGTGCATTTGAAGTGGAGGAAGAATTTGTACACAGCTAAAAGCTTATGAGTGAAGGATTGCTGTTAATTTCTCTTAATAGCCATGTGTTGGGAGGAAAACACAGGACCTGACCTCTGTGGAAAAGGTAATGCATTAGCTGTCAGTTTAGAATGTCTTTTGAGCCTTGTAAAAAGCAAGCAACATTTGTTTTGTTTGGTTCATGATCTGCCATGTAGTTACATTTGTTTTGTTTGGTTCATGATCTGCCATGGAGAGTGACTTGCTAGGATGCCTGCTGCAGGGTGACCCATGACATCTCACAAAGAAGAAATATGAGGCAAAGATGCTAAGAAGGTTTTATTCATTAATTCTTTCTTGTAGGGTATGAGGTTTAAGTATTTCATCCATGTGAAATGCTTTCAAAAGAGAAAGTGCGACAGGAAATAGTGTTTTCTGGTATGTTTTTTCCTCGGAGAGTTTATTATGTAGTGCATAGTTTGGGGATGTGATTCCAAAAGGTTTGTGACTTAGCTGCTTTTCCTAACTTTTCTAGGATATAATGTCTATTGGTATAGTTTGTGAGCCTTAAGCTCTATTGGCTTCTAGTTATTTCTTTCCACAACAGGTACCCCACTCAGTGCAGAATTAATGAATTTACAGGACCCAGTTTTGAGACTTGATTTGTTTGGCCACTTAACCGAGTAACCACAAATTCTCGTTTTGTCCTGTACATGTCGTCATCTAACTTGTTTTTTATTGTGAGAGAAAAGTGAAATATTCTTCTTAAAGATTTGGAAGGATCAAATGAAATATCCTTTTCCTGAAAACAGAATTTGTGAAGGTTTTTTTCATGTAGCAGAACACATAGGTGTTAGTGAAAAAATCAGCAAGAATTGTTGATCCTTCAGTGTACAGG
This sequence comes from Chaetura pelagica, assembly GCF_000747805.2. NCBI lineage: Eukaryota > Metazoa > Chordata > Aves > Apodiformes > Apodidae > Chaetura > Chaetura pelagica. The sequence goes on from NW_009952263.1 coordinate 293,576, forward strand.
CCAGTGGTTAGAGCACTTTCTGTGAGCAGACTGAAACTTTCCTTTTCCTGTAAAACATTTGTACTGAAGCAGGGCTAGAGGATGAGAGAACCATCTGGCTTCCCTGCTCAGCCATCTGCAGTAGGGAGAGGAGGTGCAGTGCCTCTGGCTTCGTAGAATCATAGAATGTATTGCGTTGGAAGGGACCTCTAAAAGTCATCAAGTCCAACACCCCTAGAATAAGCATGGACAGCTCCAACAAGACCAGATTGCTCAGACCCCTGTCCAACCTGACCTTTAATGTTTTCAGGGATGGGGCCCTCACCAGTGATCACTGTTCCAGTGATCCACCATCCTCACATTGAAGAACTTTTTCCTGAAGTCCAACCTAAATCTACCTCTTTCTAGCTTAAAACCATTACCCCTTGTCCTGTAGCTACATGTCCTTATCAACAGTTCTTCCCCAACCTTCTAATAGGCCCCAGACAGGTTTCATGTCTTATTAGAGCCCATCACTTGCAGGGGCACACTGTGGGAGAGACCAAGGCAGCATCAGTAAACTTCACTTACTGCTGTAATGTTTGGAAGGAGAGATGAAAGCCTTTGAATATGTTTGGTTAGAGGAAGAACTTGAATCCCTCTCATCTGGGGCCAATATCCTTAGGGCAAAAGATAAGGCTGGTAACAACTTTGTTGTGGATTTCCATTCAGTTTTTGATTGAAAGCACTCAGTAAATTCAGTGGAAAGAATTAATAACTTCATCTGACAGACTGAAACTGGGGTTTTCAGATTGTTTTTTCTAATAAGCATTTTTGATAGCTTTGCTCCACCCAGTTCAGCTTTATTGGGAACTCCAAACAGTATTGCTATTGCACAGGGTATATTATTGGCTATCAAGGAAAGTGGTGACTTGCAGCTTTCTCTGCTCTTGTTCCTATGTTGAGGGACTAAAGTATTCTGGTGGAAGCAGGATTCAGGAGCAAGGGAAGGCTGGGTCACAATGCAGGGTGACAGATCTGCCTTCACTCCCTGTCACTGTCTCTCTTAGATGAGGTGTGTATTTGGGATCAAATTTTAACCCCTTGGGAAGGAAGAAAAGGAAGGGAAGATTAAAAAGAAAAACTGCCTTTGAAGTCAGTCTAACCAGCCTGTGAATTCTTAAAAGAGGTGAATATTGTTGATCCTCTGTGCCTTGGTGAATGAGTCACAAACATTGCTTCTGTGCTTATTCAAATCCCATGGAAAGAGGTGAGGTAATACTACTCCAGCTCTGCTGACTGGAAACTGAGGCACAGCAGAGCTGTGAGATTTGTCTGTGGTTGTATTAGGTATCTGTGACACTTAGGTACCAGAAGAGGGATGTTTAGATTTCCAGTCCAGCACTTAACTATGTGTTTCCCTTAAATAAACATTTTTGCAATATTTTGTGCATATTGGAGAAAAACAGCAAAACCTTGATCCCAAAATTCTGATTAATTTATATTCTAATAAATTAAGTGACAGGCAGAAATAGTTGTTTGTAATATTCCAGTAGTGCTGGAATGCTTTTGGCCTTGCAGAAGCACTTGTGGAAAATTACTATTTATGAAGAGATTTAGAGTTATTTCTCTTCCATGAGCTATTTACTTCTTCAACTGAACTAACATCTATTAAGCATTCATTCTAAGTAAAATACCCTCAAGAGTCAGTTTAGGTAAACTGCAGTACCTCTTTCTATACTAAAAATTGCTTTGCATAATGGATATTAAAAAATCCATTAAATTATTTTTTCTGTTCCTCTCAGGCTTTATTATATGTTGAGATTTATTTTTTTTTGTGATGTAGTAGGGAAGGATGGAAGAAAGCTGCTTTGTCAGCTGCATAAAGGGACAGTCAGAGCTTTTGTGTGTAAGGGTGTTTTTTAATCATGTCTTCAATTTGCTTCTCATTTAAGTTGAATATGTTATCATGACTGCAAACTTTCACACTCCCATTGTCATAAACAGTAGTCTAATAAGCTTTAAAGCTTTGGCATTTTCCAGCCTGGCAGCCAAATGAATGTCTGGAAGAATGTTGAAGGCACTGACTTAAATTGTGTTGCAGTACACAGTTAGCCTGTCCTTTACTTCAAATACTGTATGGTATTTTTAAAACCACATGCAATCAGCAGTGGATGATGCTTGAGAATTAGCATCACCTGTGTTGCTGTTTGAGAAGACAAGCAGCTGCATTGTGCTGGAGGTGAGAAACAAGGTGCTGCTGAACTGTGCAGCTTCTTGAGCTGAAAGCTCAAAGGGCTAGGAACAGGATGGATCTGGGCAAGAATGGCGTAGAGGTGTGGGCCCTACTAGGAAAGTGGGAGGATTCAGCTCATGTTCTGGGCTGGGTGGTGATTGGAGAGGGACTACTTTCTCCTAGCCCTACTGTCATGCTGTTGTCACTCTTGGAGGTCTAGCTTTATGCCTCATTAGGGTGTTACCAGGTGTTTAAGACCTAGCTGTTATGGGGTGGGTCATAAGAGGCACAAAGAACTAGTACACATTGAATTTGGGGAAGTATCATTAAGAGATGGGACCACAGTCCACTGAATTCAGGGAACATTTTTTCCTTACTGTCTAGTGTATTTTTTTGTGAGATTATGCAAAGGTTTTAACAGGCTGGGTATTCCTGTGCAATGTCAGAATTTTTTTATTTTTTTTTTCCTTTAACCAAGAGGTAAAATAAAAAATACCATCTTGGGGTTTTGTGCAGGGTTTCTTTGTTCATTCAAATGTGTTAATTCAACTTTAAATTATTTAGCATTGCAAGAGGGTAGGGGAATACCAGTAGCCCATCAGTAGATGTTAACATTGCTTTTGTTGCTTATGGTTGTCCAGTAAAGCTAATATTTACCTGTACTTCAGGGAATCCTCTTAAGATGGTATTCGTTATTTCCAAGCTTAGGAAGGGGAGTCAAGTTGCCAAGACCAGGCTCTGAACTCTTAGTCAAGGAGGACTTACAAGCTACCGTGAGTCAGGTGAGCCATGCAAACTCTCCATGTTTATGCTCTGAACTCTTAACTACTGTGCATCTCCTTTAGACTACTTTAACCAAATCCTCAAAAATAGAAATCGTTGGCAGCAAATAGTAATAATTTTGCTGCACTATTTGAAGTTGATATCACCTGCGGGTTCTTTCAATGCCATGTTGCCAGATATTCTTCTACCGCCCTGCAAGCAGAGTAAGAATGTCCTAGTCTGCTTCAGTAAGAATCTGGGAAACTAGTTTCACTTGCTTTGCATATGGAGCTGTGTTTGAGTTAACCAGTTGTCTTTGCTGGAAGATTACAAAGTACTTTCTACCATCAGAGCCATAGGGAAGACACCATGACAAGTAACACAGCTACCTAGATAAAACTACTTTGTAGAGCCTGTGATTTGTTGCTAGTTAATATATTTTACATCAATACAGGTTAAAGAGTTTAAAGTGTGTTCAATAACAGTATTCTAGCAGGTTTGGTTTGATTTATATCTGTTATGACCATGGTAGAAGAGTTCTAACATTTTGATGTCCAAACAATATCTTTTGAGTGTAGACAGACACCGGTGTTCATTCCTCTACTTCATCTAGCTTTGATTATTTTAAAAATCTCTGCTTAAGAAGAATCCACCCTTGTCAGGCAGTGCAACATTAGCTTGCTATAATTCTGAGTGCAACTCTAGTTTTAAGCTATTTTCAAGCAGGCAGATCTAAGCAAGAAGGATTTATCTGTAGAAAAACTGAACAAGCCCAGCCAAGCATCTTCTCAAGCTGGCATCCCAAAATGGCTAATTGGTGTTGTGGTTTTTTTTAATTTTATTTTTTAATTTTTCTATTTTTGCCACTCTGTACTTTACTAGTACTATTCTGATGGTCAAACTCAAGTTCACGGTTCAGAATGCAGATTTTATTTTCTACTTGTTTTCTCACCTGGCACTTTTGCCACATATCTTTCTTTATAAAGTACTGAAATTTGAACCCTAGGAGCTAGATTTCTCCCTACAGATTTTCCCAATCTTTTTCTTAACAGGAATCAGTGGCACAGTATTTAATGCCACAAAGGAGTGTAGCTGTAAAAGGTGGTTTGTTTTTTTTCTTCTTCTTTTTCCCCCCTATAAAGTACTGCAAGAACACTTCAAAGTAGCAGCAACCTGGAAGCTTTTTCCAAATAATTTCTTTAAAATTGTATTTCTTTCGTATTTTCATATTTCTATACATGGAATGTGTTACTTAAAAGTTGATTTACAGCAAGAAGTAACAGATCTCTTGACAAAAATAACTTCAAGCTCGTATCAAAAAAAGGAAAATAGTGAACTAATGCTGTAATCCAATTATAAACAGCTGAGCATAGTTGGTAAGCTAGAGTCTTGCAACAAGGTGTTTGTTCTATGAATGAGAGTATTTAATCTTTGGAAGCACTTACTAGAGATGCAGTAAATTGTTATTGTAAGTCTTATTAATAATTTTTAATCTTTTTAAGGGTTTCTCCTGTCACTGGTAAATTACAGGCTTGCTTTAAAACTTCCGTGAAGTGTTGTTCACTTTCTGTGCAGAATATAAAAATTCCTGTGCACAGTGATCTTTTCTTTCCTTAGTATAAAAATCTGGTTGCAGATTCAGGACTTCGTTGCTGTCTTTGTCAGTGGTTGGGTAGTCTATTTGTGTTCTACATTTGTTCTAATGCACTCACCTAAATGAATCATATCTGGATTTTGGTATCATTAATATACTTACTGGTTTTCCACAGTTAAACTCTTTCAGCTCTTGAAGGGAAAATGAAGTTGAGGAAGAGCTCAGCACACTGCACTGCTTAGGCATTGGACTAGGGGACGTCTGATGATTTAGCAATGATGCTGTAAGAAAGAAGAAAAAAGCCACTTAAACAGTGGTTCATTTTCTCATCTTTGGAGGCCATAGAAACAGAACCAAGAGCCTGTATTTCTAGTTTTTACTCTGTTATTGTCTCTGCAGAAAATTGAAAAATAAAATGCAAAACCAAGTTCTTCCCTAAAGTCTGCTAGTTTGTAAAGTGACAAGAGATTAGTAGATATATACGCATGTATATTTCCTCCCTATTGTCATGACACTTGTGTGTTTCTGCAACTCTGTTCTTCGTTTCTTGTACTTTGCTAATTACAATAAAGTCAAGCGAGCCTATCTCAGAGACACCATTTTGGTTTTGGGACTGTGCCACACAGGGCTATGGGGAAGATAAAAGTGCAAAAGAAATATCTGTGTATGTTGCCATCAAAGGTTTCTGAAGCATCATGAAAACAAATGCGTTTAAGTCAGGTCTCTTTGAGGGTGTGTTGGTGCTGGGGAGAGGGTAAGGACACTAACTAGTTCAGTGTATTATATGTGGCAGTAATGTCCCATTTTAGAATTTCCCTGACCTGAATCTGTCATCTGTAAGAAAAGGCTGTCTTAACGTGCATGGAGTCCAAATAATGTTTTTCCCGGCCTCTCCTTTACATCATTTAATTCTCTTTATGTTAATGGATGTAAGGAAAATGCAAACAGCATGCAAGCTGTGCTAGTTGAGGAAATGGTAAGACTAGTGGGTGTTTTTAAAAAGAAAGAGCACATTTAGGAAGGGCTCTTTTTTCTTTGCAATATTGTAGTTTGCCAGTCTCAGTGAGTGGCAGCCCTGTCAGATGCTGCTTATGAATCAGAAAATAAGAGGGGAGAGCTGTTAAAAGGGCTAATTCTAAAAGATGGAATTCATGCAAGATGAATTTTGAATTATGAGGTAGAGCTCTGCTTCAGATTTCTTCTGTGAAGGCTCATCAGTGTTGTGCACTGGAGTGAATTGCTGGTGCCAGGAGCTCGTTGTACATTTGCGTTAACAGGCTGCAGAAGGGAGCTGGTGAGATAGTTGTCAGCTTGTGTGTCCATGGATGGAGCTGTGCACTGAGGGATGTGTATGCTGTGGTACACAGGCTGATGCTAGGTGTGGCATGGACAGAACCTGTGATTCAGTAAACCTTGAATCATAGAAGGGTTTGGGTTGGAAAGGACCTTAAAGATCATCTAGTTCCAAGCCCCCCCCTTGCATGGGCAGGAACACCTCCCACTAGACCAGGTTGCTCAAAGCCTTGTCTAGCCTGGCCTTGAATACTTCTGGGGAGGGAGCATTCACAAATTCCCAGGGCAGCATGTTCCAGTGTCTCTCCACCCTGACAGTAAATAAATTCTTCCTAATATCTAAATCTAACCTCTTTTAGCTTAAAACCATTGAAGCAAAGTAATGCACTCTAGGATGGCATGAAAGTGTTGGGATTTTTATTTATTTAAAAACCAAACAACAACAAAAAACTTCCCCCCAAACTGGAAAATATGTTTTCTCTGAATTGTTTCCATCTCCCTCCTTGGTTCTTGCTTTGGCCTATGCTCCAAGTCTGGAGTTCCTCTTGCTTGACAGAAGAGACGGGTGTCCTTGCTGACCCTGTCAGACATGCACAAAAGTCTGTTCTGTGTCAAAGACCGTGTTCTCAGCTCTGTACAGTATTTGAGTGGCACACTCTGAATGCCTCTAATGCTGCTATCACATCTGTTCTTGTTCAAAGCACATCTAGATAATGATCATAGAATATTATGTGATTGGTACAGGAACTGTTGTTACCAATGCACTGTTCCCTAATAACTACTGAATTGCATTGCCTCTAATGTAACAGTAGGGAGAATTGCTTCTAATTCACACAGTAATAGAATTCTCAATGTGGTCATGCCTGGATTGACTGGGTGTTTGGTTTCTTTTTATGACACTGGCAGTGCATTGCTTGCTTTGCAGCACTACTATGAGGGCATCTTGAATATAAGTTGGACATGTGAAGTGAGGGATTTGAAAATGGGGATCTGCAAATACTAGTGTGAATACTTAAAAGAGGTGGAGTGGAGGGAGATTCCCAGAAGGTCCCAGAAGGTTCCCTCCACAAGAGGTTCCAGTGTACCTCTTGAGCGCTGGTATGATAGGTATCCATCCCAGCAGGTACTGTCCTTTTAAAGGAGAAGGAATGTATGCTTATTGTCTTTTCTGTTCAATCTATATGCATACTTTCTCAGTTCAGGTTCAGCCATCTCTAACTCACTCATGCATGTCCTTTTGGTTAGTTAAATCATTGCCTTTATTGAGTCTCATTCTGAAATTAAAAGGCTGGTGCATGAAAGCTTCAACACAGGACTTCGCTGAGTGTATCTGTTGAGCAGCCCTGTCCTTTTACTCAAGGTATCAAACTGCTCTGTTCCATCAGGTGTGGTCTGATCTCCTGACTCTCAAGAAGCTTGGTTGCAGGAAAAAAGGAAATGTTAAACCAATTCTAATTTAATGATCTATATTCAGAAAAGGGTAAAATTGCTATATAGGAAAGTAAATAATGAAAAAACAGTTTTTAAAGGAATTACTACATCTGCAAATATGCTTTGGCAATTTTTCACAGCAAATTCAGGTGTAAAGGTAATGCAATTTCAAGGTTTTGATTTATATGGCTGATTTTACAATACCTCTTAATTATCTAGAATAGGGTAAAGTGCTGTGTAAAAATCATACTGTGAAGGTTATTCGTTGTGGTTGAGACTGCTCTCTTAGCCCAACAGACTGTAATACAAAGACTGTGCATCCTTTTTTTGGGGGAAGGGGACCATGTTGTCTGCTTAGTGCTGTGAAGAATGGAAAAAAAATATTTCTGAAACTTCTAAATGAGGTATAGAATGGATGTCCAGAATTAAATAAAATAACTATGAATATAAACCACTCAGTAAAAAGAAGCTTGCAAAACACTATAAGGTCTCTGAGTCACCGCTTGTGTTAACACCCTTTCACAGATACATGTTGAAAACTGACTGGAGAATTGCTCACTGTGGCTGAAGCTATTGCTGTGTTATAATATTGGGTTGGAAATAACCACATTACTGAGAGCTCAAGCGGTAAATTCATATGTGGTTTCCAAAATTGAAGGAATAAAATCAAGAACCATATTTTCAGCACATCATTTGGAGGCTGTGTCTCATTCCTCACCACTGGTTTTAATCATCAGAGTAATAAAAAACCCAAACCAACAACAAGAAAACCCCAAGCAACAACTAGGATAGGGTGATTTGCTGAAGTTTTGGAAAGTTGTGCTGGAAATTTGAATTTGACTTTCCCAAATCCTGTTCCCTTGACCTATCATTCAGAACAACCTTCCTAAGCTAATGCCAAAATTAAATTAACAGCAAGCATCTATGGCGTTATGTACTTGCCTGATTCCTGTGTCTGCACTTGTGTGGAAATTGTGGAGTAATTTAGGTTGGAAAAGACCTTTAAGATCATCAAGTCCAACCTTTAACCCTACTTCCCCATGTTCAGCCCTAAACCATATCCTCAAGCACCACATCTATAGGACTTTTAAATACATCCAAGGATGGTGGCTCGATCACCTCTCTGGGCAGCCTGTTCCAATGCCTGACAATCATTTCAGGGGAAAAAAAAAATAAAAATATTCCTAATGTCCAGCCTAAATCTCCCTTGGTGTAACTTCAGGCTGTTCCCTCTCGTCTTACCACTATTTACTTGTGAGAAGAGATGGGCACCTACCTCTCTACAATGTCTTTTTAGGTAGTTGTAGAGAGTGATAAGGTTTCCCCGGCTCCTCCTTCTGGCCTTTCTTGTAGATAAGTGTCATATCTGCCACCCTCCAGTCTGTTGGGACTTCCCCAGTTTACCAAGACTTCTGGTACATGATGGAAAGAGGCTGGTGAGTATATCCGCCAGCTCCTTCAGTGCTCTTGGATGCAACCCATCTGTCCCCATAAACTTCTGTATGTTTATGTTGTACCAGGTCCCTGATTATTTCCTCTTTGATTGAGAAGGCTTTGTTCTGTCCCCTCTCCCTGTCCTCCAGCTCAGGGGACTGGGTGTCCAGGAAACAATTAGTTCTGCTGGTAAAGACTGAGGCAAAGAAGGCATTAAGCACATCAGCCTTTTCCTCATCCTTTGTCACTAGATTTCTCCCCGAATCAAACAATAGATGGAGATTTTCCCTAGTCCTCCTTTTGTTATTGACATATTTACAGAAACATTTTTTGTTGTCTTCAATAGCTGTAGCTAGCCTGAGTTCTGGTTTGCATTTGGCTTTCCTAATTTTCTCCCTACATAAACCTCACTACATCTTTGTAGAGCCAAAGCTCTCTGTTCATCCAGGCCAGTCTCCTCCCTTGTCCACTCAACTTCTGGCACATGGGGACAGCCCACTCCTATACCTTTAAGACTCCTTTTTTGTAGAATGTCCAGCCTTCCTCGACTCCTTTCCCCTTCTGGACTACCTTCCAAGGGATTCTGTCAACCCGTCCCCTCAACAGGCCAAAGTCTGCCCTCTGGAACTCCATGGTGGCAGTTCTGTTGACCCCCCTCCTTACTTCCCTGATAACTGAAAACACTATCATTTCAGGATCCCTATGCACTGGATGGCCTCCAACTGTTACTTCCCCCAGAAATTCTTCTCTCTTCATATGGAGCAGATCCACAAGGATACCTTCCTTGGTTGGCCCTCTCACCAGTTGCATCAGCAAGTTACCTTCCACATCCTCCAGGCACTTCCAGGGCTGTTCTCTCTCTGCAGTATTGTATTTCCATCTGGGAAGTCAAAGTCTCCCATGGAACAAGGAGTAGTGATCATGAAACCTGTCCTAACTGCTCATAAAATATTTCATCTGCCTCTTCACCCCGGTTGGATGGTCTATATAAGACTTCCACCATGGTATCAGCCTTGTTGGCCTTCTCCCTAATTTTTACGGCTAAGGACTCAATCCCACCATCACCCTCATAAATTTGCAGGCATTCATGTCTCCCTAATATAGAGGGCCACCCCACTGCTGCTTCTTCCTTGTCTAGCCCTTCTGAAATCAGTGGGAAGTTAGGTGCCAAGATGGTGTGGTCTTTTACTAAGTGTATATTTAGTGTCTTTAATTAAAAAAATAAATAAAAAAAATTAATCGCCCTGAGATAATTGCATCAAATTCTATCTAGACCAAAACCCAGGCACATATCACTGCACCTTAATGCTATGACCATAAGAGAAATTATGTGCCAAGTATAGGAACTACAGAGCTTAACTCTAATTGTGATAACCTGTTACATGTTATTTTTTATTTAGCTTGGAGAAAGAATGTGAATAATTGGAAGCAATGCACAGCTTGGTTCTCTGGACTACTTAGAATTGCTTCAGCTGTTTAGCCATCTTCAAGACTGTCATCTGTTTGTAGGACTGTAGTGGTGCTAGCATGCTGGAAGGTTAAAAATTAGTCTAGAACTTCCAGAAGTCCCAGATCAGAATGAGCAAATGAAATTAATTACGCCAGGAGACTGTGTTGAATTACTGAATACAAAAATCCATTTAGCAACCTCTCATGAAAAAACATGTAAAATGTGGAGGAGCTCTACTTTAACCTGATATGGACACTTCAGTCTTAGCTCCATTGTCTGCATTGATCAACCTGCTAAAGTAACTTTTCTAAAATAAATACATCAATCAAGGTATCTATATTAATATTTCTATCTATGCCTGCCAAACCTCTCATTCTTGCCATTCCCCCATATGAGCTGTGCGTATCGCATCCCTCTCTAGAGTGTCTTAAATAGAGCTGGCAGAGAACTGATCTTCCTGCTGCCTGTTGGGTGACAAGGGCTTTTTCATGGTTCAGTCTTCATTGTGACTCTGAGGTCTGGCAGATCAGAGGATATAGGATGCTCAAAGTTTGTTCCATCCTCATTTCCTGAAGGAGTTTTAATTCAGAGAATATTTGGGTATTGTTTTCCAGCAGCAGTTCTTGAAAGCAAATGCCTGGATAAACACTCTGGTAATCCTAGTTTAGTTATTTAACCTAGAATGCTAATTAGGCCTTGTGTGCCTTAAGAACTCTCATATTGTGCTGGCTTATATGGATAAATAATTAATCTGGAAAGTAAACAGGAAAAATTATGTAAACAGCAAATGGTATCACAAAGTGCAAAGACAGACTTATGTATATGTGCTATACAGACTCAGTGTAGCACCATTGTCATCTTATGTGTGACAACTAGTGCAAAGCTGGTAAGAACAGGGAAGCACATGGCTTTACCCCATAACTGTGTACAAGCACGTACCTTATATTTTCAGAGCTTTTTAAAGAAGGTTTTTAAGCATGACTATAAGGTGAAAGCACTTTTTTTGAGTACCATTGTCTTGATGTTACTTTGAATTCAAAGGCTGAGTATTCCAGTTGTTGTTATTATTAGATCTAATACATTAAGAATTTTCCAGGTGAGTTATGGGTGACAGACTATGCTTTATAAAGGGTTGTATAATTCACTTATTACCACAGGTCAGTTGCTGGCTCCTACTTGGTGGGTGCCAGGTACTTACAGCCATAGCAAATTCAAGCACCAGAAAAAGAATCAGTAAACTTTCCATATTATAATCTGAATTTTTAATAAAAGCCATTGGGAGTACTACACAATGCTATGCAGCATTTTCTTTATAGCAGCTAGATAAGAAATATTCTTAATGTGAAAGGAAGTATTGATTTTTTGGAATTACCAGGAAATTTATCAATTTCTTGAATGCTGCTCCTCTGAAGATACTGAATTGCTTCTGAAGGACACTTTTAAGGATCAAGACATTCTTTCTTTTATTTGTTTTGGTTTGGTTTTTTGGTTGTTTTGTTTTTTGTTGTTGTTTTTTTTTTTTATATTATTCCTATCATCAGATCTATAAGAGGATTTAATTTTTTTGTAGAAAGAAATAAAGGCATTGGGGATATAAGTCTGGGTAGAGCCACATAATCAAGAGATGGTTGGAAATGATGAATAACACTGCCTGAACAGAGCAATTGGCTAAAATAGGGTAGGATCAGTTTGAAAGTAGCAAATAGCTATGCATGTTTTTAAAGGCAAATCTGGAAAACAAACTGTCATCAATCAGAGTGCATCACCTGCAAAGGGGTTCCAAAATTTTAAAATTAGGCTTTTAGAATGCTAAAATATTCCCTCCTTTGGGTTTGACTTCCAATGGTCCCTTGCAATTTTAAGTTATTCCGGCTCTTCACCTTTTTCTTCTGTCCAATATTCTTTAGTAGATTTAATTTCAAATTATTTTATTTTCCATTAAATTCTCTTTTGTGATGAGTATATTTTGCTTAATTCAAGCAGGTGGTTGTTTTTTTCCTCCCTTCAACAGTGATTGTGAATGGAAAGGTACAAATTGAAGGAACTCTGTGCTGCTAAAAAGAGTGTCAATACTGTGGGTGTATAATCAGAAGTTAAGATGAGATGATGAAAAGAGTTCTGCTTTCTTTTGGCACAGACTTGCTTGAAATTAATGGCAACTAAGTTAGCATTTTTTTGGCCCTATGATTTTTCAGTCTTTTACATAACCCATAAATTCACTAAAGTCTAGCAGAAACCTATCCTCTGGGTTATTTCTATACAGTACAACTGTAGTGGGATCTCCCTAATTTTTTCATTCGTATTTGTATTGAAAATGTAACTCCACTGTTGACATGTAATTAAGGTTACTGCACTCAAAGGTCAGTTCCCCCTGGAGTCTTCTTTCGTTTGGAAGACAGCATATATTAAAATTTTATAACAGTTCCCATTAGTCCCAACCCTATAATCTTGGGATCAATCTGACTGGCCTTCTTCATAGCCTATCAAGTGCAAGAAATGCCTTAGGTGAGCAATAAAGAGATTGGAATTAGATTCTTCTAAGCAAAACTTGTTTGCCTAAAGGTTTAAACCTGGCCCCAGTTGTGCTGATAAAGAAGCTTTCACTTCAGGTGAAAGGAACTGATAGCACTTTCACCTATAAAACAGCTGAGCTTATGAAATACAGTATGTATGTGTGCATGTGGTTGCAGGACTATACTTTTCTACCAATTTCTTTCACTTTGTATGCAATTAAAAAAAGAAATAATCTCTTAGTGCAGGTGTGAATAGCTAACTACCAAGATTTCAAAAGGAAGAGGAATTGTTACATGATTGCCAAGAATGGCATCTGTCCTTTCCACTTCCTTCTTCAAGTCTGATTGGGATTTGCTCTTCATTTCAGTCAATGTAGTCTATGGGAGAGCTAGAATTGAAGAGTCCCTCCCAGCCCTTAGAAGGGGGATCCAGAACATCCAAAAATATGCTTGCTTTGATTTGTGTGCGCAAAGACTGGCCTGTGGCAGTCTGAGTAAGCTCTGTGAGTTAGCAGTTGTGGTGGGAGTGAACCTGACAATGGAGACCAGAGTCCCACTCGTCACTTGGTCACTGTGAAAAGGAGGATACTGAACAAATACCCATGGCTGAAAAGCTGAATTTCAGATGTTTCCTTCAGAAAACTTTAGGTAAGGTCCAGGCAATTATTTTTTCCTACAGACTTACTCCACTGTAACTAACATAATGGTCTGGTGCCTCTGGACACTATTATGCCCCTGGACATTATTATGTGGATAATAAGATTAGCTTAAAAGCTTGGAGAGAGTTACTAATATCGTATTTTCAATGTGGGATGTATTTTTCTCAAACAGCATGACTTTTCATAATTGATTGCATTTTAAAAAATGTCAGGCAGTGTCCTGCTAAGTTTATTGATGAATGCAATGGGTGAAATCTAATAGTAAGGGGAAAAAATAACACAACATCTAACAAACAAATCACGGTTTTCTTTTTTATCTCCTCTTGTCATGGTCTCTTTGAAGGATTCTGCAACATATCTTTGAAAACCAGTGTTACAGCTCACTGAGTATTTGTGAATGAGTAAGATGTCTGTCTTCTCAGCCAGCTCTTTAACAGTGAGGATGTTGCCAGGGCCAAACCTCCATAATTAAACTATTTGGACAAGATTATAATTTCTACTTTTTTTAAAAGCCAGGCTGTCAAATACCTTAACACTAAAAGGATTTGTTGAGTTATGCTGTGGTTGTGAATTATTTAGGTAGCTCCTATCACCACCATTTGATATGGTATGTACCCCACTGGGACTGGCTGATTACTCAGTGCTTCTCAGTGGATAAGTGTGTGAATGGGACTGAGAGGTACCAATCGAGCTTGTGACAACTCCAGCATTAGGTGATGCTGTGCTTATATGTGATGTGATTGCTTAACTGAGTTGGTTATTTTTTTTTTGTTTGGGTTTTTTTTTGAGTCAAAAAGTGTCTTAACAGCTTTCTCACTTCATGCAGGTGTTGAGTTTGCCTAGCAAAATGCCATGTGTCTTCTCTCCTGTGTCTAAATATAACTCCAGACCTGCAACCTTCTGTTCTTATGGATAAATGACTATTTAAGAAAACCCAAAGAAAGACACATGGATTAAATTAAGTCCTTAATTTCTTTGGAATGTGGAGAGCCTTTCAGTGTCCTGTGCAAACTGATGATTCACATGAAATTATTTCAGGCAGTAATGCCATCAGAAGTTCATCTTAGTGGTTGTTGAAAGTGAGTTTAAATGTTACTGATAAGCTCCAGGGGGTTGGTTATCTTCTGATACATTGGGTGGGGGAGACAAATGCCTCTGTTAATGTAGGCATAATCTGATGTTAACCTAAAACTTACATTCTTCAGAATGTCTGCTTTTCTTGCTGCAGATTTCACAAGACAAATTTCAGTACCTATGATCTTAAAGAATCTGAGACACCGTTTTGAATGTCTTTACATTAAAGTGAAGAGCATAGTGCCAGTTACTATTCAAGTCATCTGATCATTCACAGTACAATACTGTGTTCTCAATTGCTTGCTGACTTTGATAAACTCTTATGCTGGATTTTGTCTCCCATAACATGTGCAACCTCCTACCCGAGAAGCAAAGCCAAAACCTTCCTCAAGTATGGTTCCAAGAAAGTGACATTTTTATACTTTTAAAATAAATACAATGCAGTTTTCTTTGAATAAAGCTAGGTATTCTGTGTTGTAGATGAGAGAATTGAAATTTGGCAGAATTTCAATCTTCTGATCCAATGACTATAAGCTAAAAGTATGTGTATGCAGGAATTGCTATAGACTAGACCAAAACCCATCATATTGGAACCTTTGTCAAATATGCCAGGGTACTTCATAGTTGATGACTACTTTCCTAGCATCCAGCATCGCTGCTCTTTCAAGTTTGTCTTTCCCTGCTTGGAAAGATGGAGCAAGTGCTGTGTTTGAGAAGAGAAACCAACAGATGAGCCTCTGCTGGAAGGGGAGCTATAGACCAGGCAAAGAAATTGGATGGGCTAGCAACAGTTTCATTGGATTTAGAAAGAACTTGGTTGAGGAGGTGAGAGCTGAGAAGAAACTGGTGCTGTGAAACAGAGTGGTAAGGAGGAGGACTGAGCTGAGATACAAGAAATACAGGCTTAAAGTCTCCTGAGCAAGAAGACTCGAATGAGGGGAGCAAAAGGTGAGGAAGGTTTTCTTTTTAAACAAACCAACCCCACCCCAAAGCAAAACAAAACAAACCAGCCCATAACCCAAACAAAATAACTGTCGTGGTAGCAAGAACAGAGAGGGCTGAGAAGTTCTCAATGCTAGTAGCTATTTGAAGAAGGAAATCTGGTAGAAGATTGGTGATTTAGCCCAAATGAGGAGCAGAAATTAAGACTGAATGAAGGGTAGGAAAGAGACAGGGTAGGCAGAGGTGACAGAAAATGGAAAGGATGAATAAAGGGAGGGTTGGGAATGGGACCTGAGATTTCTTTTTTTCATTTGTTCTATACCTATAATATATAGCCAAGTTCCCCATGGAAAAAAAACCTTAGTTAACCAAGTGGTTGACACGCATCACCTTTGCTGCTCTTGCTGAGCTTTCTGGCACAAGAACCTTTGTGTTTAGCATACTTGCTAGAAAGATCTGAGTATTATATGCCTATGCCAGAAACCATTATTAGGGAGTAATTTCTCTCACGTGTGACATGAACTGAAAGCGGATGAACAAAGCTCTTTTGTGCAGACAGAGCCCACTGCCACAGGCTATGTTTCGTCACAGCCTTTACTTTGCTGTGACCTACCTCAGACAAGATAGTCTGTTGCTGCCGGGATACTGCACTTCAGTTTTAAGGGCAGCTATCTATGCAATAAAAATCTATCAGTCTTGTTTATGTCTGTTTGGTAGTGAGAATGTTGGAATGGATTATCTGCTTGTATGTTTTAGATTCTAAATAACTCTAACATATTTTATTGTAGCTGCCACCCCCCAACCCTCTTTCAAAAGCAAAGCCAAACACTTGAGGATCAGGAGGAAGTATCAGAACAAAACAAGCCATGTGGATTTAATTGAGCCTTCTAGTTTGTGTTATGATACTGTCTTTTATGAAGTGATCATACGCTGTTTTTCTGTGACAATTCTGTAACAGGAGGGCCTTTGCAATCTTAGGTGGCAATTTTACTGCTCTTTTTGAAAGTATATATGCTTGTGGATGACTCACTCCGGAGCTTTCCTGCACCAAAGATCAAATGCTGCAAAAGCAAGTAGCTGCAGGGTCTCCACAGCTCTTTGAAGTAAATCACCTCTTTACAATGGGTTCAGTAGGGTTCAAATTAAGGCAAACTTTTGTCAGGAATTTCTTCTTTTTCCAATGCCTTAAATGATGGGAAGACATGTAGAGCTGCTTCAGTGTAGCTCCATCACTTTTCAAAGTATGTTTGTTTTTTTCAGATGCTAAACAATATAAAACAGTTTTTTGTTTTGTTTTAAATATTTGTCTGGATACATTAGATTTCTCCTTAGGTAGAAAAACATCCTGTACCACAAAATGCATGTTCCAATCTAGTAATGCAATTTACAGTGTTATACAGGATCTAAAATTAGGTGAAAAATCAATTCCTTTTATAATCAAGGGGATTGCAAAGAGCAAAGCATTTGATAGTGCAAGCTATGTGTAATTGTGATGGAAGATTCACAGTATTTGAGCCTTTGGATTTTGCTGAAGAGCATTTTAAGGGAAGTCTTGGAAGCCTGCATGGCTGTACTGCTTATCTATTGATGAGTGTTCATATTAAAAAAAAAACAACAACCAAAGTTATTTTGAACTTGTTGAAAAACAGTTACTTAAAGCAACTCTTTCCTCTGGCATGTGCTTACTACTTCCATATGTATGTTGAAAATTTACTGTAAGGGTTGGTCTACTTTTTCAGCATGCAGCAGCTCTGCTAGGGATAATATTCTCAAGTCGCTGAATACCTTGGTAAATGAGAGGAGGCTCTGTTTTAGAGAGCCACTGGAATCCTACAGAAAGGCTGGGAAAATGCCAATCTGTAGGCATAAAATAATTTTATCTGAGGAAATAGTTTTGATTAGATCCATATATAATGGATATTTGTCTCACTCCAGAGAGTTTGTAGAATGTCCATGAAGAAGACGGTAACATGCTCAGTTTATTTGCTGTTAAATAATATTTAAGTAGCAAACAACACTTATAGTGAATACCTATTTCCATTTTTATTTCATACTTGTGACTGGCCAGCAAATGATATTTCTTTTTTCTGGTTTGGCCTTGTATGACCAACATTTCACGGAAAGAGAATTTTCTCTTTGAGTGCCATAGAAAATGCCTCCTTTATTGTCCCTTTTTACTCTGAGGAGGAAGTGTGGAGAGATTTCTTCCCTTTCCTGAGTGAAGATAGGTGACCTGGTGTAATTATGGTAACCTTTAGGAAACATGACCCCTTTTGGAGCAGCTGCAGACTTTGTACAGGGAAGTTTACTGGATACCTTTGACTCAGCAGTCCAGATATACTTTCTTCTTTCTCTTGCCAGCTGAATTAATGCTATCCCAACTCAGAAAGCATCTGTTTGTATCAGAGACAGAGAGCATTAGTGCTACACTGTTTGTGTCCTCTGCAATTCACTTCTCATCCATTAAATCTCATTCTAGAGCAGCAGACTCAGCTGTCCACAGTTGGCAATGTGAGTGACATTGCAGTGTTGGGAAGCAGGCCAAAGAGGAGATGGGACAACAGGACTATGGTGAGTTTGGCAAAGAAAACTAAAAACAAAGGGGAAGTCAGAGATAGACAGTTTTGAAAAGAATTTAATGTGAATTGCTGCTTACTGTGGCTTTTTAAAAGGGTATGAAGACTTCTGTCTTCTCAAGAGTCTTAATCCTGCAGCATGTTAAGTGTCTGAAGTCCCACTAAGAATATGTTTAGGGGCAGGAATACCTTGCTGTGTTCATAACCAATCTCTAATAGTCTGTGTCCTTTCCTCTTTCATGGCTTTTGTGATCTTCCATGACTGTACTATTGCCAGTTACAATAGTTGTCACAGTAGACATGGTAGAATAATTGAACTAAGGGCATTGAAAAGTGCACTGTGGGTATTTTGTGCTTTTCTTGCACAAATACTGCCTATATCAGATGTAAGCTTCTGGCTCTGGAGGTGAAAGGATTTTGATTGTGGTCAGTCTGGCTGTGAGTTGGCTGTGGAACTCCCAGCCACTCAAACCTCACTGCAAACCTCACTGTTGCTCCAAAAAGGAAGCAGTTAGTCTTCTTTTTGTCATCAGCAAGATGAGCTATAGGTTGTACCATATACCTCTGTTCTAACCAAAGAGCATCTGGGCACAGTTACTGTGTTGGCAGTAGAAGGCAAAGTGAGTATGCCAAATCCTTCCCTTGGGACAGAATATTGGCTATGGGAAAAAAGTAGCCCCTCCCCAGTTTCCTGGGAGCTCTGTTCAGTCACAGTATCTGCACATTTAGGCCCCATAATATCTGCTCTGAAAACATGGATTTTGTGTGGGTTTGGGATTTTTTTTTTTAGGCAAAAAAGGAGAGAAAGGATTTAGTCTTACCTTCTGTAGTTTGGAAAGACTCATTCTTTATTGTATAGGCAGGATTGTTGTCTGTCTTGGCAATAAGAAGGTCATCTTCGAGTCCTACAGGCAACAGGTTTGTAAATTAACTTCATTGCTCAGTGTGCAGACTGCGTTTTGACTTGCAGTTAGTGAGGTAAGAGCTAATGCAGTAATTTGTACCTAAGAATTTGTTGATCTAAGGTGGAGGGGTATAAGAAATCCTACAGGTTGTTGTTTGGGTAAGCAGTAGCGTGTGTGGATGGCAACATGCTATGGCAGAAGGAAGTGCCCTGTGGAATTTGCCTTCTGACTGAAGATATTTTCCCTTACTTTAAAATATAGCTTGCAGAGCAGATGTCTGTCTTGACTCTCCATGA
This sequence comes from Chaetura pelagica, assembly GCF_000747805.2. Classification (NCBI taxonomy): domain Eukaryota; kingdom Metazoa; phylum Chordata; class Aves; order Apodiformes; family Apodidae; genus Chaetura; species Chaetura pelagica. The sequence continues at coordinate 312,699 of NW_009952263.1, forward strand.
TCAGGAGGGAGACAATTAGCCAGAGGTGCTGCTTTCTCTCTCTGGGTCACTGATAGATTGCATACTCACAGGTGCATTCGTGTATTGCTTATTGTGTGCTTATTTGTCTGCTTGGGGTGTTTAAGCGTTTGTGATCTTATTTGAGTGTTGGTAGGAATGAACTGGATAGGCACAAATAAGTGCCAATAGTTTCCACCATTAATTGCGTTACTAAAACATTTGAGTTTTGATAGTCATAATACTATATCAAGCCAAACTTTATTATGTAAGTGATTCACCTGCCTCTGTGTGGTGTGACCTTGAATGACCAAATTCTCCATGCAGTTTCTCTTGCATAATCACTGTGGGGCAGCGTGCATATAAATGAGGGCACAGTTTAGCCCACTGTGTATAAATTAATGTGAACTCAGATATTAAGCACAGGTGACCTGCAGTTTCCCTCTCGTATAACCAGACTCTATTCTGAAATGACAGTGAAATAATTACTTTTAGGGTAGTGCAGAACTCAGCAGATATCTGACCTGCTGGTGCCATCAATGGTCAACAAAGCAGAAGACGATGATGTGAAAACAGGGTTTACCCACTTGCTAAAAGAAAGACTATCGCTGTGGATATAACAAAATTGCTGTAGCGAGTGCGTTTTGAAGAGATGTTTTTAGCTATGCCTTTCTGGCACACCTTCATGGTGGGTTGTTGTGCTGAAAATAGTAACTGAGGAAAACTAACCCCAAGTGTATACACATATATACCTTGAATGACAGCTGTGTATGATGGGACATTCTTATGGAGGTGAGCAGTAGAGGAAAGTGTAGCAGAAAGCTTTACAACTAGGAAGTGTATTGTGGGCAGAGACCAGAGCAACATAAAAAAATATGGTTTCCTCAGCCTGCTCTTCCAGCAGCACCAGACAATAACAGAACCAGGACCACTCCATCCTCATTAACAGACTGGGAAGGTGAGGAACAGTGTGGGCTTAGAGTTATTTGCTGTTTGGGGTTTTTGGAGATACAGAGATGTATGGTTGGGAAGCTCAGGTGCAGTTTGACATTTTGCACTGAGTTAGTTTAAATCAGCTTACATTAGGGTAGCCTCTTTCAGTCTCTGAGAAGAAATAATGTTGTACTATTTAAATACAAAGAAGCGCTCAGTTTCTTTTGATGGCAGGTCCTGATTTTGCTGATGCTGTGACAAGTACTTGGCATTTTAATCTCAGGCAAAATAAAGTGACAAAACTGGCTGAGACAGACTTAGATTGAAATAGTTTCTTCTATCCTGTAAACACATGCTTGTTTCTCATGGGAGCTGACTGCTGGTTGTTAGTGAGGTAATGCAGTTTTACACACTGATATTTGTATGCACTATTTTGGTTTTGTATTGCAAATGAAAAAGATCTTGAAATGACAGAATAGGGCTGAGTTCTCCCTATTTGGGGTTTCTGGTGTGTCAGAAGTTTTAGAAGTTTTAAAAAGTTTTCAGCCTGTGGGTGCTGGGGGGCAATATCAAGGTTCCTTGCTCCTAAGACATTATAAATGAAGGATAAGCATTACCTAAAGTATACCGCTGTGAATGGCATGGTTAAAATAACTTTTTCGTGTAAAAAAATCAAAATGCCTGGATACTGGGTGAGAAATGGAGTGATATTTGGGCAAAATATTTTCAGTTTTCATGCAGTCAGTTTAAAAAGATGGTTTTGTGGCCTTTTAGCCTCTGTTAGACTAAACTCAGTGTAATGAGAAATATAATGTTTTAAAAAGTTGTGGGTGATTTTTTTAATGTAAAGGCATTTTTGAAAAAACATTTTCCACTTTCATGGCAGGAAACTTCTCTGTGACTGTCCAGTTCTGAGGATAATATTACTTCTCTGTTTGTAAATGGAGAAAACAAAATTAAGTTTTGATGTCTTGGAGCTGTTATCTTGCTGTTTGGATGGTCTCAGGCTATTGTTTTGAAAAGAATATAAAACAAGAAATTTCAAAGATAAGAAACTGAAGATGACAATACTGGAGATAAGGTTATAGAAAATACAACTTATGCTCTGACCCAACTTTTTGGTTATTGCTTTAACTACTAAGGAAAGGCAAGACCAGCATCTGTCAGACATGCAGATTCCAGTGAAGTTAAAAATTACAACCTACATGGCAAATAAGAAAACTATGATATTGGTAAAAAGCTAAGAGCCTTTTTTAGTGTCTGTATCATCAAGTTTGTTTCCAAACTTATTTTGGCTTTCCAAAATTATTTTATATAATGGGCAGATTTGAAGTGTTTTCATTATGGTCATCAGGTTAAAGCTAAAACTGTGATTTTTTCAGCAAAATGCTAAGTTTTATGCAATAAGAAATACTAATTGTAAAAGGCAGGAGATAAGATGAGGAAGCAAGAAAGGTTAATACCCTTAAAATACCACTGAAAATTTTAATTATATTTTTAATTTCAAAATAAGACAAATTATAGCCCATCTTGAACAATCAGAAGGTAAAAGCAATTTTAAATATTCAAGTATTCTATTTTTTCAGTCTTTGAACAAAATTCTGAAGGGGAGAAAAAAAAATCTCCAGATGCCATATGTGTATGAGTTAAGTGTGTTTATTGACTGAAAGGAGCACTCAGGAATGCAAAATACAAGGTTTTAAATATCCCCCCCCCCCATTTATCACTGTATTCTGCTAAGCTACCTTTCTACTCAGAAACATCAGACTATAAAACCCAGACTAAACTTGCATTAATTTGTTTTACTTTTCTTGAGTGTTGCCGTAAGGAATGCATGGGAAGTATGACACCCCCATAAAAGATGTTTGTCTCTGTATTAATAGTTACTCTGTAGGCAATGTGTTAATGAGATGTTCAAGAGCTTGCAGTTTTGTTCCTAGGGTTTGACCAGTCAAAGTTGTAATGCATTGCAAATGTTTTCCTGTAAAGTCTTCTATGGATACAGCTCCCAGTTGGTATATGCTGGGTTTTGGTATAACTATGGTCTTCTGAAGATTGTCTGCTGCCGATAACATGCAAGTAATGGCAGTGATCTTTTTCCTTTTTTGCCTTATGTTGCTTTTAACATCAGACTTTCTGATGCACACCAGCTAAATAAGTCAATGAAGTCACAGGGAGTTCTAGGAAGATCTGAGGATAAGCTTTGTTAGGTGTTAAAAGGAGAAGGCTAAGGAGACATGGTCTTGGTATTATCATAAGTGAAGATGGATGGAATCAGGTTCTTGGAGGGACAGTAGCAGGAACTGTCCTGGGCTGCATCAAAAGAAGTATAGCCAGGCTAAGGATTCTCTCCTTTTACTTGGCTCTTATAGGACCCTACCTGGAGTACTGTGCCAAATTCTGGAGCCCCCAACATAGGAAGGACATGGAGCTCCAGTTGGAAGTCCACAGAAGGGTCACTAAGATGATCTGAGGGCTGGAGCACCTCTCCTACAAGGACCAGGCTGAGACAGTTGGGACTGTTCATCCTAGAGAAGGCTCTGGGAAGACCTTATAGTGGCCTTCCAGTACCTAAAGATGCCTACAAAAAAAGCTGGGGAGGGAATTTTTGCAAGGGCTTGTAGCGAGAGGACAAGGGGTAATGGATCAAAACTGGAAGAGGGGAGATTCAGATTAGACATTAGGAGGAAAATTTTTAGTGTGAGGGTGATGAGACACTGGAACAAGCTGTCCAGGGAAGTTGTGGAAGCCCTATCCCTGAAAGTGTTCAAGACTAGGTTGAATGGGGCTTTGAACAATCTGATCTAGTGGGAGGTGTCCCTGCTTATGCAGGGGGTTTGGAAATAGATGATCTTCAAGGTCACTGTCAACTGAAAACATTATATTATTCTATGATGTGTAGCAACAGGCATAAGTTGCAACAAGGAAAATTACAATAAATTGTTCACAGAGATAATAGTCAAAGAATGGACTAGAGGTCCAGAGAGGCTGTAGGATCTCTGTCCTTGGAGATACTCAGAATGCACCTGGTCTGGACCTGTTTTGATCTAGGGATTGGAGTAGAGAGCCCCCCAGAGGTCCCTTTCAGCCTAAATTACTCTTGCCAGACAATTTACCTGCATTAACTGCATTGAAGACCTAGTACAATTTGACTTCAGCAATACAGTATCTTTTCTGGTATTGAAGTGTCAGAGATTGAGAATTAAAGAGCTCCTTTGTGGTATCATTGTCTAAAGTGATGTGGGCATATCCAAACTGCTGTGAGATTTTTCTTAAACAACCTGTTTCCCCTGGAAGCATAATCTTGGCAGTGGCCTAAATTGGAAAAGATGGTCATAGATTACATACTATAGATGGATATAATATAGCTGCTCTGAGGCTGAAAAAGAGGAATGAAACGACCAAGCTGAAACTTCATATCTGAAGTAGCTAAATAAGAAATGCTGCAGTAATCACCTGACTGAAACTATTTTCCTAATGTGTTGCAAAATGCCCATGTTTCGGCAAATGGGAAAATTAAGAGGCAGCACAAAGGGTAATTCAGGTAAGAGATGTACTTTTGTGCCAGGCTTTCTGGTTTATGGTAAAAATCTCATGGAAAGAATTGGAGCTGTCCTCCAGTAAGTATTAAATCTTAGTCCATGCTACTTCTACCTTCAATAAGTTAACATTTAAGATGTCTCACTTTATGTGCTTCATTTAATAACATATTACACAAGTAAGTAATTTGAAAAATTCTTTAGTGAAATATAGGAATAATTTTCATGTAACATCCTACTTTGATGTATTATGCTATTTTAATATTCCAGCTCAGTCTTCATGGATGTATTTGCTCAAAAGTTGAAGCAATTTAGAACACTAAGTGGTATGACTGTGTATTCTATCTCATTACAGATTTAGCAGAACAGCAGTCAAGTACCTGGCTATTATATAAACCAATTTTTGCAGAGGGCAGAAATGATAGGTAGAATTGGCATTTTGGCTCCAGAGCATAAAGAATGTCATACATCATTTGTTGGGTCAGATCTGAATTGCTGTAGTGTTTGTAAGTGGCAGATAGTGTTTATGACTGAAACAGCAAGATGCTTTTAAAAGGGCCTGTCTTTTCAGAATGTTTTAGAACTGTTTCATATCTTTCCCATAGGTATCCAGGGCTGGATTTGACACCACGGATTTCTCTGAAGAAGCATTTAAAGATCTTTTACTGAGACTTGGATATTGTGAGGACATGCATTTACAATAAGACATGTTCTCTAATGTTAGTTTTTGTGGGGGTTTTTGTTCTTTTCCTCTCCAAGCACCTTTACCTATGGGAACTGCTGGCACTAGCAAAGAAAATAAAAAACAAGTAATCCGCTTGTTAAGAGGAACAAAAATTAAGAACATCATAGTGCAAGTTCTTGTCAGTCAAGTACAGGGCATACAGCTAGTGTGGGGGGAATGACAGGCACAACCAGATGTTGCAGTTTGCCTTCACACCTTTATTTTTACCAAAACTCTTAAGCATCGCTTTTGAGTGAGGTGTTGACAGCTCATTTATTTAAGCTTATTAAGTTTACATCTATTTTGGTATTTCAAACAAACAGTGGACATCTGCTTAAGGAACGCTTAACTGAAATGCTTGTTTTCTTTCCTCTGTGCTTCACTTGTGCTGTGGCAGTTTATCCTTAGGGTGAAGACTGTAATCTTCTGAGGTCTTCCACCATCATGTAGAGCTGACTGTTGCATTATGATATTCCTGCTTTGCTGTTCCTTATCTGTCTAAACTCCCTGATGCTTTTTACCTGTCTCTTAATCAACAGTGCAAGATGAATTTCTGTTGGGAGGACAATCATGCTCAGCAGAAGGCAGGTGGGGTCCAGATTTCCAGTTTTCTGGCAAAAGCCCAG
>NW_009952263.1:318570-340489 GCF_000747805.2 Chaetura pelagica
AATGCCTTTGAGCTTTCAATTCATACAGCACCGTGTCTTAGATAATCTGACCAGAGCTATTGCAATTGTGAAGTAGAAACATCCAGCTGACACTTCAGTACCAGCCTCTTGTGTCTCTTCTCGTTTGAGTACCATCACTGCTGGCTTATTGGCATGGTTTTTTCTCTGTCATTTTAACTAGCATCAGCAGTGGGTGCTTTATTTAATTTGTTGCACCTTGTGTAAATTTGTCCTTTAAAGAGGGGTGAATGTAGGTGAAGCCCTGTGCAACATGTGCCCAAATTTTGGACTTATTACTTGCCTAATGTGAACTTCATGAAGTGCTCCTACGAGGCAGTAGTGTCAAGATCACCAGTTGTTATGCTGTTCTTAGTGTGTGGTGGTTGGCAGTAGGGCTTGCATCAATACTGATGACTCCTGTTTTTTTGTGTGTGCATTATTTAGGAACTGAACTCCTCCCTCCACCTCCAAACTCTGTAATAACTAGCAGAGCTGAATTGTCTTACCCTTTTGTTGTCAGTGTATGCTAACACAGACTGATGGGAACTTGCAGATTTCACAAGGAAGACATAACTCCTGTGTATACTCATAGGTTCCTTTTAGAAGAGCATAAGAAACAATCTCCTATGAGAGCAAGTTTTATAAAAGACATTCCAAGTATCTTGTTTCTCGTCTGTATTAGTAGTTGACAATAAAGATGTTTCTCATGTCCTAAGAATTCCTGAGAGAGAGAAGCAGTGAAAACTCCCGGTGGCTTCAATTCCTAGAGCTTCTTTTCAAAAGTGGTGTTAAGCCAAAGCCTTGGCACTGTGTCAGGAGGAAGTTTTGCACTGTAACATTGCTGACAAAGCTGTGCTGCTTCCAGGGTCCAGGTGAGACTGTTTGAGGCTGTGCTGTCTTTACACATTAGGACCCACCTTTGGTAGCTCAGTAGAGCACTGTGCCTATGGAGCATGGCCATACCAGCAGAGGAAAGGTATGACACAGGCACCAGTCGTTTATTTGGCACTGCTATAGGAGCTTTTACTGGCAGCATACTGCAATTATTTTGTGCATTAATTTGTTACCAAAAATAGCTACTGGCTTCTTCAGTGACTGAGTCTATCACGTCTGGGGGTACTGTGTATGTAGCATGGACAATAAACAGAAGGAGCTGGAGGCTGTTCTGTGGCAGGAAAACTATGATCCAGCTTCATTCATGGAAACCTGGAGGGATGACTTGCATGATTGGAGTGCTAGGATCAATGGCTACCAACTTTTCAGAAGGGCTAGACAAGGAAGAAGCAGCAGTGGGGTGGCCCTCTATATTAGGGAGACATGAATGCCTGCAAATTTATGAGGGTGATGGTGGGATTGAGTCCTTAGCCGTAAAAATTAGGGAGAAGGCCAACAAGGCTGATACCATGGTGGAAGTCTTATATAGACCATCCAACCGGGGTGAAGAGGCAGATGAAATATTTTATGAGCAGTTAGGACAAGTTTCATGATCGCTACTCCTTGTTCCCATGGGAGACTTTGACTTCCCAGATGTCTGCTGGAAATACAATACTGCAGAGAGAGAACAGTCCTGGAAGTGCCTGGAGGATGTGGAAGGTAACTTGCTGATGCAACTGGTGAGAGGGCCAACCAAGGAAGGTATCCTTGTGGATCTGCTCCATATGAAGAGAGAAGAATTTCTGGGGGAAGTAACAGTTGGAGGCCATCCAGTGCATAGGGATCCTGAAATGATAGTGTTTTCAGTTATCAGGGAAGTAAGGAGGGGGGTCAACAGAACTGCCACCATGGAGTTCCAGAGGGCAGACTTTGGCCTGTTGAGGGGACGGGTTGACAGAATCCCTTGGAAGGTAGTCCAGAAGGGGAAAGGAGTCGAGGAAGGCTGGACATTCTACAAAAAAGGAGTCTTAAAGGTGCAGGAGTGGGCAGTCCCCATGTGTCAGTTTTTCTTACACTCCTAAGAAGCCCTGAGGCGATTTGTAGTAAGAGTACCTTCTGATTGAATTGCACATGCAGGAACTAAATGGTGAATGGGAAGTTCTTCCTCACTTGTTCTTGATGTGCCTATCTTTGGATTAGCAGCAGAAAGCATCTTCTCTTGTAGGATCATTCTTAGGCTGCAGGAAAAGCCGTTATGGCCATCTGTTGAGGAAAATGAGCAGTTTGCAATATGTTACATCTGTAAATGGGTAAACTCTTCCAAGTATTACATGTGTTTATATACATACTTTGGTGTAATTGAGTGTAACTGAGGAATACAACTTGCTGCTTCATTTCCGTGTAGCTGGTAGCCAGTGTGCTTTTGCAAGGTGGATAGTGGATAATTGTAATTTCAAGAGTATTTTATGTATATGTAGATGATAATACAAGGATTAACATAGACTTTTAATGTTTCTTGGTTTTTTTCAGAATTGGCTAATTATCTCAAACAATTGTTTTGGCTGAAATGTGTTCTAAAGGCTCTCAGCTGAGTTTTATTTCATAGAAGAATTGTGACAGCTACACCTTGGAGTGCTGGGATTATTTGATTTTGTTCCAGGCTTATCTTTCTCTGAAGTATAGTGGTATATTGTAAACCTTCAGAGCTGTTGTTAAGGAAAACAGTTTTCTTTTCCCTCTGATACCTAACTGGGAAAACTGATTTAAAAAAAATACACATCCTCAGAGTGAAAAAACATTTTTCCATGTTTCTTTTGATATGTTGCTTCATACAAGCAAAGGCAAAACTAAGAAATTTGCAATGGCTTTTAGTGATAAGCAGTCAAATAAGTATGACATGGTAGTAGCTTCGAACTTGTTTATAAGAGTGAGCTATTCAATTTCTGTGATTACTATGCTTGTATGTCACTTACATTTGCAAACCACACATGATTTGCTTATAATAGGCTCTTTTTTTGTGTGTGTGAATCTCCATTGAAGTAGATTCAATGGCCATGAGCGTTTCCATGTATCAGCAGTGTCTAGTCCCTATCCTTACAGCTACCTCTGCCTCAGGTATCATCTCAACAGTAATACAGCAGACGCTCGAGACCCAAGAGCCAAACCAGCAGGCAAATCATTTACTTATTTGGCACCCTGAATTTTATTAGAGCTGTTATTCAGTCCTGCTCCTAATTCCTCATCTCGTGGAGTCGTGTTACAGGACAGTATGAACTTTGCTGGCATTTCTTTTCTTTTTAAATAGTTTTTTAACTTTTATAGTTGTGAGAAAGGGCTGTAGAGCATTGGTTGTAATGACTTGGAAGTGAAGTTAAGAACAAACCAAGTTTCTTTAATACTTTCTGAGATAAAATATGGCATTTCCATTATTTGGAAGAGGAACGCTGGAGCAGTTTCATGGTGTTGCATGGCAGTACTGACTTGTAAGTGAAGGATTTGGAAAGACATATTTAAGGAAACAGGACTGTGGCAAAGGGGATAACTATGGGTTTAGCGGTTACAGTGTGTCAGTGTATAGATGAATTAGTCTGTTTTCTCTCTGGCTTCTACACTGTTTCCAATAAAATTTATTCTGTTATCCTATTAAAAATCACACTGTCTTAGAAGGTGTCATTTTCTAAGCAGTATAAAATATAGATCCGCTGTACAAAAGCTTGTAAGCTGGCCTTGGCATGGGAGAGGCAGATTCCTTGTGACTGGTACAAATCTGGTGAGCCTAAATAAAGCAGACTTTGGTTAATTCAGTGAAAAATCTCTGTTGTTTCTCCACTAAAAAGCATTGATACTGCTTCCCAGTATCAAAGGACCCTCTTACATTTATCCCTAGTGAAGTTATTTTGATTTCTTTTCTCTTCAGTCTCCACTCTTTCGTATTAATGGTTTTTAGATTTCTCTTCTGCATATTACAGTATTGTAAGCAGGAGGACAGTGGGAGCTTTGCAAAATAAGAGGGGACTGGTGGCATTACCTACATACTAAAGGAATAAGGAAGAATCTTAAATTTGCACTTCTAGTAGATGGTAATAGAATATATGTATTTCAGCTGCTGACTTCCTACAGGTGCTTTGCATTGTATCAAGTGAGTCTGACTTTGGACTACTCAAAGCATCCAGAGTTGGGCACATTCAAATATCTTCCAATGCTCCAGTTATATTGGGGGCTTCTCCTCCCTTAACTGAAATGGAATTGTTTGTATAGGTGCAGCACACTTTTGTACAGTGTTTTATCATATATTAAATGTCTCAGTTTCTTTCCAGGGACTTTTTCTTCTCCCCTTACATAATTGAACCAGCTGCTTCTATGGTAATGAGTCCTTTTGAACTGTCAGTGTGTGTATATTTGCATTTACACTGCTGGCAGTTTGTTCTGAACCTTCTCCCCTTCTGTCCAGATAAATTACTTACACTATCAGATCTGTCTCATTGTTCACAATAGCACTGCTGTTGATTCTCCAGATCTTCCTTGCTGACTGGGTTTATTGCTCATTTTGCAAAAGGCTCTTTCAAACTTTGGTAGGTGTAACTTTAAATAAACCTTGTTAATTGTTGTAGAGTAACAGAATCAAAAGGAAGCACGAAAAGTCATCTTTTTAATTGCACCAACTATCCTGTGGAGGAGTCTAGCTAACCTGTTGACTTCTCTCTATACGGTAATTTATATTCAACTTAAATTTGACAGCTGGGATTTTGTCTGTATTAGTTGTGATCATTTAAACTTCTGTAGCAATTTAAAACATAGTTTATGTGAACCAGAATAATTTTTTTATTACTGATAGAATGTGGGTCTTGTGGAGTGGTTAGAGAGATGGCTGGTAATCAGGAGTCTGTGAACATCATCAAAGATAAGTAGTTGAATGACCATGTCTTAAGATAGTACTGGCTGTTCCTGTAAGACAAGTTTCCAGGGATGACAAGAGAAAGGCCAAGAGGCAGTGGTAGCTGCTGCAGTAAGGGTGTTTTGATTAAACATAAGGAAAAAATAGTTCCTGGTGAGGTTGGTCAAACAATATAACAGGGGTTAGAGAAACCCTATGCTATGAAAATACTGTGGTGAAAAAAGTGTAGTTTTATGGAAGAAACGGAGAGCAGTGAACATTGTTTCTGTGGCCGATTACTTGTTCCAAATAATTTATACAACTTTGTAATAAAGATAAATCTGCTTTCTCCACAATCACTTTGGACCCTTGCTTGCCTATCTGCAGTCCTGGGCCAGCCAGGTGTTTTAGTAAGTTCCTGATTAAGCACATGATATATTAATTTAATCAACTTGCTGAATCAGGACCTCATCCTGATGAGTTCCCATCTTTCCTCATTTGCACAAAGCTTATTTGCCAACCACACAGATGAATGAGAAGAAATGGGTTTGCTTTTTACAACCAAGGAAGCCTTGATGCCAACAACTGATAGAGTAATTCAGTGAGACAGGGAGTTCCAAATTGCATGAAGATTCTTAAAGAGAAATGATTGCTGATTTCAATTAGTATCATTCCCTAAAGGGGTCCATGGCCTACATTCTGCTAGAGTTGAACAGTTAAATAAATAGTGCAAACTTTTAAAGTTTTTATACCTGAACACTCAACATAATTTCATCCTTTTCTATAAATCCTACTCTTATTGTATTTCATGTAACTTCTTCTTGCATCATAATGGGAGATAGAACCATGTAAAATCTTCAAGGCCTGAGAAATGTGCATTTGAAGCCAGTGAATAAGTTTAGGTCAGGATCCAAGAGGTGGTTCTGAAGCAGTTGAACCTTCTGTGCCTGATAATTATTTTTTATTACTGTCTTGCCAAATGATAAAATACACTGAGAGATTACACGATTGCCTGGGGCACTATATTACTCAGCTGCCCACTTTATTGAAATCAGTGGGTTAGTTTCTCTGTGGATTTCAGATTGGACCCTATAAAAATTTTACTATACTTTCAGAACGGTGTTTTATTTAATCAAATTCTCCTTGTCACTTAAAGCCAGTGATTTCACCTAAAAATGAATGTGACTACATAGATTTTGATTTTGTCAGAGTTGTAACATGAATTGAGATTCTAGAAAATTAGAGGGGAAAATTTACCTAGTGCTACAAGGATCACATTTTTAATAATGTAGAAAAGTGGTTTCACATTTTTTTAAAATTGTGGACCACTAACTGTTTTCCAGCAGAAGCTGATAGTCTTGAGTTTTATGAGTTCTAAGATACCAACTCTAGACATGGTTTTCGTACTTACTTCTATTAAACTCTAAACCCTGGAAGATCCACAAACTGTAGGTTCAAAGTTTTCTGATTAGAGAGTTCATCTGTGTTTTGGATACTAAATATCTCTCCCGTATATAAGTATAAATAACTAGGGATCAGCTACTACTACAACATCCAGTGCTTTTAGGTCTTTTCCTGTTTTGGGGCACTTAACTCACATCTCTTATTTCATGTCAGTCTACCATTAGAGTTTCCCACTGTGTACACATACTGTAAACATCCTTTACCTTTCCAGGAGCAGTCTTGCTGTTTACTTTTGCAGAAGCAGACAGATGCTATTGACTTGTCTTCATTTCACGGTGGCAATGAAACAAGTGATTCAGACACAGTTCTCAACAAATGGTGAAAGGACATCTTCAACCCCCAAATCCATTTGTGTGTATGTTTTCTGGAGTACAGGGTATTTAAAAAAAAAACCAACAAAAACAAAGCAACACAAACAAAGACCTGTTTCTAAACGCAGGGCACACTGGTCACTGCTTTTAATCTCAGCATCTTTCTCATTCCCTGCTCATTCATTACCTGAAGGTGAGGCTGAATGTGCGTTTTCCTCTGATTCTTTGCAAAGTGCAGTAGAGAAGCAATTTCTTTGCACTTCACCCAGATAACTTGCAGAAAAGCTTTTGGAGATTGTGTGTGTGTAAGAGAGCAAAATGACAGCATGGGCAGGGGAGAATGCTTGAGATCTGTCAGATAGCATTTTAAATTTATTTAATGGTAGATATAAGGAGCCTCATTATAATTTTGTGGTGAGGTTCTGTGAAGTCCTGTGTGGATAACCATTTTGGAACAAGGTAGATCTGATTTTGTGACCTGAATTCAAGGCTTTTAGAACTCTGAGAGAAGCTTGTACTCTGTATTTCACATCTGAGAGATCCTTGCTTCTGTAGACTCTAGATGACTAAATGTTTTTAAGCCATTCATTCCCTTTGAGAGGAGAAAGATGTAGTTGGCCAATGTAAATACTGGTTTTCAGTGTAATCCAGATACCTAGCCCAGCTCAAACTTCTGGACTTGTGTGCTGTTGTTTTTAATGAAATTTCTACACATAGGAGCCTTTCTAGCACTAGTTACCAGAAATGCTGGACTTCTGTTTGTCTTTTGATTTTCTGTGTGATTTTGGAGCCAAGGGGCCCAAATCATAGATTAGTATCCACCTGTGCTAACCAGGAAAAACAACAGATCACAGAGGCAATCTCTATCCTAAAAAGGTTACAGTTTGATATTTCTCTTGCTTACTCACAGCAGTAGAGGTTGGAAAGGGCCTCTGCAGATCATCTATTCTGAACTCCTGCTCAAAGCACTTGTGGCCATGTCCTGACAAGTTTTTGGTATCTCCAAGGATGGAGAATGTACCAGTTCTTGGAGCAGCTTGTTCCAGTGTTCCACCAACCTTAGAGTAAAAAGTTTTCTTCTATTCAGAATGTTCTGTATTTCAATTTGTGCTGATTGCCTCTTGTCCTGTCACTAGGCACTGCTGACAAGGATTTGGTTTCATGTTCTTTATTCACCTCCCATCACAAGTTTATACACATCAATAAGATCCATCTAAGCCATGAATCTGAAAAATGTCAATAAAGCACATTATTTCTACTAAATGAACTCTAAGTATGCCAGAAGGTCCTCGTTTTCTTTGTATTCCATAGGGTGCTATCAACGGATTTTGTGGGGCTTTTTTTGGTGTTGTTTTTTTGGTGTTGTTGTTGTTTTTTAATAAACCTTGGTTAATGTATTGGGTGTTTGGATTTCAGCACACTGTATTTGAAGGTGGCAAAACAGGTTTTTTGCAGTCGGTCCTGCCTTCTTCCTTGCTGTTTCACCATGGAGAGGAGAAACCAGAAGCCTGGGTCCTGCTTCCTTGTTCTGTGCAGTCAAGCACTGGCTAATGAGTTTGTGTGGGAAGTGTGTAATGATACACTGTTTTCTTCATTTCAAGTGGAAATGAAAATGAATGTATGCAGCAATGAACTGGAAACTTCAGTAGTATGTGACTTATCAGTTAGTCAACTTATTTTTGTATCTGTGCAATTGCTTTCCGCTCACAGATTCAGTGACTATTAAAGTCATGGGGACAAAGAAGGAATAATGAGATTCTAAGGAAGCTAAAAAGGAAGAGTCTGTAGCAAAGAAAAATGAACAATCTATTAGTCCATCAATAATATACGCAGTTATTGAAAAAAATCCCACAACTTCTTACACAATCTAACTTGTCTATGTTTACGTAAAATAATACTTTTTTTTAGCCACTTTCAGTAGGCTCCAAATCTGTTTCCCAGGTCCCCAGCTTCCTGGTAACATGACATCAGGACTACAGCCCAAACTGGTGCTTATATTAAAAGAAGAATATAATGGGACAAAAGAATAAAACTATGGCTTGATCTTTTCCATTGATAAATTTAGAACTTGCAATAGCTGAAGTAATAGTTGTAGTCATAAAAAGAAATATAATTTTATACTTACCTGCTGTTCTAAAAAAAAAACAACCCCAGTGTATAATTATTGTGGGAGGAAGGAAAATACATTTCTTCCCCCTCATTCTGCTCCTTTTTCTCCTTTAGTGTTGAGATCATGTGGTATAATTAATCACCAACCTATCTCTCCACAAAGGATGACATTTCATTAATGATTTAAGATGTGCATGAGACAGAATTAACCCAATTTTCAAATGGATTTCAATTTGGAAAGGGCAGTATGTAAAAATGTCTTGTAAATGTGTGGGTTGAGCTTGTTGAACAGCTTTCTGAAAGAGATGGGATAATAAAATGACGAATAATTAGACAGCAGTCCCTCTCTGCTACCTCAGTTTCTGATGATCTTTTTGTAAACCCAGTTGATGGAAACTTAGGTACCTGACATCTTATATCAGGGGTATGTTAGAAATAGATTAGAAAAAGTAAGCATTGTGATGATTGCTAGCAAAATACATACAAATAAAATTTTAACTTTTAGTGAAGTAGCTAAAAGCTAAATGGCTTTGTTGAAGTTACCACAACCTCATTCTGTTCTCTTTCTGGGGAAAAAAAAAAAAAAAAAAAGCGCGACATAATGAAGAAAACCAGTCTCCCAAGTGTTGTCTTGAGATGTCACTTTTGGTAGCACATTTTCCTGACATTTTTTGGTGTGTTTTGTTGATGTAGCAGATGTCAGGTCCCTCTTGTATGCAGAACATTGCTTCTCAAATTATGGTGGTTCTGATTAGGTTAGATCCCAGTTCCCTCTGTTTGCTTTTCATTCAAGCTAGGACTGTGATCTTGCTGTCACTGATGTGAATTTACCCAGCACAAAATGATATTCCCTGCCCTGTAACAGGCTGAGATTTGAGAGATGCTGGTCTATTTTCAGTATCAAGAGTATTTGGTAAAAATGTATGAGAAGCTGAACTAGTGTATACGCAGCATTGAAGTTCAGTATATTCTTTGGGCTTTATAGCGTAGCCTGCTACTACCATTTTCCATGTTTTGTGTAGTTTTTCCCAGTCATATTTTCTTCATTGTGGTAAATCCAAAGGACCATAGTTTAGGTGACAGCACTTAAAAGTAACTGAAAAAGGTTATTTCGATCTTAGGATCACTGTGGTCGCGATGTGGCTCAAGTTTCAAGAGGTCTGTTTTGCCAGAAGGATATAGGCCCATAGACCCTGAGGTAGAGAGTGGTTGGAGTCCATTCACTCCAAACCCAACAGACTGGAGTCTTCACAGAAATCAGTGGTCACATATTAAGTTGCTGTATAGATTTGAATAATTGTAAATTGTTAACAAGCTTTTCTTTCCTCTTCAAGGAGAGCACATCATCTGCCTCATCATTCAGACTTACATTCCTGAAGTTTATCTGCATGTAGTAGAGGTCTGCAGTGTATTGCCAACTTATGTATTGCCAACTTATCTATTGCCAAGCAGGGAAACTGGATTTTCCAAAGGTGTAGTTTAGTGGGTTTTGTTTGTAACTTGCAGAATTGGGGGAAATAAAACTTCACTTTCATTTCCGTGTCACCAAAATTTACCTTCTGTCAAAGCAGTTCTCAAAAATCATTAACTTCTGAGAACAGGGTGTTGTGAAAGAGACAGTGAAGAGGTTTGAAACAGACCACAAGAAACATTTTGGTTATTTGGTAAAATAAATCTGTGCTCTAAAAGTTTGAAATTATTTTTTTGCAGCTCTTATGTATGCAGTAAGACAGGGTGAAAGCACTAATCCTTGGGTCTTCTTGTACTAGGAAACGGATTTTTAGGGGTTACACTGTGAAACTCAGAAAAAGGGAGCAGATTAAAGTCTTCCAATATTCTTTATTGAGGCAAAAAAAGGTCATAGTGGTTTTGCTAATCTCTATGTTTGTTTTTTGTTGTTTGTTTTTTTTCTTTGCTTCTGTTGAGAGCAAAGGCTTGAGTTGCAGGATTGGTGTGGGTGTGTATGATGAAGTAAGGGCCAGAGATTCATAATATTCCAACCACGTGTTGTTGCCATCAATCCTGTCTACTTGCTTAGGGATGGAGGAGGTAATCTGCAGTAAGTGTGGGGACTAAAATGTATGATAGAATTTAAGGTTGATGTGAAGGGGGCCTTCTACAGCAGTTACACAAGAAGTTTGTGAAAGATGAAACACATGCTTTTTAGACAAAATATGGAGAAGTTAAAGCAGATTCAAGAAGTGCTGAACAAATTTAATTTACCCTTGTTACTAGCATGAGATTTTATCAGGAATAATGCAGAATTACCATCCTGTCTATCCTTTAGCCTGAGGAAATGCAGTTCTCCAAACAGGAAGAGAGCTAGTAGTTGAGGTCACGGTTCCTTCCCAGAGTAAAGCGGCATGATGGAAAGTTTCATTCTAAAGTTGGCTTATTTCTAAACATACAAGACTATGTATTTCTTTCTCCCTTAGGTATTTGTTTGATTTTATTTTTTCTGCTTTTGCTCTGGATTGCAGCTAGGGAGTCTCACTGGTTAGCAGAAACGTTGTGTTGGCTTCCGCATGGAAGGAAGGACTGTACTGTGCCTGCACTGCCCTTAATGCATCTTTTCTGTCTTTCAGAAAAAGGAATGAAGAAAATGAGTAACATCTATGAATCAGCAGCCAATACCCTGGGAATTTTTAACAGCCCATGCCTGACTAAAGTGGAGCTGCGAGTTGCATGCAAAGGCATATCAGACAGGGATGCTCTCTCAAAGCCAGATCCTTGTGTCATCCTTAAAATGCAATCACATGGCCAGTGGTTTGAGGTGAGTATTTAATATAATAAAAAATATTCTTCTGATGCTTTAGGATGGCATAGAGAAACTTAGGCAAAATTCAAATAGGAAGAACAATAAAGAGAAGAAGCAATTTGAAGCCTGTGGCTTAATCTTGTATGAGTGAAAGGAGATTTTCCATTAACACTAACACACTTTGAATGAGATTCCTAATGATACTTGGAACTTCTTTTTGGAGTCTAGATTAAAAATGAAGATGATTAAAGAATGAAACATTGTAAAACCTTTTCCCTTGGGCCCTCTTGTTTTATAAAAGCTATGTAACAGCAGAGATAATGATAGTGACCATCATGCTTTCTAATCTAAAGAAGAAAAACGCTGTGAAAGAGGGAAGTATTTATTACTAGCTGGCAAGGAATTTGGTGAGAGTAATTTGATTTTCAAATTTGGAGCATTACAGCTAGATTCAGAGTTGCCATTAGTAACTTAAAATAATGCATTTGCCTCATCAATTTGTGTAGTATTGCAGATCGTATATTTGATTAAAATCCCACTTTGTCATTTTACCTGATCGTAGAAACCATTTGATTGACAAATGGAAACGGGATGTCTGAGAGACATGCAAATAGTAAATAAAGAACATTATAATGGAATGTAATATTTTAAGTGAAATCTTAGGGTTTATTTTACTTAAAAGTTACTTCTGAGTGTTTGTGATTAATCAAGCTAAAAGGTATGAGTTTTAATGGAAAGTATGCATAAGAAAAATAGCAATGCATTAAATCCAGTTATTATTTTGAGTGAGTATTCATCCTTCTTCTTTCAACAGTTTTAGCATTCAGAAAAGATTGTTATCTATCAAAAGATAAAAATAGTAATAGCTGCTAGCATATAGAGGAAGCAAAATCCTAGACTGATGAGTTTTTTAGATTAGCATTTTCAGCCAAGTCTGTCAGACTTCTGGGGGTTTGTTCCAGTTGTTCCAATTGTCTCATTTTGGCTTATGGATTTCTGAAATTTTTCAAGTGCAGGGTCTGTACCAGCATAGCAAACTTAAGATTATTTTTTTTTGGCTGTAGTCTTCTTAGTTCACTGCTGTGGAACTATTAGGTAGGTTTCTGGTAGAAAAACAGTCCATAAGTCGAAAAAAACCTCTCATGTTTGTTCTAGTGCTACAAAACCAGTATCTTAATGTAATAGAAATTTAAGGTGATATAATAGCCTCAAAAAAGGTAATTCTAGCTAGCCATGTAGAAAGGAGAATTTAGCTGCACTGTAAGTAATCACTTAAATAGTAGAAGTTAACCAAGCAATGAATCAAAGGTAAAAATAAGTAAAATGCCCCTTTTTGGAAAGGACAGATTGAGATATTTTTGGCCACTTCAGTTCTCTGAATAACTTTGAGTGCATTTCACACAGTTTGTCTGTGGCCAGTTATGAGCAGGATAAGTATCTTGAAAGAATATGTTCTTATGTTGTAATGGAAATTTCCTTTATTTGATGCTGTTTTTAATTTGCAAAGTGATTGAATAGAGGATTTTGTACAGAATAGATCTGTTCACTGATACGATTCTCATCTTATGACAGTTGCTCCTACTGTCTGATGAAGGTCCAGGTTATTAATTTTAGTATGAACAAGAACTTTTTATTAGTTTATGTTCCTATCAGTGCTGCAGAGCTAATACAGCTCTGACATGCTGAGCCCTTTCCTATTCTGGCCCACACATTCTCAACAGAATAGTTAATTAAGTTCCAGTTGCTGAGCTAAATTTGGCAGAGTTGTTCAGGTATAGCTGAAGATGTAGTTGGCTGGAAGAGTCTTCTGCTGTTGACAGTCAATGATTCAGCAAGACCTGAGCGAGTAGACAGACTAATAATTTTTTAAAAATCTGGTTACCAAGTGAAGTGAATATATTCAACATAGAAATCACAACCCAAAGAGGAGTGGAAACTAAAAGTTTTGCATCTATGAATTTAGTGACTTCACAAACTTGTCCTGAATTTCAACATATCTTAAACACCCTGAAGGTTGGATGTCTCCAAACAGACTGCAGCAAAACCCAGCATTACTGAAACATGCATACTAATTAGATATTCCTGTGGTGTGGAGGATTTATGAACAGGGAGCAGCTGGGTTGAAGGTGCCTGAAACAGATTGTGATCTGTGTATGGTTGTCTTGCAAATAGGTGCTGTTTAAAGATATGGAACGTACAGAGGACTGAATGCCCAACCCCTACTGGGCCAGATGCAGCTGAAGCTGGTGGGCTTAAGGAGATTTGTGCATGCTATTTGAGACACTAGGATGTGATGGATTCACTTTACAGATGCAGACAATCCCTGAAAGTGGGAAGTCTGTGCATAATGTCTGGGAAAATTTCAAGAAACCGTATCAGCCTCTCATTGAGGCTGTTTTGGATTTTTTAATACTTTCTTTTTTTTTTCAGTTCTGCAGTACTGTGTGTGTATATATGTGTGTAAATTGTGGCACCTGCACGTATAGAATGAAAATATCTATGCTGGTGTAGGGTGGGTAGGAGCTGTTTCCAGAGATTGGAAATGACATATATATTGGGGTTTTTATTTGCTGTGGTTTTTTTTGTTGTTGTGGTTTTTGTTCGTTTGTTTTTGTTTTGTTTTTGTTTTGGTTTGTTTTGGGTTTTTTTTAACTGTGGTTGTTTTTCTTTTGGGTTTTGGTTTTTTTTTTTATCACAATGTCTGAGGTTGGAAGGGATTTCCAGAGGACATCTGGTCCAAACCCACTTCTCAAGCAGGGACACCTAGATCCAGTTGCCCAGAACAGTCTCAGATTATTTTTAATATATATAAGGAGGGGGACTCCACAGTCTCCCTGATCAACCTGTGCCAGTGCCTGGTCACCCTCACAGTGACAAGTGTTTCCTGAAGTTCAAAGGGAACTTCTGTGTTTCAGCTGGTGCCCATTGCCTCTGGTCCTGGCACTGGCCACTACTGAGAATAAGCCTGACTGTTTTCTTTATATGTTCCCTTCAGATATTGATATATGTTGATAAGATCTCCCTGAGGGTTCCAGGTATGGCCTCACCTGTTCTGAGTAGAGGAGAAGGATCGCCTTCCTTGATTTTCTAGCAATACTTTGTCTAATGCAACCATGGGTACCATGTGCCTTTGCCACAAGGGTACATTGCTGGCTCACGTTCAACTCTGTGTCCACCAGGACCCTCAGGTTCTTTTCTGCAAAGCTGGTTTCCTGCTGGTTCCGCCCCTCAGCATGTACTGCTGCATGGGGTTATTCTTCTGCAAGGGTTGGGCTCTGCACTTCCCTCTGTTGAACTTCATGAAGTTACTGTTGGGTTGTTCCTCCAGCCTGTCAAGGTCTCTCTGGATGGCAGCATGACCCTCTGGCATACCAGCCACTCCTGCCAGTCTGGTGTCATCTGCAGACTTGCTGAGGGTACACTCTACTGTGTCATCCAGATCAATTACAGTGTTAAACAGGACTGGATCCAATATTGATCTCTGTGGTACACTGCTAGTTACTGACCTCCAACTAGACTTAGTGCTGCTGATCACCAGCCTCTGGGCCCCACCATTCAGGCAGTTTCCAATCCACTTTGTTCTTTGCTTATCCAGCCCACATATCATCAGCTTTTCTATGAGGATCTTACGAGAGACAGCATAAAAGTCTTCGCTGAAGTTCCAGGTAGACAGTAGCCACTGCTTTCCTCTCATCTGCCAGGCTGGTCACTTCATCACAGAAGCTTGTCAAGTTGATCAAGCATGACTTCCCCTTGGTGAAGCCATGTTGACTATTCATGATAGTTTTCTTGTTCTTGGTGTGCCTGGAAAGGGTTTCCAGGATTAACTGCTCCATCACCTTCCCAGGATTCAAGGTGAGGTTCACTGGCCTGTAGTTCCTTGAGTCATTTGAGGATTGCCACATTATTCCTCAGATGTGAAACCATTAAGAGCACAGGCAGAGCATGGACAATTACTCAAAGGAGTCTCAATGTTGTCCTCCGTTGTGGCCCCTATATGCTTTTTGGTTTTCCTCTTCCTGTCTGGGTGGATGTTTCCTTATAAACAAACCTGCATGTCCCTCCACGTATGAATGTTGATGCTATCTGAGCACTATTTCCATCAATCTAGAATTAAAATTATCTGTCTCTCCTGTGAAAATCGGCAGTTTACTCTTTCTCTCACACAAAGTTTGCTCTTTCAGCCTGAGATGGCAGCATCTGGTATAGCAGAATTACAGATTATGTTATCCCTGTGTACTAAAAGACAGTTTGCTTCTCTGGGGCTGAATTTTAGCTCTTCTAGCCTTAGTTTTTGGCAACTAAAGCTAAACTTGCAGGGTGGCCAAATGTGAATAGGTTTGTCTACTGAAATAAGTTAATTAAATGTTGACCGAAAGCACAATTTTGGTGAAACTCACTGAGTCCTGATACAACTGTGCTGGGCAAACCCACAACTTTACATTTTAGTGTTTTAAAAATAAGAGGCATTCGCTTGTCACTTAGCATGACGTTTGATTTGAAGGATCAGCTTGACATGATTTAAAAAAGCAAAACCGAGTTTTCTTTTTTTTTTAGTTTTTGCTTTGAGCACTAACCCAGAACATCCACGCAGACCTTCATGCAGAGAGTAGAGACTGGTTAGCTTGGAAGCGCATTTAACTAATTAATGTGTAGAGTATCTGTGAAGCCTACTAAACAGGCTACCTAGGCATCAGGATACAGGAAGCTCTTCATGTCTATTTGCTTTTCCCCTTAGTCCTGCTCTCTTGCTTAACTTCTAATTTAATTCCAGAGTCCTCCTTCTTCTGCCTCCTCACCTGCCTCAGCTCCCTATTTCCATTCCCAGCACCACTGCCAACTTGTTTTGCTTCTCTGCATATTGGAGAGTGGGGAAGATTCCCTGCCCATTCTTAGCATGGAGAAAGGATCTGAAGAGAAGACCTTGAGGCAGACTCCAGCTACTTGTTTCCATAGTTACCTAAGTCTCTCTGATGTTATCCATCTGTGGCTGTTACAGCCCACCGCAGAAGCCAACAAGCCATGAAATAGGGGAGTCTGTGGGTTGCCATGTTCCATGACTCCACCAAACTATTCCAAAATAACTACAAAAACACTGTGAAGAGGAGAAAAAAAGTAGTGTGTATATATATAAATAAACCCAAATAAATGACTTTTTTTTTTTTTTCTCCAATTTTTTGTAGATGAACAGAGTAATAGTTAAAGCATTTGGATGGAACTGAAAGTTTAGTGATCAGGAACAAAAATTGCCACCTCTAGCAGCCATACAGAATCAGGCTCAGGGCCTGTCTAATCCTGTCTTGCATTTGCTAGTTGGGGACAGTGAAGAAGGGTGAGAGCAGAAAAATATAAAAGTGTCTTTCCACCATGCTCTGCTAGCCCTCAGCAATCTGCACCTTGGGGAGTTCTTCAGTAAGAATTTATCTCTTTGTATTAAAACAAACAAATAAAACCAAACAAACAAAAACCCCCCACGAAACCCAAACAAAACCAAACCAACCAAAAAAAAAACATTGGTAGATTTCACTTCCATAACTTTATGCAAATAATTTTAAAAGTTTTTTGTATTTAAAAAATTAAATTCCATTTTATCCTGGAACATAGAGTTCTGCAGCTCATGTAGGTGGTTGAAGATAGTTATATTACTTGCATTTTTTGAACATGAAACTTACTGATTAATTTTGAGTCCCTTATTTCTGTGTTCTAGGAGACATTATGAAAATCCCTATTCATTTTCTCAGTGCCATTTGGGATTTAGCCTTAAAATTTGTTTATGGCTGTACAAGAAGGTGACTATTAATGTCCTGTATTTTGAAGATTAAGCACATCTATCCTGTTAAGGAACATGGATTAATTTGGATGGCTATTTGAACCCCGTTTATTTAAGAACATTTTAGGGATCCAGTATCAAAAGCTAGTGCTAGATTCCCATAGAGATTTTCAATCAGTGTTTTTGGAATTTATTCTTTGCTATAAAGAGTTGCAAGACTTCACAGTGGACTGCCTTACTGAATGTTGGCTTTTTGAATTATTATTTTTATATGTTAGACAATGCTAGAGCAAATTCTAGGTACTCCTTTTCTGATTTCACTCTTAACATTCCAACTTGGTGAGCAGACATCCTGAACAAAATTAATTGTAATTAATGAGGTAGCAGTAAGATGAACATCTCATTTTATAAAGATTTTTCTCCGACAAAGAAAATTATTTGCAAAGTTTCAGTGAAATGTTTTGGATCAGATTATGCTCAATCTGGTGGCAAGGAGATAGGTTCACTGAATAGCTATTATGAAATTAGCTCTTCTCATTGTGCAGAAACTTCATATTCATTTGCAGATTTGGGGTTTCTTCTCTTCCAGATATAGAAAGGGCCTAATAATTGGAAATTAAATACTAGATTTATTGAAAATACTTTTGGATTCATGCAAATCTTGTTCGATAAAAGCCAACAGGGAAGAACTGAGTTTTTAATTGAAGCAAGCAAGACCTTAATTGGAAAAGATGGGCAATGAGATTCTTTTTAATTAAGCCACCATGAGGCCAAGGTCCTGCCATTCCTGGCTTGAAGCCCGGTTCTCTCACGTATATCTTTAGAGCACTTAGTCTTGTGCACAGATCTGTGCCCTACACATCTTGCAGCTGATGATGTGTTTGCTCAAGTGCCGATTACCGACCTTTGGACCTTAGAGGAAACAGGAGCAGTCCTGCTGCATTCATTCCCTAGGGGATATTCCTAGAAGATGATACTTAAGAGTTCTTCAGGTGTCATTAGAGCCTTTTTGTTTTGACTTGTCAAACAGAAAGCTGTACTTTTATTTATACAACAGCAATGTTCCTGTGTATGTGTCTTTTATAGTCTATTGTATCTTCATAATTCCATATGGTAGTTTTCTTTCTCCTTTTTCATTAAGCATTCGTGGATGCTAAGGAATGCTTCTTTGCTCAAGACTACTTGGTATCCTCTGTTGCTACCAAGATTTGCTTTTAGCTTCTGCTTTCTGCTGCTAGTAAATTTCCCTGATGTCTGTCTGTATGGTGCAAGTGACAAAGACAGCTCATCTTTTCCAAACACCACTGAAGTCTGCAGGGTCAGGCTGCAGGCCAGTTGAATATTTTATCTCTGTCCACTCTCAGCCTGAATTCATCTAAAATGGATATTTTACTTTCCAAGACTTGGTATTTTGAAAACATCCACTGTTGCAAGGATTTGCCTGCTAAAGAGCTCCTGTCATTAACTCTTTCAGGATAAAGAAAAGTTGTCCACATGGACACAGGCCTGTTGTCCAACAATTTAAGCACAAGAGGGCCCTGATGCTGCCAGCAAATCACCAGCTGTCATCTGAGAAAAATAAACTTGGTATATTCCCTTGCAAATTCTTAGCCTTACAGGTATCTTTAAAAAGCACATGTTCTTTGAAAGACCGTTTCATTATAATGAAGGCAGGAGGAATTCATCTACTATGAATTTTTCCTTCATATCCTGCAGAACGTATTTCATAATACTCTGTTAAACTCCTAATGCACTGAGTACATTTTTACAAACATATATGCATAAACTCAAAACCTAGAACTACATTTTACATTACCTTCCTTCTTAAAAAGAAAGACAACTCTCTTCCCCTTCCAAGTCTATTGCAACTACTTATGCAAAGTCAGAAGTCTGAAAACAAATGGCTGTAAATCTTACATGTTGGCAAATATTTCATTAGAAGCTGGTACTGGGAATTTTTCCTCCTGTGCCTAGTTCAGTAACATGAACATCATTAGATTTTGATGAGATTTTTTCTTTTTTACCCCAGGTAGTAATAAGTGACTATTTATTTTAAATCCATTGTATGATTACTCTTTTTTGGTTTTATCTCATCAATCATTGCTTCTTTCTCTTGAGCCTTCTCCTTGTATCAGCATTTAAACATAGCCACAGTGCTTTTTTTTTCTTGTCTTTTTAAATCAACTAGTCTTTTAAAATCAGCTAGTCTTTGAACTTGAACTCATTGAAACCAGACAGATTGTCTCAACTGAAGTAAAATGCTGTCACTTTGAATCAATATATATGAACCATCATAAAGTTCCACTAGCTGAAACAGCAGTTTCTGCCTCTAGTGCAGTTTGTGAAATGCAATACATGTGCAAATGAGATAAAGAGAAAAATTGTGTTGTAGGAATCTGCTTTTGTACTGAGAGTGGTTGTGTTTGGGCTGGTTGCTTCCTTTCTACCAGAGCTGTGGAATCACCTGCCACAGCAGGAGCAGGAGACTGACTTCTGACTGTATCTGTCCAACTATATCTCTTCAGGTCTCCCATCTTCATGTCATGGCAGAGTGAAGAGTTTTTTCTCATAGTTTACATAAATGAATAAAAACAAGTGTACCCTTGGGAAGTCAGGAAGAAGCACTTACATAGAGAGGTGGTAAAAGGTACATGGTCTGTCCCTGATTTTTGTGGCCTGGAGCATCCTCTACTGGGAAGATCTGCTGTTGGAACCAATTTCCAGGATTCTTCTTCCTGGTAAATCTGACCCTGAGAGAGCCATGGAATTGAAAGAACCAAAAGACTCGTGGGATCACATAGTAATTTTTTCATGTTGGGAAATAATTACTTGCTCAAAAATCAGTTAAATACTGTATTAACACAGGTGGAAATCTGAATGATCAGTACTTGTTTACATCCTCATTCAGTTTCCAGTTGGTCAGAGATTGTGGAAATGATTGAAGAGCTCTGTCTGTTCCTTGTGAACCATTTCTGTATAACTGTACTCCAGCAGCCATCTTCAATTAGCGTGCATCACTGTTGATCAGTATTTCTAATGATCTTAAGTTGTCGTTGCAAGTACTGCCTTGTAGCTATATTAACTGTTTGATGGTTCTTAATTAATGCTTCACTAACTTTTCACAACTTTTTCTCATGTTTATTTTCCATCAAAGCTGTGACTCTTAAACAGTGTTCTCAGTCAGATTAATAAAACGAGCTTTATAATATTTACTTTTTAAAGTGGTTTTATTGTATGAGTAGGGTTAAAAAATATAAAAATAAGGGAGACCATTCAGAATGTTTTCAAAATCTAAAGAGGATGTCGGGAAAAGGAAGGCTTTAAAGTTCTCCCACTGCTTAGTTAATAGTGGATAACTGGCTTGATAATAAAACATATAAATGGATAGGGTCAGTATGAAGTTGTCTGTCACACCTGTAAAATGGAATACTGGTGTATGGTATTTATTAGTAATATTCTTCACATTATCCAGAAGGTCAGGAGTGGGTCTGAACTGATGAAAGGTCTGGAGAATAAGCCCTGTGAGGAGAGACTGAGGAAACTGGGATTGTTTAGTTTGAAGAAGAGAAGGCTGAGGGGAGACCTCATTGCTCTCTACAACTACCTCAAAGGAGGTTGTAGTGAGGAGGGAGTTGGCCTCTTCTCTCAAGTGAATAATGACAGGATGAGAGGAAATGGCCTGAAGCTGCACCAGGGGAGGTTTTGGCTGGAGATAAGAAATAATTTCTTTACGAAAGAGTGGTTGGACAGTGAAACAGGCTGCCCAGGGAGGTGGTGGAATCACCATCCCTGGATGTGTTTAGAAGAGGTATAGATACAGTGCTTAGTGACATGATCTAAGCACTGAACAGGTAGATAAGGTTATGGTAGGTGGATTTAGGTTATGGTTGGCCTTGATGACCTCCAAGGTCCTTTCCAACCTGAATGATTCTGATTCTGAAATGCCCTCTGTTCTATGGCTAGCTGAGGGTGATTATTTTCTTCTGCTGCAGAAAGAAATTAGCCTTTCTCTAAAATCTGTAGCAGTAATCCCCGATTACATGAAAAAAGGATGCTTGAGAGTTCTGTACACAAGTGTGTAAGGACAGCCTTTGTGCAGAATGATGGCCTCATCAAGTATAAGTGCTTAAACGGGAGAGGTACCTTTGTTTTCCTGTGTCCCTGTGGGACAGAGAGAAGGTAAGTGAACTGAGAATGTACAAGTGATGGGAAACCTTCAGTTGTGACTCCCTTGCAGGTGAAGATGAAAGAGCTGACAGCTATGAAGGATGAGCTTAAGAAAGTTTGCTTTCTGTCCCATCTTTCCCTGTCACTCAGGAATTAAAACAGATTGTACAAAAATACCTGGGATGTGTTTTCTGAGGCAATACTGTACCAGGTTTTTGCAGATACAGATCCTCAGAAGGCTTTTTCAGAGGCATTCAGCAAGTAAAGGAAAACAATGACCTAATAAAAAAAATAAATAAATAAAATTCTACTGCTACTTAAAAAAAATTAAAAATTGATGCTTGATGAAGAGGTAGAACAGAATACCAGTAGCTCACATGGCTGAAAAGCCTTAGGGAGAACTTTGCAGAAATCCATACCCTATCTGTGAAGCGGCGGGATGCATTATCACTACCTTTAGCATTAACCGTATCTTGAGTCCATTGAGTATTCTTTGGCATCAACCAAAGGAAAAAGTACTGCAGTTCTGCATGGGAGGAGTTGCCATACTGCCACCAGCAGCCCAGCATTCAAAAAAATACTGTTTTTATTCT
>NW_009952263.1:340505-347524 GCF_000747805.2 Chaetura pelagica
GCAGTTTAATTATCTATCCATCAGATACGTAGTATTTTAAACTTAGATGAAGAGTAGTCTAAGCCTGCTTTTATCATGGGCAGGCAGGTGCACATTTCAGATTAACTCAGTGATATGTCTGCCTCTCATGAGCTATTTATTACAGATACACAAACTTCACCCATCTGCAGGACAGATTTTAAGCCTGGCTTGGCTTTAGTAGTCTGGCGGATACTGATAACCCTACAGTAAACAGCAGTCTTTGGAGCTGGTTTGTAAGTAGATAATTCACTTGATTGATTTGGCACACTACTTCTTAACCTATAGCATCAGAACAGGACCGAGAGATTGGCAGCAACCTGAACCAGAACTGCTTTTATTGTGAGGGGTTTATTGCCTAATATGAATTGTCTCCTAAAGAGTGGTTGTGAAACTGAGAAGAACTGATTTAGAAAAACAGTCCAAATTACTGTGAATGTTCTTTGAAAATTCTTCTATTCAAATAATGATTGCCCAGGTCTACCAAATTCATGACACTGGTTTGGTTTCCATATATATGTGCTGACCCTATCTGATAACAGGTACTTTTAGTCTTTGCCTGATTTTTATTTTTTTTCCCATTTAAAAAAAATGGGATAGATTGACGTTTTTTTCTTTCTCTCCTTGAAAACTTTACTATTTTGCATATAGAAACCATGAAATATAAGCAGAGCCACATCACGTTGATTATCTGCATAGCTCTGCATTGAGATTTGCTGTAGTTTGTGGTATTCATCTTGTGCTGTGAGTGCATTTCTGGATAAATTACACCTTCATCCTTTTTTCTCTTTTGGATCTTACTTGTCAAAAAAGTGCGGGTTTGCCTGTCAGCTCACAGCTTTCAAACCACTTCACTGACTGAAATGGTGTTCTTGTGTTTTTTCTGCACCTTTGGGTGTTTCATATTTTCTCTTTGGAAGCTAAAACTGTGTCTTAAGTGACAACATCAGAATTGTGATTTCTCCTTTTGTTTCTTTTACTACCTTTTATTTTCTTCAAAAGAAGATCCCAGATAGTGGCATGTGTAAAGTAGTAAGAGACTACCTCAGAGGAGTGAAGCAACAGGGCTGAAATAAAACCCTATTCCTGGCAGAGGGCTTGGAATGGCTGCAACCATCATCACACCACTGCTGCTGACAGCAAAGCAGAGAGCTTTTAGCAGTCCTGGATCCACAAAGGTGCTTATTTGCTAAGAGAATTTCAGGGCACTTTGGGCAGTTTATGCAAAGTCAGTACTGTTTGGGTGTAGATTGCTTTGGTGATCCAGCATGGCAAATTTACTCACCTTTTGTTCAAACTGTCACACGTAAAGATGAGAGTAAAAATATGTGATAAGCCAGTTCTTGTTTTGAACAGTCTCCTCTAGAAGAGCATGTAAGTCATTGGAACTGGAAAATTGCTGGAGGTCCCTATCATTAATTTCTGTGTTCAAAGGCATACAGTTTATTATTCAAACAGTTTCTTTATAACTGAGGTAGAAATCCAACATGAAATATTAACTGTAGCTATCTGAGGTAGATCTCATAATTTTGTGAGATGCTCAGTTTTTGTTCCACACCACTAATCCAGGACACTGTTTTTGAAGCAGAAAACTACCCATTGTAGTAATCAGAATCAAAGGGAAAAATAAGAAGTTTGAGGCTTTTGTTTTTTAAATATTTGGAAAAACTCATTGCCTTACTCGTGCCTCAGCCACCTCATGTGTGCCAGTGGTGTAGAACAGACTTCTGGAACCCAGTGCACTACATCACTTCTGTATGCTTCTTCAGGGAAACATAATGATGATCACTGTATCTTCTTGTATTTAACTTTAAATGCTCTTTGAGGGCTAATTAGTCTGCTGTAGCCTTGTTACTTGTGTAAACTTTAAAACTTATGCTGTGTCACTGCCATATGAACTGAACTATTTTCAATAGCCTTACTCCCCTGGTTGCCCTTTGGATTCCACATGGCTGCAGGGACTTTTTTTACTGGCAGAGACATTTGCTGTTTTAAAGCTGTATTTGTGTTTCTCCAGCATATATTGGGTGTGCCAGCTGCCATGTGTGTATATTTCCTATTCTGCACATGAATATACAAAATAAATTCCTATGCCTTTGTTTCTGTATTTCAGGTTATTGCCTTTATGTTGTCAGTTAGCACCTGATGTTTCAGTAGTCTGTTTACCCCGTGCAGGCTTCATTTTTTTCAAGGCCCTGTGCTTGCCTTCTTGCATCCTAGGTTCTTTAATACAAATCCCTAAGTAGTTTGTTGACTGTCTTTGCATTGATCATGTTCTTTCCCTTAATAAAGAAGCTATTAATGTATTTCTTTAGGAGTATCACTTCTTGCTTCCTTAGGATGGGGGGACTGACTTAGTGTTCTCCCATGTTTAGCTCTGTGGTGTCATATCCAAAATGTTACAGCCAAAGTTTCCTTTTTAAAAAATATATAACATTTTTTCACTGGAAGTATTTTGAGATTCTCAAATTCGTAACTAATCCTGTGGCAGAGTGTGACATTGATACTTAACAGAAGTTCAAATTCTACCGGCAACTCCAATTCTTTACAAAAATGTTATTTGTTTTAATTTAATTAATATGTCATGCTGGTTTTTAACTTCTAGGGATTTTTGCCCAGATATTGGGTTGGTTGTGGTATTGCTTCTCAACATTGAATTGCAGTATTGGTACAAAAAATAAAGTGCTTGTCTACAGACTTTGCTTTTCAGGATTGATCTAATGTTAAGATTTAAAGTGTTCACTTTCTTCAGGTGCCCCTGCTTTCTGTGGGAAAGATAGAAGGTGGTGGCAAATTTTAGTTATAAAGGAAAATAACTGGCATAGTGTAGCTCTTTCAACTAGATAATATTTTCATCTCTGATCTTTTATTTTATCATGGAAACTTTTCCAATTAACATAGTTAATGTTCAAGAATAAAAGGAATCATTATTGTGTTTTAAGGAACCCTTCAAGAGCCTGAAGTTTTTCTTTATAATGTAGAAGATCTGTACATATTCTCTGCAAAGCTGGGCATCAGAAGCTCTTGTTGGTTTTGGAAGGGTAATACTAAGAACCCAAAGGAATACATGTATCTTTAATAAACTTTGAAATCAAGGAAGTCTGTTTTTTTGAATACACTTTAATTGTATCAGTTTGGAATAGTTTTAAATTGGATCCGGGTACAATGACAGTGTTCACAGAGTTTACATCATGATAGTATGCATGTCTGTTTATCCTCTTTCAAAGCAGCCATGTTTTCTTATCCATTTAACTGAAGCACAGCTGATGTGGGTTATTTTTTTTCCCTTGTCTTCATTGTATTACTCTGCTTTTTCTGCTGATTTCAGCTGGAGTTGGAAGTCAGTCTAATTAAAGAGCATACACTTTTATATCAGTGTCTCTTGTGAGCTGTTGTATAATTTGGCTACTCCTGGGGATCTTTGTGGGGAGAATACATAATTTACTGACCATCTGCCTTCCTTTTCCTTTTTCATTCATTACAGATGTGTGGAGAAAAAGCTGAAAAATGAGGCAGTTCTAGAACATTTGTGTAGAACCAGTTGGTAAACTGCTGACCAAGTTACATGTACTGTGCTTGTCATTCAGAAGTCAGCTTTGTGCCAGTGGTGACTGTTACTACGTGGAATATTGAAGGGAGGCTGGTATGTCTTACATAGTGCTGAAGAGTAAAGTTCATTATTGATTTGTTTGTTCCTCAAGTGATTATTTGAGCTTTTTTTGATGACATGCTTGTTGAGCTCCTTACAGCTCTACACTGCCTTCAGCCAAGGCTACACCTTGCTTTGTGACCAGCATTCAGTTACAGCAGGCCTGAGAAACCTTGTTCTGCCCAAACAGGGAACTACTGAAAGTCTCAAATGAAGTGCTCAAGGTAGTTATATTCAGGGATTGTATGTGTGAATGGGAGAAAGAGGAAGACAAGGGAAGACGGGAAAGACACTACTGTAGAATCAAAATGTATCTAAAAAGCAATAAGCATGGAAAGTTTAATACAGCCTTGAGAGAAGTGGTGGGTGGTCCCAAGAGAAGCCTAGAGAACTGGCCTTTCACAGAATCATCATGGTTGGAAGAGATGACAGAGACCAACCATTGTTTTCGATATGAGCTTTATCTAAAGAAAATCTGTGGCTCTGAGGAAGGAAAAACTTTGGTCATTTGACTCCTTCATGAATTATAAAATAGTTAAAGAAACAGAAAAATAGTTGCATTGAAGCTACCTCACTTCTAACCAGTTTTCCTTCTCAGTGGAATAACCTTCCAGGACCCAATCTAGGATGGTATAAACTCTTTGTGTTGGATAGTCTTTGCTCACTGTATGGAAGTGATTGGTCATGGTGTGTCTGCAGACTCTTGTTGCTTGTGGCAGATTCCAGTAGGTATCAGTGTGGTGGATGTATTCTTCACCATCGCTGCTACAGGTGATCTTTTAAATCCCTGTAAGGCATGGCCCTTATCTCCAATTGCACAATTGAAGTTTTATTCTAAAAATATATGTATGTATACTCAGACCTAAAATATTTCCTTTGCTCTGGTGACATTTTTCCCTAATTGCTTGCCATGCTGTTTTCTGTGTTCATAAACTGCTTAGATATAAGTGCTTAGGGGCACAAATTCTCTCTTTTGTTTTATTTGCAAAGGATAGCAAGATCCTTATTTAGGTCTCTAGGTGCCATGACAATATAAATGATCAGAATGATAGGACTCTGAGTAGTAGTAAGTCTGATATAGCCAAAGTGAAGCTTACCGTGGAGATAAAGTTTTCATTTAGAGTATGGAGAAAAGTGACCAAAACATAAATGGTTTCCTTTTTTTCTGTTATCTTTTACTTAGAGAAAATATTTACAATACCTTGCCATTTAAGTTGGCCAGGGCTATCTGGATACAGTTTGGGTGCGTTTGTTTGTTTTGTTGTGTGTTTTTTTAAAACAAAATCAATTATTCTATGGTATGGAGTGTTTTGATTTAGACATGCTTTTTAAAGATTCACAGCACATGCAGTGAAGAGCAATTTAAAATTAAAAGGCTGCTTTAGACTTTTGAGGGCACCTGGATCTTATTTTAGAAGTAATTTGAACTCGGCCTGCACGTTATAGGGTAATTTAAAATCTTATTTATTTATTTATTTTAAATTTTATTTCAGTACTTGGTGAGGCATTGATTTGAACAGCGGAGTTCTGGGCTCTTCAGGTTTTGCAGTACTTTTAATTCCCAATCATATTTAGCTGCAGATAATAATCTTCTCCTCTTGGTATTACATAGCCAGACATATGACCCAAATAAATTAATCTAGGCTCTTTTGTTTAATCAAACATTTTATTTCATGGATTTCTTCTCTTTCGCATAGAGGAATTTCCTTAAGTCAATGGGAAAATATTAAAAGTTTAAAAAGAAACAATGAATGTGTAGAAGTAGCCAGTTGTACCGTATCAGTTCAGTATTTGAAGAACATGTTTTCATCAGAAGAATGTTCATAAGCTCTGCAGTAAATGATGTGTATTGATTTGTCCAGGGTAAAAGGGGGTGGAGGGAAGAATCAATCCTTTTGTTCTATTCAGTACTTCATTTGGAGGTACGGTCTGCCCTGTGCCCCATGTGAGACAAAAGACCTGTGGGGATGAGGTGCAGAGAAGGAAGGAGCTGTGCCCACACAGGAAATAGCTGCCCTGAGCACGTAGCTTTGATCTGCAACTCCTCACTTGAATGAAAACTTTCTGTATGGTTTTGGAATGCCCTGTGCAAATACAGGGATATAATTGAGCTTTACTTGTATAAAGTGACACAACTTTGCAACTACTTGCAGTGATGCTCGGAGATGGTATGGGAACTGCATCAAAGGGCTGGAGCACCTGTGCTATGAAGACAGGCTGAGAGAGTTGGGGCTGTTCAGCCTAGAGAAGAGAAGGCTCCAGGGAGACCTTATAGCACCTTCCAGTATCTGAAGGGGCTACAGGAAAGCTGGGGGAGGGGCTTTTCACCAGAGAGGGTAGTGATAGGACATGGGGTAATGGTTTTAAACTGAAAGAAGGTAGATATAAGTTAGACATCCTTTCACCAGAAGGCTAGTAAGGCACTGGAATTGGTTCCCTAGGGAGGTTGTGGAAGCCCCCTTCCTGGAGGTGTTTAAAGCCAGGTTGAATGAGGCTTTGTGCAGCCTGCTCTGGTGAAAGGTGTTCCTGCTCATGGCAGGGAGGTTAGAATCTGATGATAAAGTCCCTTCCCTTCTATTATTCTATGCCAATATAAAATTGTCTTATAAAATGGGAACTGTGAAACAGTGAGGATGACATTAAAGAGCATCAGCTTCACCCTGTACTGGAGTAGATTTCTTATAAGACGCTAGAGGAAACCGATAGAATTTATTTGGGGAAAAGCTCAGTGTATTTTTTTTGCCTTTGGGTTGAGATAAATAAAACATCATGAGATACATTAGAGATTTCACTGGAGTATGGAGGAGGAGAATATAAAGTCTGAATATTTTGTTTTCTGTCTGAATCACTAATGTACTACCAGCCAGTTTAATTAGAATAATTAGTCATGAAATATACAAATGGTCTGAATCTTCCTGCGGATTGTATAGAGAGCTTTTGAAGAGGAGTGTGGTTATTTGATACTGATCCTGCAAACATTTATGCACACTCTTAGCTCAGTCTGTATCAATCAGTGTATATGCAGTGACATCCCATGGACTGCAGAAAGGAGGCTTCCCTTTAGTAAAGTGACTTTCTCAAACAAACCTTCATCAGTAGGTTGTACTTTTCTCTGACCAGACTATTTGTGGAAGTCCAATTTTTTGGAGACCTCATTCACCCTTAAAAAAATACTGGTGTTTGCAGAACAGAGACTTTGAGTGACCAAGCAGTGGCATGTCCTCTGTGTTGCAGCTTGTATCTGGGTCTCTACAGGGACACTTCTTCTGTACCCTCCCTGTGAGGTTATTTTGGCACCACTTTAGTGGGTGAAATTTGGGAAAATGACCCAGTTCTGTTGTAAATGTGGCAA
>NW_009952263.1:347707-359620 GCF_000747805.2 Chaetura pelagica
CTTGTGGACTCTGCCAGATCAGTTCCTGGATCTGGCTCAGCTTGTGCCTGTGCACACAGCTGATCCTGCAAAGGTCAGGGAAAATGAAGTGAGGATGGGAAGTTCCTGATGCTGTGTGGCAGAATGGACCTAGGGTGGGTTAAGCTTATCTGGTTTTAGGTAGTTTTGCTTTTCCCAGTAGAAAAACTTGGGGGGAAAAAGGGCAATTATTGTAGATATTGGCAAGTGGTACCATTTGATCCCTGTTTCCTTCCCTAGAAGAGTTGTTGGTGGTGCTTGGGTTACTGTGGGTTGTTTTTGGTTGGTTTGGGTTTGTTTTGGTTTTGTTTTGGTTTCTTGTTGTTTTGGATTATTTTTTTTTGTTTTATGTTATATAATTTAAGTGTCTCTGTTCATTATAAATTATGTGAATGATGTGTCCTTGATTTTTACAAGTTAGGAGCACTGCTGTCCATGCTATTACTGTGAGAGTCCCATCCAAGTCAGGAGGTTTACTCTTCACAGGGCAGTGAGGCATTTTATTTGTATTTGCAAGTTTTAGATTGGTAGGAGGTCATTATTAGCTGAAGGAAAGCGACTATGTAAGTACTACTGCTAGTATATTTCCTAGCTACTGTTTACTTAGAATTTGAATTTCTGATGACAGAAGTCTAGCACTGCCTTCCTTTTGGCATCGCATTCACTGCACTAACAGAACACTTAGGTGAACAGGAGATGTTTTGGTTTAGAAATACATGAAATGTCATTATTATCTCCATTGCATATTCTCTAATGGTACCAGTTTTAAGTTCTCACAGTTTTCTGAGAAAATAACAATAAGAGACTTTTCTCCTTACCTTGTTTGTTTCTTATGCTAAAATTGATTCTTACCCTGAAATTATGTAACAGTTTCATTATAGGAATTAATGCCAAAAAAAGTATTGTAAAGGTATATGCATAGGATTTTCTGCTTGTAGCATACACTTAAGTGCTGTGGTCTAATTTGACATTCTGATTGGCTATAACAGTAGATTCTCTACACCAACCATGTAAGAAAACTTACAGTTTTCATTAATTTTGGCCATAAAGCAAAATTGAAAGCTTATGGAGCTTGTTACTCTTTTTAGGATACTTCAGTTAATTCCACTTCTCTGTTTTGGCATGCTATGCAGTGTTTGATGTAAAAGTATGTGATTCAGCAAAAGTTGTGTAAGGATTTCTGTTACTGTGGTGTGCAGAAATGCAGGTGCTGTGAAGCAGATGGAAATAAAATGAAGGGAATGTGGTGTGTACCAAGAATAGGACTGTGGCACCCCATAGCCTTATTTATCTGTTCACATAACTAATTATGTGGTTCCCTTGAGTATTCTGTATGCATTAGAAGCTCTGGTGAAGCCACATCAGATATCCTATCTTATCCAGAAAAGCAGAAACCCCCAGTGTTTAATAAAGCTGCATCTCTCCTTCACTAGCATCAGGAACCCAACCCTAGCTTAACTTCTCAGTAGTTTAGCTCAGGACCTGTTATTTCCCAAAGGCTGGTTTTGCATATTTGGTATCTCTTGTCTCTCCAACACATCGCTCAGTCGGTAGGAGCCATCCTTACCTTTTAGCTCCAGTCCTGCTTCCAATGTCAGTGGCACAAGCAGTGATGAAGACAGGCTGAGAGAGTTGGGGCTGTTCAGCCTAGAGAAGAGAAGGCTCCAGGGAGACCTTCTTGTGGCCTTCCAGTACCTGAAGGGGCTGCAGGAAAGCTGGGGAGGGGCTTTTCACCAGAGAAGATAGTGATAGGACAAGGGGTAATGGTTTTAAACTGAAAGAAAGTAGATTTAATTTAGACAACAGAAGAAATTCTTCACCACAAGGGGAGTAAGGTGCTGAAATAGGTTGCCTATGGAGGTTTTGGAAGCTCCCTCCCTAGAGATGTTTAAGGCCAGGGTGGATGAGGCTTGTGCAGCCTGCTCTAGTGTGTGATGTCTCTGCTCATAGCAGGGAGGTTGGAACTTGATGGTCCTTTCCAAGTTTAACCATTCTATGATTCTTTGAAAAGAAGGGTTACCTTCTTCCCCTTGAAGACTGGTTTACCATTTTGGTATCAGAAACACAACTAGTAGTTTTCATTTATCTTTCAGAAGTGGTTCTTTTTTCAGCAGGTGCCAGTTTTTCAGAGGTGTTCTCAAATATCACAGAGAAGTTTCAGTGAGCAGATAAGGAGAAAAAAAATAAAGGAGGAGAAAAGAGAAAATCCTATGAATGGATTCCCCCTCTGTCCTGAAGACTTGCTTTCCATCTGCCATTGTTGTGACTTCCTTTTTGGTCCATGACTTTGACTTAGCAGGATCTCAGCTCTTCATGAGTGTTGTGTATTCAGAGCACCAACTCTGTGCTGTGAGGCATAGGGGAGCACGTAGTGGCATTTCTAGCAATAAGCTTGTCAAAATAAGCAGCCTTGCTTTAAAAATATGTATCTGAAATGTGTTGCCTGCTAATGGTTATTCATGTCTTAAATGCAAATATCTCTCTTTCCTGCACATATTGTCGATGTTTGCCCTCTCTATTTGGGTTGTGTATAATATGGCATGTAAATAAGAGATGACAAGTTGTGTAATAAGTGGAGGGGGGGAGGAGGAGAGGAGTTAAAAGGATTTGATTTAATAAGAAACATGCATAATTTACACAACCAACACTATTCCACTCTGGTTTTGCATATTTTAATTGCAAATCCTGTGGCTTCATACCAACCAGTGTCTTACAAATAATAGTATTTTATTAGCCTTAAAGATAAGATTTTTCAGATTAAGTTTCCTTGCTAGAATAAGCGTTCAACAGTGGTTTAGCTTTATACTGAAGTTGGTAAATGTCCTTGTTTATTTGCAAGGCAAAGGCAGATACGTCAGTTTGGCTAGATTAATTAAATATACAGTATGAGAAAAATGATGTTTTAGGTGATATTTTTATCACACTCACAAGTTGGAAATACAAACTATTTTAGGATGGGTTTATGTCTCTCAGACCTGTGAATTATCTAAGCTTATGGCACAAATTGATATGAAGATTCTCGGGTACACAAATATGCACAGTTGTATGCCCAGTGTGGTGGTGGCATAAAACTAGAGGGTAATTTAAGAATATTTTTGTAATTGCTGATGTTTATTCCAGTCACTGCAGGAAGTGAATGTGTGGGATGGGTTAATTTTGACATTGTAGTTGGAGTTGTAGCTGGGAATAGTCTGCTATGTATAGCCTGCTTAGGCCCAAAGGAACAGATGACCCTCACCCTGAAAAGTTAGGCCTAAATAAACACATGGCTACAAAGAAAGCATGTGCCACAATAAGGCCAAAAGTTGAGCTGCTTCCAAGACTTCAGGTATGGATTCTGTACACATGCATATCCAGTGTACAAGAACCAAGATTACTGTAAATAAGCAGAAAGTGGAAAAGGTACTGGGAGATGTCATTCAGGAAACCTTCACAATCAGTAAAAGACTTCATGGGCTATCAAATCCATTCTGAAACTGCCACATGGAGTTCTCCCTTACAATGAAGGAGAAGAGAAATACACAAAAAATGGGGGAGAGGCTCTGGGGGTGGTGCAGAGAAAAAGAAACAGGATGGATGAGGCTTCTGCATGGAAAGGCTGAAACTGCATCTGGTTTTTGTGGAGACATCCCATGCTTGTCTGAGTGACTAACCATACTGCCATGTGGGCTTCATAGACCTGAGCTCCTTTCTCTGTGCTCTGTCTCTGACCTGTTGCTGTCATTTTCCTCCACTTGTGGGCTAGGTAAGCAGGCTCACGTTTTGCAAATTGGTTTCCAATATTCAGAGAAATGGCTTCATGAGCTCACCAAACCCAGCCCAGGATTTCAGGAGCTGCTTCTGACCTGGATTGAAAATGGTTTCTACAGTGAGACAAACCTATAACTCATCTATAATTACTGTAAACATTCTATCTATCCCCCGTTTCCTTGTCTTTTTTTTTTTCTTTTTCTTTTTTTTTTTTTCTTTTTCTTTAAACCCTATCTTAGACATGAGTATTTCAGGCAATTGCTGAATTAAATGAATGTCAGTGGGCCACTAAAATTAATAGCAGTGCCTGAAGCTTGTTGTGCTATGGATAGAGATATAGCTAAACAAGTTTTTTACTTGAAAGTAGCAGTTCAATGGATGCGCTTCAATGGACTGTTCTTGTGACACAAGATCAAGCCTTGATGGAGGAGTTCCTGTGATATTGCAGTCCTGACTGGTGCAGGCCTTTGTTTTTCCTCAGGTGTAGGTGAGGTGTCTGATGCAGTATCGTAAGGCATATTTGTTGTAGTTGTGTTCCATCTGCACAGCATGGAGAGGAGGGAGAAAATTCAATGTGTGTTGTGTTCCTAAACACCCACTTTTATAGGTCCTTGACCCATATGTACTGTGTCTGGGTCCTAGGTCCTGCCAGGGAGGAGAAAAAAAATCCTGTTGGTTTTTGGAGGCAGTTCAGCCAGGTTTAGTTTGAGTGAAGATTAGGAGGGGAAACTTGTTGGGGTTTTCTTCCAGTATAAGTTTGTTTGGTTTTTTTTGTTGTTGTTGTTGTTTTTAATCCAGCTCTCTTATATGAAAGTCATTAAAAATGCTAAGATCCTGTCTTACAGGGGTGGGAAATCTTTGGAGGTAGTGTTGTTTCTTCCTTCCCACTCCCCAAGCTAAGGAGACTCAAACAGAAGGAGCACCAGGCGTAAGCAACAAGTAAGCTTTGCCTCCTTCTCACACACATGCCTTAATGATGGAGAACACTTATTGTCAAAAATGACACTACGTTATGATGCCTATAAAGCTCTCTGCAATGACATGAGCAGTTATAACATGCCTGGTTGGAGAAACCAAGATGCCCATTGTTCCACACATTTTCATTTCCATGCTGCTTATGCAAAGACTTTAGAACAGTGTGTTGTAGATCTAATCTTTAGTTGGGAATCACTGAACACACTGAAATGGAAATAATTAGTGATTATTTTTCCCCGCACTCCGTATTACCTTCTCAAAAGAGTCTGAGAAAAACAGACAGCAAAGAAATTCTGCTCTCCAAATGTGTAACTAGGAACTTATCTCCTGAAGGCTGTTAGATAAATATGGAAAAAGGTAAAATTTACTTCCCCGAATTATGGAATGGGTTTCTGAGCAATGAGCTAATACTTGTCTCTCAAATATCCTTCATCAGTTTTTCTGCAAAAATATGGCATACATGAATACTTATTAGAATTTTATCTTCAAAATGCAGAATTAAAATTGGTGCGTATATGTTGGAGGGGGACAAATTATGTCTTTGTCAAGTTTGCTGACTTTCTGTGTTTTCTCCACTTTAAGGTTTTGTACTATTCAAGTCTCCTAATCATCTATTCAAATAGATAAAAATGTATTCTGGATAGATACAGAAGCACTAATTGTTTGGCGACCTCCCTCCCTTGGCAGTAGAGGAAAAGTAATCAAACATTAAGTTCTGATTCTTGCTGCCTACCGAGCAGAAAGGGATTGGATGTTTTGCAAGAAGGCCAGTTAAAGGGCAGAATCTGAACTTGGCAGGAGTTGTTCTGGAAAAAAATTGCAAAGCAGAGTAGCATTTGGCTTAGGAGGAGGGTGCTTTCCTACTGCTTTGGAAAGCTTTATATTCTCTCGTGAGTGAGAGAGAGTTGGGAGTTTCTGAAGTGCCACGTAGCTTGTTCCTTGCAGGACAGGTAGCCATGCAATGATGGTCAAGCTTCTTTGTTGCTGGAGTGTCCTGTGTCTCTGGATAGTGATGCAGGATGGTTGTAGGTCCTGAGGCCAGGGAGGATCTTCAAGGATAGCTAGCTGGTGAACGGAGGCTATGAAATGTTGTCTGTGTCAGGTTTCAACCTCTCTTCCTGCTGCAAGGGCATTCTCTATAGAAAGTTAACCATCAGGCACTACCAAGAGTCTAGGCTTTGGCCTATCAGCACTGTCTGGAGG
This sequence comes from Chaetura pelagica, assembly GCF_000747805.2. Lineage (NCBI taxonomy): Eukaryota > Metazoa > Chordata > Aves > Apodiformes > Apodidae > Chaetura > Chaetura pelagica. The sequence goes on from NW_009952263.1 coordinate 353,654, forward strand.
CAAGCTGGACAGCAGGTAACAATATTGTAGTGGTTACCTGGTGGCTTCCACTCTACTGAAGCCTCCATACAGCTGGGAGCTAGAAAATCTGAAGATAGTATAAGGAAGAGCTAGAGTAGCCTGGTGATTGAAAAGGTGGCTAAAATTAAGGGCTGTGGTCAGCTAAGAAGTTGATTGCAGAAACTAATCTTAGAAAGCTTGGGCCTTTTAGTTAATACTGTATTTATGCTGCAATGGTTTCATACCTACCAACTGAAATTCAGAAGATTCTGTAGCTTGATACAATGTCAGGGGTTGTTGTGGGGTGGTTTTTTTTGCGTTGATTTTTAGTTGTTTGTCAGTTGGGTTTTTAATTTTTTTTTGTGTTGTTGTTGGGGGTTTTTTGTTTGGTTTATTTTTCAAAATAAATAACCATGGAAACTCTCATGAAGCAAAAAACTCAAGAAGTGGGCCCATGTGAACTTTGTGAGGTTCAGCAAGGCCAAGTGCAAGGTCCTGCGCCTGGGTCAGGGCAACTTCTGGTATCAATACACATTAAGGGACAAAAGGATTGAGAACAGCCCTGTGGAGAAGGACTTGGGATTACTGGTGGCTGAAAAGCTGGACATGAGCCACCAATGTTCACTTGCAGCCCAGAGGGCCAGCTGCATCCTGGGCTGCATCAAAAGAAAAGCTGCCAGCATTCTGCCTCTTCCTTTGCTATCATTAGAGACCCATCTGCAGTACTGTGTCTGGCTCTGGAGTTCTCAGCACAGGAAACACATGGACCTGTAGGTACACAAAAATGATTAGAAGGCTGGAATACTTTTCCTCTGAGGAAAGGCTAAGAGAGTTGGGGTTGTTCAGCCTGGAGAGGAAAAGGCTCTGGGGAGACCTTATTGTGGCTTTTCAACATGTAAAGAAAGAAGCTTATAAGAAAAATGGGGATAATCTTTTTAGTAGGGCCTGTTGCAACAGGACAGGGTAAATGAGGGTAGGTTCAGACCATAGAACTAAGAAAGAAATTTTTTATAATGGGAGTGGTAAAACACTGAAACAGGTTGCCCAGAGAGGTGGTAGATGCCCCATCCTGGAGACATTCAAGGTCAGGTTGGATGGGGCTCCGAGAAACCTGATCAAGTTCAAGATGTCTCTGTGCACTGCAGAAGGGATGGACTTGGTGACCTTTAAAGGTCCCTTCCAGTCCAAACTGAAAATGTGGGGATTTTGTGTGGGAAGCAAGTAGTACAATATGTTATTTTCCTGTTCCCTCCTAACAGCACTTCCTTTCACATCACTTGTCTCTTTGGCCTTCCATCTTCCCCATATGTACAACCTTTTCCTCACTGTATGTATTATTTAAAACCCTCAGGCTGTGATAGCCACTTCTCACAGACTGGAGGTGCTGGGAGGAGAGACAGTAAGGGAGAGCGGAGAGCAGGAAGGAGCTCAGCATTTAGTTGCCAGTACATCTACTTCAGGAGCCAGGCACATCAGAAAAAATGGTAGTCCTGGCATGAAGGGAAATGTGTCCTGAAGCTCCCTTCTCATATCCATATTCATCTCTGGTCTCAAACAGAGGGATATTGGTTGATCATCCTTTACATCAGCATCTTGCACTTGTGACCTGGACTGCTTATTAAGCCAAGTGGTTTTGTATTGAATGTATTAGTTCATACAGCAGCCAGAGGGAATAAAAAAACATAGATGTGTGCAATGTAAGAATAATGATGTTTTTCTTTGTTTATATATCCAAAATACTAAACAAGTGAAAATTTCCATCAGATAGATTAGGATAGATTAACATTTTATATCCTTGATATCCATTAATATTGAGATTAATATGCATAGAGCTGTTTCTGATCCTCCCTGTTTACCTTGCGTCAGTTACTTGAGCAGAGAGATCCTTCCCCCTTCATAGATGCTGGTATATCTGGAAAAACTTCCTGAGAGAAAGGGGTCTGGTTGCAAAGCTCAGGAAATATTCTTGAAGCTCCTCTCTTTGTAACCCCACATCCCTTGCACCAAAGCACCCAGTACTTGCTCACTTAATCATGTGTTATGGCTGGAAATGAGACCTCTGATAGGCAGGGGTGCAGGCAGCTGAGGAGTGGGGTACCTTGGGGAATGCAGGTTGTTGCAGAGACTCCTGACCTGCCCGTGTCTTGAGCTGCTTTGAGGACTGCAGGCAGTGGAGCTGCAGTGAGCTGCCCATGCTGGCCCCAGCACATCACCATGTGGTTGCCAACTTCAGTGCAAATCCAGAGCATTACAGCTGCATCTTTTATGCAGAAGGAGCTTGAGAAATCATTTTGTTAGAAACCTATGATCTGTACGGTGTAAAGTTGGATGCTCGTGCTTTACAAGGAGGGAGTTCTCTGGCCTTCCAGTCTGAGACTTGATTTAACCAAGCAGGTTGCAGTAATGCCCTTAGCAAATTTTTGTGCTGCTGGTCCAGTGCCTTGCTGCCATTACTCATAAATTGTGCAGCTCTGGCTGTTTAGAAATCCTAACTCTGCTGTTTGGCACAATGTCTTTCCAAGAGGATGCATAAATCAGATAAGCCCTCACTCCTCTAGCAAATTACAGTAATGGATGATTTACCCTTATGTTGCTATCTTGGTATTTATCAAACTGACTCCGGTTTGGCTTTCAAATCCTTAATTTGAGTTTTACACTTTGTTACTATTAAATATCCTTTTATCACACCAGCAACACTATAAGCCCAATGTCTCTCTTGTCTTCCTCCTACCAACATGAAAATATCAGTTCACTGATCTATTTATCATTCCTTCTTGAAAAGTCTCCCAAGATATTCTCTGGAAAACAGCGAATTCATTGTGCTATGCTATAACTGCTGAAATCTTAATGAGTATGAAATAAAATTGTCCTAGATTATGCTTTCTGCTTTGGGAGATTCCTGCTTTCTTGCACGTTTTAGTTACTGGCTGATGTTGCTGTACCTCATAATGTTTCTAGATTAATGCATCCACTTCAGTCTCAGAAGTGCAATGGCTCAACCTCAGCACCTGTGCTTCTCCAAGTTGCTCTGTAACAGAGACGCATAGTTCAGAGTTTTGTGAAAGCAGGCCAGGGGCCAGAAGAAATTGGCTACTAAATCTTCTTTCAATAGATTTTCAACATCGTCTCTGTCATATCTAACAGTATGAAACGACAAAGGCCAACTTAATAACAAGGGGCAGCTAATTAGGAAAAAGAATGTGTTGTGCCCCCCAGGAAAAGATCTCATAAAATATGTTTCTTTTTTTAATGCCAGAACTCCTGGCATAATGACTCTCTGCTTTTTTGCCTTTTTTTTTTTTTTTCCCTTTTATCTCCAGAAAAAAGAGGTGAGTCTCTTCATGTAGAGAAGGCAGGAAAGAGTATATTTGCATCCTCAAAATAGAGAGTAAATTTAGAACTGTTGAATATGTACCTATTGTAAAACAAGAAAATAATCAACAACTCATTGTTAAAGCCAGCATTATTATTTCAGATGCTGAGGACTAACTTGTAATTTTTTACATACTTTAGTCTGTCCTAAGGCAAAGGATGAACAAATTTCAGCTCCCCACTTGTCTGGTGTTCCAGTCAAGCAAGATATGGTAATTGCTGGCATCTTTACCAGCAAATGATTTTTGCTCTGCTTTTCTGTTCTCAGCTCACTGAATGTCAGGCTTTCCTCTGGCCTGCTCCTCCCTTTGCTGTCCTGAGTGACAGCTATTCAATTTCTAATTTGACAAGATGAACACCACTTGGATTAGTTATCAGTGCATCTGTGCCAAGAAGGCTTCACAGTTCAGTCCTCCACAGTGCTTCGGTGTAGTGCCACTAACAGCACACTCCTGTGGCACCGTAAGCACCACTAGGACTATTTCATGTAGTGATTTTAATAATTAATTTCTAATGAAAGGGGGGGTGTGTAGAAGCTCTGAGACAGTGTTACACAGACACTGTCTATAGACATAGTTAATACGCAATAACACATCATAAAATGCTGAACATTTTATCTGGTATCCTCCCCTCTTAACATGTTCCTGCTATGTGAGGGAAAATATTAACTCTGCATAATATCAAATGGAAATACTAACAGAAAGAAAATTGAGTAGTTAACGTCCTTGCTACTGTGAACCCTCAGAGTGCTAATTCCATTCTCTAATTTTCATCAAACTTGTAGGAAGTCACTTCCCTTTGCTTAAAACTGACCAGATTCCTCTAAATTTGATCAACAGGCACTTGCAGAAAGAACCTGTGACAGCAGGAGGTTTTGAATGGCCATTGGGTTCTTGTGAAGCTGCTGGCTGTTTGAGTTTTTTTTCTGGCTGTGTTTAGAGGTGTTCTTCATCTGCCTTATCTGGACCTGGAACCAAGGAGATGAAAATCCATCTTACCCTGAAGGGGAGACATCCAGTAGCTGCTCAGCTGAAGCATCATTTTTGGAACTAAGATCTGAAAAAATTACTTTACAAACAGGTTTCAATTGGTGCATTTTTCCCCCCATCTGTAATATTTCCAGTACTTTCTTCAGCAAGAGGATATTTTCATTTAAGTAAGTGTTACTTATTTGTACACCTTGTAGCATAGTATTTCAGAACAAAAAAAATAAATAATCTGAAGAACCTGTGATATTATAATGGATGGCTTTTTATTATGTACCTCACACCATTAGTGAATATCTTCTCGTTTCAGCGAGAAAACAGAAACTTAATACAACTTTCATCTTTCTTCTGAGGAGTATTCCCCACCTCCCAGCCCCAATTTTTTATTTCCTTATTTTTTCCTGACTTCATAAATGGCTTTATTGCTTTAGGTGCTCCTGCCCAATCATCAGGTGGTCATTAAATAGCAGTAGAATATTGAATTAACCTGAAAATAGCCCTCAAATTGATTAAGGGAATCAGGAACTGTGTGAGACATATGCATTAAAATGCAAAGCCCTTGGTATTTTTTGAGAGATATATTATTTCAGGAAAAGGTGAGATTTCTAGTAAGATTTTTACACTTCCCCTAGCTTTTCTGAGGTTTTTTTTTATTTGTATCCTTCATGTGTAAAACAATTTCCAAACTCCTTTTAATTATTTGGAATTATTTCTTCAACATGGTAAGAGAAATACTGGTATAAACAGAATAAATCTTGTGACTAGAAAGAGTAGGAGCTTATCCTTTAATCTGTGTGACCTGACTGCCTTGGTGGTACATGTAACAGCCACTTCTTGATTTAAAGGCTCAGCTGCTCAGACTGCGCAGCACAGGCCTCCTAAACATCTCAGCTGTCTGGATTAGTGAAATATCAAGCTGTAAAAGTTGAATTAGCATTTAGGAGAAAGAATTCTTGAGGACCAGGAGTGTGACTGCAAAACATCAGTGAGGGTTTTTTATATTTTTGAATTCATGGCATTTCATTACAGGACATCTTGTTAAAAGATCTTTCCTTAAAGTTAACCTAAGTCATAGCAATTAAATGGTAGCATGTAGCAGTGGGTAACAGAAAGCTAGGATCAACTTATGAATGTGATGGTTTGTGTCTTAGAAGTGCCAGTGTCTTGTAGAGAGTGCGCTGCTCTTTGATCAGAAATGTTGCAGCTCAGGGATCACAAAAAAGATGTTACCTTTGAGCATCACTCTCAAACTGGCATGTTGCATGCAGCAGTTATTCTTCAGTTATGTTCTCAAAGCTTTCTTCTTTATGCTTTGGGAAAGATGTATGGTTACTGTTGTTTGGCCAGTCACAGGTATGGATAGAATAAGCATCAGAAGCAGTGCTGTTAAAATCTGAATGATGGATCCCACGTGGTTTCGTTTCACTTCACCTAAATGTATTCTCATACTGCCCTACTCATCTCTCCCCAGCACTGCCAGCAGAGTGCTAGTCTCTGCACTGCAGCATTTTCCATTAGCTCCTCCTGGGCTTTCTGTGATTTTGGTTTGGTTTTTGTTTTTCTTTTTCTTTTTAAAAACACTTGGAAGAAACTGGCATTATTTGTCTTT
>NW_009952263.1:359921-361999 GCF_000747805.2 Chaetura pelagica
TTTCCCTAACATAACTCAATGAATAACTGTGACTGAAATTTTGAGTGATAAATTTTACGTTATCTCCCAGTGGACACAATGTGTTTCATTTATATGAAGATATTTTCAATGGCATTAACCATCAAGAAATTAACCACTTTGGAGTTGTTGCCTACTCTATAAAATCAGATACAAAAACATAAAAATGTTGATCACGGCACAAACTACATATATGGGTGTTTCATTCACTCCTTTTCAGTACAGTATCAACCACTGCAGTGTCTTTGCATTTTCAGCAGGTGTGCTCTCTGATTGATTATTCAGTAAAGACTTTGGAGATTCCTTTCCTCGGTAGCATAATGAAAATGTAAATGCAAATCATCAGCTGTGTAACTTGCAGAGCTCCCCTGCAGCTAGTAGAGCCAGGCCATTTTCTGTCTGCTGAGAAGCAGCCTTGGAGTATCAGTAAGTTGCAGATCAGTATGCTTTGTTGTTTCACCAGTATATGAAGTGCATCCATAATGTAATTACTGTGGACTTCTGGTTCCCCAAACAGCTTCATCTTAGAAAAAGGAGAGAATTCTGATCACTCTTTTGAACCTCAGCTGGTAAGATTTATTTCTGAAGTCTCACTTTTGAACAGAATGCAAATACCTGACTAATTGCTGCAACTTGTTATTCTTAAATCTGCTTGAGAGGGAAATTGGTAAAAGTTCTGTTCAGCTCCGTGATTTCTTATCCCATTCAGTATCCTGCTGGGGGAACTCAAACTCTTGCCCAATTACTGTCAAGTGTCTTTTCTTTGAAAAAATGGTGGTTGTGGCATGAAAGGGAAAAATGTCTTTTAAACTTTATTGAGAAATATTATAGGAATAACAGGAGTGCAATTAGAACTTGACCCAAGAGCTGCCTTTTTTTGCACTGGGAGTGGATTATTAATACCTGCAGGTTACTGCAGGCAGAAGTTTCCACGACTGTTAGGCAGCACTTGCTCAGAAAGCAGAATCAGCAACCCAGCAGATGCTGTGAGCTCCCTGGTAACCAAGCATTTTATTCATTCAGATACTCACCTGTTGCCTTTGTCTAATGAAATTCCTTGCTCTGTGTCTGATTCTTAAGTGAAACCTAATCTGGCAATTGGTGACACACAAAACGTGCTTTGACTGTAGCAGTAAACATCACTGGGGTGCCCGGCACTGCCTGGTTTAACCTTAGTTGTGTGTTAAAGAAAGCACTTCTCCTTGCCTTACCATTGGGCCCATCCCTTCCATGTTCTCCTAATACTGACTCTAATACTGAGTAGTTCCAAAACATCACTCAAGTTGGGTTATTTTCATAGAATCATGGAACATCTCTCACTAGAACAGTGCTCAAAGCCCTGACCAATTTTTCTGCATACTTGTCCCCATTATTTCCCCTTGCAAAGCATCCTTTGTCTGTCCTTTGCAAAGCTGGAATGGTTCAAGGACTTGGTTTTCTGTGCTCTAAAAGCAGATATATGTGTCATCTCTTTCTCAGACCTCCAGTCACAGAGGCACCAGAGCTTCCCCAGGCTTCCTGTTCTAGCACTGTATTACTCTTCAAGTTAATTTCATTATACTTTCAATTGCATTTAACCTTAGTTTTGGTTTTTTAGCAGTTTCAGCATTTAAATCCTCAGAGGATGAGGAGCAGACTTTTTCTTTCTCTTTCTCTGGTGACTTAACCACCTCCCATGTTTCAGTGGAGCATTTTGAAATAGCGACTTGTAAATACTTGTCAATCTTTTCAGGACAGCAAGCCCATTTTTTCAGTCTTTCCCCCTAAGTAATTTTTTTCCAAATCTATGATCATTCTTCACTCTTCTGCCTGTGGTCATTCCTGTTTTGAAACGCAATGCACCGAACTGAGCTGGTAATCCAGTGCAGTAAGGTCGAGTGGAAAGATTTACTTTGTGCATCTTCCAAGCTGTCTCTCTCCTCAAACGTTGCTGTAAAATGTTTGCTTTCTTGCAAACAGCATGATGGAACAGTTGCCACATGCCCATTGCTGACCTACAGATTGCCTTCCCTGCAGCCAGCTATTCCCTAACTTGCACTGATATACCTAATTATTCCTGC
>NW_009952263.1:362196-365570 GCF_000747805.2 Chaetura pelagica
CCTGCTGAATTATAGAACATTATACTGCTCAAAAGCAGAACATACACTGACTATTTTCAGCTTATTCCCATTTGCCAAGATAGTTTGAAGTCCTGTTCTCCAACATACTTAAAGTCCCTCCTGGCTGAGTGCTATTTAGCAAACTTTTTTTCCCCATCCTTCATTTCATTAAGAATAAAATTCAATAATGCAACACCTAGAAAAAATCCTGTCTTTACTTGTGGTAAGGCAGGTTTGTTTTCTTTCTGAGGAGCCTTTCCCAACCGTTTCTAGAACATCCTAATATTTCCACCTTGTTTAAGAAAATTTCATATGAAATCAGTCAATCTTACTAAAGTAAAGCAATATGACAGCTGCTGGTTTTTTCCCTATTCCCAAAGGCCATTATCCTGTCATAGAAGGAAATCAGATTAGTTTGATGGGGCTCCTTCCTGTCAAATCCATGCTGTCTGTTATTCATCTTCATGTTTTTTCTAGGTATTTACAAGTAGTTTATTTATTCTGTTACAGTTCTGGGAATTGAAGCTAAGGTGTTTATTTTATAGACCTGTGGGATCCTCCTTTTTGTTGAAAAGTCAGACCAAACGGAAAATCTCTGATTTGCCAAGGTATTTTCTAATCCTTTTCTTTCCTGATTGGAGACTAGTGTCTCACCATCTATCTCTGGTATTAATTATCAGAGCTATTTGATTTTTAATGAAATGATGGTGCAAAAAAAGTGATTTCAAATTTCACCTTTCCAGGTGCCATCCTTAAGCAAAGTCCCAGTTTTATTATGTAGGAGACTGACATTTTTTGTTTGTTTACTTCTTCTTCTATTAAAAATACTCATAGGACACCTTCTTGTTAATCTTGATGATCTTTGTTAATTGCATGGGACTATGGCCTTGTCTTCCCCGACTTTGAAGGTATCAGCTCATAATGTACCTTTTACCTGTCCTTGACAGACTGACCTGGTCTTTAAAACTGTCTTGAATTTAAGGTGCAGGACATGCTGAGGCATAGTCAAATCCATCCTCTAGCTACTTATGCTATTTTACCTTCACTCACAGGTAGTTTGTATTTTTACCGTTACTGTTCTTTCTCTAAGGAGACGTCTCTCTTTACTGCCCTTTTCCTTTATACCAGCATTCCTAGAGATCTACAGTCACAGTTCTGTATGTGCTGGAATTTGCCTTCATAAATGCCATCAATTTTTATATTGCTGTTCCCACTTTCCCAAGCCAAAGATTTTATGAACCCTGTTCTAGTTAGTCCCTGTTGGCTTTGTTTATGTAGAAATAAAATGCAAAGGTAGAAGTATCCACATTTAAATGAGGGTGTCCAGATTTTGGAGCTGGGCTGATTTGCAGAGGCTTTCCTCAGTATAACTTCTTCCTTAGCGAATAAGGGTAAAAATCACTGGTTTGAGCATTAAGGTCAAAACCTAAAACTGTTGGTTGGTGGCTCAGTCAGTGAGGGTAACCTGTCTGAAACTGTGAAAATGACTGGGATTACGTCCCTAGGTGTGGTGTGCTTACCACAGAGTGACTGCTGTGAATGTCTGCTACCTTTCCTCTTCTCTGCCTTCAAGCCCCTGAGTATCATGGAAGCAGTAATTCATTGCCATCAAGCCTTTTTAAAAACAAAAGCAAAAATCATTAGTTGTCTGTTCAATCTTTTAACAATTAGAGAAGCTAATTTAAATTGTCTGTGTCCAAAAATAGTACAACGTTGCTTTGAAACTCTGAGAAATGTGTAACTGTAATGAATTAAAAATAGGCTTTGAAATTTCATTTTCTCTTTTTGGCAATGTTGGTTGCCATGGAGTTCAAGTAATAGGTTGTGATGTTTAACACTGAATTAATTACTACTTCTCACTCACAGAGAACATATTCATGAAGAAAAATGTTTGGCAATCCTGAGAGAGAAAATATCTTTTTTAAATACTGTATATACATACTTCTGGAACCAGATGGGGTCTGTTAAATGCAGAATCTTTATAGCACTTTTTCCTATGGGTTTTAATTGTTTCTTATTTTAACAAAAAATTTAGTTTTAAATATTGTCTTAAACTCCTTTTGTTACAAATACTTACATTTAATAAATACAGGCATTTACTTTTAAGCTACTAAATGAAGTTTAAATGGACATATAGATGGATGAATACAATTATTATTTTTTCCTCACGCAGAACAGGACTACAGTGGTTACTTAGCTCTTTGGCCCAGATGTTCAACAGTCCTTGTTTTGTTGTGATCAGAACAGCCAAGTTAATGGATAGTGATTGTAGATGTGGGCCTGTGATGTCTGCAATGAGGGTGTTGTGCACTTCTAGTTTTTCAAAGCTCTTGCACTTGGCTGTCTTTAGCTTCACAAACCTGAACAACCCTTTGCATAAAGACTCACAAACCTAAATCTTAATTTCAGTGGTGATTTGGCTCCTAACTGTGTGTATGGGCTTTGGGTTTCTGTTCAGGAAGGCATATCTGGTCAGAAAGTTCTGTTTCTGCTGAGCACATTCTTTAGTGCTGTCCTGAGTGATAGTCCACTGATGAAACGCAAAAATGTTGGCCTTGCATAGACCATTCTTCCCTGCATCCAAGCTCTTAGAGATGCTTTGGCTTACACAGAGAGCTAGTTCCCTGGCTTGTCAAGAGTCACTGTTATTTTCCTGAGCACCTCTGTGTAGACTGTCTTGGCAGGGCCCCATGAAAATGTCTTTTGTGATACATTTGTAATAGTTGGCTGTGACTATAAGCAGTTTTCATTATAAAACACACATCAAAGCTTAAGTAATGTTTGCAGTGCAGTTTCTGGGGATCATCCAGTTTTGCATATAACTGTCTTGCACTTCTAGAAACTGAACTTGTGTACCTGATGCCAAATCTTGTATTTCGAATGAAGCATTCAATGTTGAACCTCCTTTCTCCTTAACATATGTAGTTGCATTTATCTTCAATGAAAGGTCACATAAACGACAAATGCAGGTGGAGGAGAGAATCCTTGCTGTCTTTATTTCAACTGATTCAGCCTTTTTAAGTTCTGCATAGAAAATAATCAGATGCTTGGAGATAGATTTGTTACTTGTAGGTAGTAAATCAATTCTAGGATTCATCTTTGGTTTTGGTGAACTAAACTGAGAATCATCCTAGATAAATTAATTAACTGCTTCTGGATGGTACACATCTATAGAAAACTTCTGTGAAAGCTGAACAACTAACAGCAATTCAGTGTGGCTGTTGTTGGTAACTAGAAAGGGTGAGGTGTTAAGTCACTGGTGGTCTGTTTTCTAAGAGTGACCAGCTGAGCTGTGCTTTCTTTAAATGCAAAAACTGATTAAGTGGAGGTTGCATGAGTAACTGTCTTTTTCTTTGCATACAGCCTCACTCTTT
>NW_009952263.1:365715-423990 GCF_000747805.2 Chaetura pelagica
CCATTTTGTCCATTGGTGTATATCTAGTTGAAATTCATGAGATCTGTTCTCTTTCCTTACACACCCGGTGTCAATAGCACGCTTATTGCAGTGATTTGCCTAAGACCAAGTACCTTCACTTTTTCACTTCTAAAACAGGAGATCAGATAGCTACATTGTCAAACTTTAAGGCAATAGGTGTATATGAACTTAAGCTAAGCAGATAACAGAAAATTTTGGAGAGAAGGATTGCCAGCAAGATTTTTACATTCAGATCTCTTGCTTATGTGCAACAGGTGCAAGGAAGAAGTACTGTGGTATTAGTGGTTTCGATTTATTTGGGCAGTTAGGGAAATTCTGAGTTGATTTTACTCCTGCAAAGAAGGATCAGATACCACTGAAGCATTTTAATGTACCAAGACCTATTTCCTATTCCCTTTTTCTGGCAGGCAAAAAACGTTGACAATAATGTGGGTGAAAATGTCAAGAGTGAAATGGAAAGATACTTGAAAACTTTGAAGGATGGTTACAAGTTAGCATGAAAACATATCTTAAGATTTTTTTTCAAGATGAAAAAAGTGGATAAATGTGTAATAAATTAGGCAATTAGTACCTTTAAAGTAATTACAGTAATTCAGATGTTTGAACCAGCTATTGTCAACAGTGGGCAAACAGCTGTTTTGTTTTTTTTTCCCCAGGACTTCCCATTAAAAAAAAAAATATTAAAAAGTGAGATTAAAGAACAAACAAGGTTTTCTAAACATCTTCTGTTGACTGTGTCTAATCCATGCTCTGCATTTCTACTGAAATTTCTGATCCTTTGTGTCGTCAGTGGATGCGATGATACTTGGAATTTGAGCTAGCCCAGAGTCTGGATTTGGTTACTTCTTTTTTTTAAAGTCTGGTATTTGAAATAATTCCCCTTCAGAACTGTTGCTCCATTAGCAGTTTTTGGTGGAAATAATGGGCACCATGCTGTACTTTCTCTAGTCTTGTTCACACAGCCTTATTTGCTGTCTATTCTTTGAGTGACAAAGATGGAGCAGAATCAGGAGTAGGAATAACAACAAGAAAGAATAAAGATGGGTACGATGAAGCATTTAATTATGAAAGTTGTAGTGCTAGGATGTGTAACATGGGAAGCATTATGGTTTTCCTTTTGTGGGTTAGTTCAGAGTATGTTTCATCTCTTTGCTAGGACGATAGGACTGAGGAGATTTAACTTCAGTACTGCTGTATATGAGTAATTTATTAAACACAATGAAGGGCACTGTTACAGTTTTACCGATAGCTCATGAGCTTCTGAGAAACACAATGTTTTGTTTAGCTCAGGCAAAGAAGATGCGTTCACCCTCCAGAAATTGAGGAAAGACTCTACAAGCTCCTACTAATCTGGTTACCCCATTCAACTTTCAACCTCATTCAACAAAGTACAGCTTTTGTACTGCTTTGTAACCAGTAAGCAGCAACATCATCTCCAAAGATGGTTTGGATTGCCACAGTATGTGGTTAAAATAAATGATATAGAGTTGGGTTTTGACCTCCTTATCTCAATATTTTTCACTGCTTGATATTGCCATCCCTCATGTCTTGCACTAAGTGCATTGCATTGTCTGTCACTCTTGCAGTTCTAAAGTGGTGTGTTGTTGGTATTTGTTGTTCCAGAAGAAAATGTGTGAGTGTGTGGTACAGTTTGATCTGATCCTATTTCTGTGGAAAAAAAAAAGTATGCTGAGTTTGGCTTAAGGAGACACACTAGGCATCATATAATAGCAGGCATTTTGCTTCTTTCAGATTCCAAAACTGTTCTATTTCTACCAGCACTCTAGGAAAAAGGCTGTATTCATCTCCTCTTCTCTCTTGAGAGTCATGATATTTAAGTGCTTCCCAAGCTTGATGCCCTTTTCTTTGTTTTCTAGGTGTTGTTTTTTCTGGCAGTAAGTGTTCGTATACAAAATTTCATGGAAGCAAAACCTCTTTTTGGCCTTTTCTACCATTCAAAGAAGCTTCATCCATGGTCATGTTGCTGATTCTGCATGCAGGCTCTGCTTTTGTGTGGTGGGTCCTGTTCTTTAAACTTGTACAGTTCTAGAGGAGCTTAACATCTTCTCAGACTTCACTGCTATGGTGCCTCAACTTTAATAACGTTCTTCTCAACTGCTGGTCCACTAGTACAAGCCACTGAAAAGAAGTTAAATGGAAATGAAATGGTTGAAACAGTAGGATGATTTGGAAATGTCACACTTTGCCCAGGAAGAGAGTTGTCAACAGTTTAGTTGATTAGAGAGACATGTACCTAATGAGGCTGCCTCAGCCAGCCCTAGTTTTTGTCAAGGAAGGAGCTGACATTGGAGATGTGGCATGGCCGTAGCTGTGTCCATGTAGCTGCTAGAGGAGGTGGGTGGTAAGGTACAAAGTCCTTGTAAGAGGACATAACATCTATTCTTTCTCACAGGGAAAGGACCATCTCCCTTTGGGTAGATTTCAATAAGTTGCTGGCTTTGAAAATAACTGGCAACAGTTCATTAGTTTGATCTGTTTCATTCTTGTTTCTTGACTGACGGGGGATTTAGATGAATCTGCATATTGATAGGATTCTCACACATACTTTTAAAACACTCTAAGATACCTAAAGCCTGCACCCATTTTATTGAGCTCCTTTCAATCTTTGAGATTAAAATACACTGTAAAACTACACTGATCTTATTAATACTTCAGGTGATGTCAGATTTCAAATTAAATCTCACTTGGATGTATTAAAAATAATGGAATCTAGCCAAACTGAAAGTTGTCATTAGTTTCCAAAATGCTTTTAGGAAGACAAATACATGGTAGAAAATAAAATGTGTAATTAGAAGAGGAGGTCTAAAGAAGAGAGTTGTGTTTAATATTTAAACCCATAAGTAGTATAGTGATAACATTTTCTGCCAAGAACGTATTTTATTGCATATTAATGTAATTAAAATTACATCACAGTCTGCTAATTTCCTTGCAGTTCTGTACACTTAAAAGCAAGAGTAAACTCTGCTGATTAATGTTTGTAAGGGAAATCTTTGTGTAAAAAGTGTTGGAGAAGAGCAAAGTTGCACAGCAATGATGGGTTGTGCTGCTCTATATAATTTTCCTTTTTTCCCCACTTTTCTCTCCTTTACACCAGTGTTAGTCAACTGAAAGCCTTACTGCTGATTAAAAAGGACACTGAGGCTAATAAACAATCTTAAAATTCTTGATTAAAGAAGACACTGCAGATGATAAGCAGTCTCTCTCTTAAGGGGATCACAGCTTTGTATGGGGCTTTTTGTGCAGTGCAATGCTCCAGGCATCATCTAAATAGTGACACAAGAGCACAGTATTTGGAATAATGCAGTCTTTGGAGCTGCCCAGAATGAGCCTGGTGGGGTTCAGAATGGCAGTCTTATTTCAGAGGAGATTTTAGCATCTCTCAAAGTGAATTTGTTGTGATTCACATTTTAAATTATTATTCAGTTTGACATTTTCTTCTGACAGGATTTGCCATGAGCCTTGGACCGTGGAAATTCTTCGGACCTCTGAGCTTGGGTGATAGGTCCCTTCTTGGAGGCCTTCAGCTCCAGAGTACTGTGGCTGGCACTATGCCTATTTTTTAAGGTAATTTCAGGATCATAGAATCATAGAAGAGTTAAGGTTGGAAAGGACCTTAAAGATCATCAGCTTCCAACCTCCCTACTGTGAGCAGGGACACCTCACACTAGACCAGCCTGCACAATGCCTCATCCAACCTGGTCTTAAACACTTCCAGGGAGGGGTACATCAACTACCTTCCTGGCTAACCAAGTCCAGCACCCTACTACCCTCATGGTGAAGAATTTTTTCCTGATGTCTAACCCTAGTCTACCCTCTTTCAGTTTAAAACCATTGCTCCTTGTCCTGTCACTGCCCTCTCTGGTGAAAAGCCCCTCCCCAGCTTTTCTGTTTTGCTTTGATTTTTTTATGTTGTTCAGAGTAAAATGAGTGTGGCCATTTTCAGTGCCAAACACCATGCTGGACTCTTCCTCACTCTGCTTCAGAGGCACCCCCACTTGATCCATCTACAGGACCTCCCAGACATTTCTGTATTGCTTTCTCTTTCTTTTCATTGTTTCCAAATACTAGTATAATCAAGCATGCTTTAAGAGAAACTTTATTTGTTGTTTCTGAACTCTCCAAGTGTCTCCTGATGCTCTTCAGCTCCACTTATCACAGGATGATGGTTAGCTACCGACCAGCTTGTTTATTAACTCTTGTATTACTGGTAGCAGTAGCAGAATAAGCATTTGTTTTTGTAAATGTCATGCCAGATTTGGTAAATGGTATCTGTCCAAGTCTGTCCAGTTAATCCATAATGCAGAAAAATTCAGGTTTAAGACAGATTGGATCAGAAAGCAGTGTAGCCACTCAAGCCAATAAGCCATGCTGCATCAGCATGACACTATAGATTTCAGATCTGATCTGGTATATCCATACACAGATTGGGTATCGACTAGGTTGAGGGGCTCGAGTCTCTGTGCTGCACTATTTTCCAGTGCAAATGAGACCCATTTTTCAATCCTGCTCTCTCTGACAGCTCTTCTGGTTTAGCAGCAATAGCCATAATCTGCAAGGGATGACAGGGAATTCAGCCTGTGCTAGCAACTCAGACCCATCCTTCAAACTCTTCTTCATTCAGTTGGTTGTGGCTGCAGATACAGATCTGCCCTTTAGAGTCACAGTCACAGAGTGGTCAGGATTGGAAGACACCTCAGAAGATCATTTAGTCCAAACCCCCTGCTAGAGAAGGATCACCTTTCTTCTGCTCAGACAGGTAACAGGTCCTTACCCACCTGCCCAATCTCACCACGGTAAGTGACCTGAAGGGGAGGGTAAGAGAAAAAGGTCAGATTGCACACTGTGAAAGTTCATGGGAATCAGTTCCCTGCACAAACTGCTCTTCTCCATAGCTTCTCTGATCCTTTGGAAACTTAGATGGTAATGAATCTTATATGATTATTGGAGGCTTTGGACACTCAGTGCTGCAGTTAATGGGTTAGGGAAGGTCTCCGAATGAGGGTCTGGCAGAGTTATTTAAATCAAAGTGATCTTTGAGAGCCTAAGATAGGAAGTTTGGCTCTAGGGACATGCTATATTTGCTCATGTAGGGGCTGTGCATCCTCCCCTGTCCCATGGGCATATTGTCTTAAAACAAAATCACAACCATTTATGCTTGTCTGTTCTTGAAATCACCAGTGCTATGTGGCTTGCTACCAATCGGGGAACATCCACTAAATGTGCTAATATAGTATTTAAATTATTGAATACTAAGAAATATCAGCTCAGAGAGCTTCTGTGAAGCTTCTCTAAACTGGCTTTATTAGACTTTAGTGGAACAGCAGGTGCCACACAGAATAATGCATACAGTCCATTTCTTTGAAATGTTGTCCAGGCTTTTCTGGGTTTTGTTTCAGTGGAAAGACTACAATTTCTGCAGCTCCACCTCCCTGCCTTCTTTTCTCTTCAGGTCTGAAAATATGATGTCCCTATCACTTTGAGTTTTGGGTCATCCAGCAGTGCAACTGACAGTTCCAGGAAAAGGTGGAATAAATATTTCATCTTTCATTTATTAAAAAATAATGTAGCTTGCAACAGGGTTCTGGCAGGTGCTCAGTCATGCCTGAATCAAATCTGTGATTCCAAATTAGACCTTTTTTGGTCAGTTTGATTTGGTTTTTGAGAGGAGAGGAGCTCAGAGAAAACCAGTAGTGTCTGTTCTGCACATCTGACTGAGACTCACACTTGGGAGAGATTTCAGGGGTTTTTGTTTGGGATTAGAGATCTCTTTCAGGGCATGCATTTTTTTGATACATCCATGCTCCAGATTTGTGCAGTGTTTGATTTGTGGAAAAATCTCTGCAAGGACAGTTTTACCAGGTTCTTAGGGTGGAGATTATTTGAAGGAAAAAACTTGCAAAGAACTATAAAATTATTACACTGATTTATTTTTCATCTGTATCACAATGCCTCCTGCTTATATAATGCAGGTTTTTAGCTATTTAACTCATTGCTAGTGATGTTAATAAAAGCAGGGGTTTTTATAGCTACTGCGTATGTGAGCTTCCTGTAAATAACATATAAGCCAAATTGTATTTATTAAGAAGATAAATCTATTTCAGATAATCAGCTACATTTAGTTAAATGGTATAATAGGCACTAAGTTTTAAATGCTAGTTTTTAAACCACAGTGATTTAATTTGGACTTAACTATAATTTGGACATAAGTAAATTATTACTGGGACTGACCCGTACTGAGCATGTGATTGCTGTACTGAGGGAAGAGTCACTAAAATGCAACTCAGAAGCCTGGTGAAAGTAGGGCTTAAGCAGAAGATGATTTATATTTATATGGGTTTTTGGAGTGGTTGCTTTCCTGATTATAGGCTACAGTCCTAAGAAAATCTAAGGAACTGAGAGCTACAGTTATTTGTTAATTTTTACATAATCTTTGATTCAAGAGCTTTTGAAGGCTGTTTGGAAGCACATGCTGTGAAAGTGTAGCAGATAGGTAACACAGTATAAATTCTGGAAGTGAGTTTCCTTTAAGAAAATCTGGAAAGTAAAAAGATAAAGGAGTGAACGCACATGAAATCTTTGAGATAGTATCTTTCCAGGATACCTCAGAGACAACTATTATTAAAGGCAAACATACAAGATCATTTTATATTAAAAATGTGGCCTGACTGAAGCTTTTATAGTTTGCTCTCATTTGTACTCAGTGGCGCTTTGAGTGAGAAGATGCTGAATTCTGTCATCTTGTGTAAGGCACTAATCCAGATTTTCATTACACAGTGTGAATGGGGCTGATTTTATCTCCTTATCCTTCTGGATTTCTTTTTTTTCAGCATTAACCAGAATTTCTTCAGGGTTTAGCAGAGGCATCTATCCCTTTCCCTTTCCCTTTCCCTTTCCCTTTCCCTTTCCCTTTCCCTTTCCCTTTCCTTTCCTGAATCAAAGTGAAATGCTGTGATTTGGCTACTCCTTTGGAGCCCATGCTCTATTATTAGGGCAGCAGAGTTCTGAGACCTACTGAAAGTGTTTTTTTTTCTGGTGTACGAACACATCATCTTCCTAAGATGTGAACCAAGGTGACAACTCTTTCTTGAATATGCCTAGAAGAGACTTTTTGGTTTTAAAAGTACTATCATTTTTTCAGTGTGGACCTGACAACGATCCCAACCAAATCCCAGGAAACATGGGCTGAATGGAAGAATAATTAATCTTAGAATTAAATAATGTTTTTTATCCCCCTTAACTTCTTTTCATAAAGAATTTAAGTATGCATATAACACTTTTGGGCATCAGTTGATCTTGAATCAGGAAAGATTAAGGATGTGCTTGAGACTGAACTTGAGTAAAGTCTTTGAATGATGCAGGCCCATATGAATCAGATCCTGTACTGTGGTATGGGCATAAGTTTTCTAGTGGATTTAAGGTCTATTGTAGCAAACTAAACTGCAGATTAATTTTTGTTGGAAGAAGATGATATGATAGTGCTAGTAGATTTTGCTGGTACAGAAACACTGAGGACAGGCTTGCAGAAATTGAAGAATTCAAATATAAGATCAGCTAATTTAGGCGTTGTGAGTATCCCTGTCATTGTGCTAAAGTATGAATAGGGCATGTACTCTTGAATTACACCTCCTGTGCTCAATGTACATGCAGCAAATACTCCACTAAGTGTAAATGCTGGAAGGAAATGATCCTCACAGGGTTGGGGGAGTTTTGTCCTTTTTTTCTAATTGGGAGAGAGGTAAGGAGAAAAACAATTCTTACATTTTAAAGAAATTATGTAAAAGTGGATTAGAACCAAGTGCAATTTAGATTGATTTTTCTCCTTGTATTATCTGTTGAGGACTTGGCTCAGAAGAGCTGTCAGAAGGAGTTTCTGCTACTTTTTCTGACAATCTTCCTGTTGGTGAAGAGTGGTGTCAGGAGGCGTTTTTTATGTCAGAAAACTAAAGGTGTTTGAAAGCCCCTGTGGTGTGTTATCTTCTTGTCTGTCAGTTGAAAAGTATCAGCGAGTGTGCTTAAAATGTACACAGAATCACTGTCCTTGTTAAAAGTTAGAAAGCAGGCAATTTAGAAATGTTTTCTTGCTGCTAAACTAGATCATCTACAAGAGTAAGTGTAACCATTTTGCATTTCTCTTCCCGACTGACACATAGTCTGCAAGTTTTCAGCAAGTCTCTCAGTTCAGTGCCAAGTGTCTCTTAGGTGTGTGCTACTGGTGTAGTGATCTTTTTTTGGTAAGTGGGACTCTTCCTTTTGGAAATGGCACTGTGAGGCTATAGAGGAACTTCATGGAAAAGGCTGTGTGAGTAGAGGACTGTGTTTATGTATGTAACAGCCAACTGAGGAAACACTTGAATAGAAGAGACCACAGAGCCTCGTTTTGTTTTCTATTACTTTTCTATTGAACTTTTAATCTTCTGCTTATTCTCCTGAAAGAGAACTAAGATGTACTGTCATGTGAGACTTTGTTAGATAGTGGTAAGCATTTTTTTCTTACATTTTGTGTTGTCTTCTGTGTGAACCATTAACCTTTGGCAGTTGCACTTTCAGCCCAACAGCAGGTACACGTGACTTCTAGATTTCAAAGGCAGAGGCAATCGAATTGTGATTTCTCTCTAAGTGTGCACACACCATTGGTGTGTGTACATACATACAGGCACAAGTTCGTGGAGAATTCACAGTTAGATTGCTAAGTGGTCACCTCTACTTGCCCTTTATACCCATGTATGCTTATGTACACACAGTGAAATAAAACCAAACACAAACCATGCAACTAAGGCAGGTCATTTATTTTTGTGTACTGGGAGTATGCAACAGGGAGTGCCAAAAAGCACCTTCTGAATTTTATATCCTCATCTTGCTGCCCCTCTTCCTTCAAGCCCTGCCTTGAATTCACATACTATACATATGCACTTCATGAGTTGTGTATTTCTTTGCCTTGGATTATATAAAGGGTTATTGTGTGAGTTGTTTTGTTTGTTTGGTTTGGGTTTTATTGTGGTTTTGGTTTTTTGTTTTGTTGTGGCTTTTTTGTTGTTGTTTTTTTTTAATTCTGTCTCTTCATGTCTGTATTTGGCTGGCTTTGTGCATTTTCACAGCTAGTTTGCCTGCAGTGGATGCCATATGATGATGGATTTAGCCACCTGTGTACCACTGCAAGTGATACTGCTATAACATATGTTTGCTCTTCACCCCCAGTGACACTATTTCAAGGCAAAGCAAAAAGTAGGGAATGAACACAGGCCAGATTCATGTAATCAGTGTTTTGCCTGAGCAGCTTTATCATTAAACAGCTCTTGGGGGCTACAGATAACATTACCCCTTGGCTGGCAAACCCTGTGCAAACCCAGCAACATTCTAACTGAAATAACTTAATGGCAAAGAACAGGTTTTTTTGTTAGAATGTTTTTGGGTGGGACTTGGTGATCCATGTGTGTTACTCAGAAGTGACACCTGGTATGGGTAAAGCAGCACAAGCTCAGGGCAGAGAGGGCTGTCACCAAAAGTTCAAGGGAGGAATGTTTGTTACAAGAATGAGAATTTCCAGAAAGGAGAGTATTTTTTTTCCCCAGAAAGGTCTGAGTAGCTCTTTAAGTAGGTTTCTCCAGCTAGGTGCACCAATATTGCTGTCTACCTAACAAAATAAGCAGCCATATAGGAATCTAGACCAAGCTGGAAACTGTGACACTGCCATAGCTGACCCATGCTTGTCATCTCTGTAGGTGGGTAACACTATAATATAGACACTGGAGCAGATTTTCAAAGCCAGGAGAAGGTTTGGCTGCTCAGCACAAGAAATCAGCTGATTTCTTGAGTGACCTGGTACCACCACACCATTACTTCAGGGAACTGAAAATAAACTGTTGTGCAGTTCAAGGAAAAGGCTCAGGCTGTTGGAAATATCTCCAACAAAACGGAGACCAAGCATGTTTGATCATGTGAAGCCTCATGGACACATTGTGCAAGTGATGTTTATTATTAGAATACACACTGACTTACACAGGTAGAAAGGGAAGGCCACACCTGGCCATAAATGGTTTTTAACCTTCGCCAGGAACTACTGTATGTTCCAAGCCCAGGGGTCTGCTTCTCGCTGATGGAAACATGCATATTACCCTGCCAATAAAGTGGTTACCCCGAGAGGAAGAAACCTGCAGGCTACTGCTCTTCCTGGTGACTCCACTAAAGCCTTTTGAATAAGAGGCTCTGCTCATTTTTAAATACGGTGACATTTTGAGCTTTTGTACAGCAAACGGAAGCTCCCTGGGAGGCTCATGGCTGAATGATTTCTTCCTAGAGAGCAGTAAATGAGGTTAAATCAATTTTCTTCTGCATGGGAGGGGGACAGAAGGAGAGGAAATAACATTTCTCTCTCCAGCTCTCAGAGAAAAGAAGTTTTATTTACAAAATGTTTTGTTGTATTTCATTCTTTAGTTTCTCGCAGTCATTCACATTTCCAAAACTGAGAAATCTTTTGCCTTGGGCACAAAATCCTATTGAAATATCTCATAACAATTATGACATTGGCTTACCAAGAACCTAAGTACTAATAATACTTCTTCTGCATTTAACCCCTGTTACTGTTATGGAAAAATCAATAATCAGTACTTATAAATTTGGTAACACACCAATATCTAGTATCTCTTATAACTGTTAGTTATATGAGGTATTTCTGACAGCTGACGGAAACACTGTGGGAGTCAGGCAGTACCTTTGCTAGGTTGAAAAGAAGAAAGGAAGAAACTTTCTTTCTAGTAAGGAAGAAAGCCTCTCTCCTCCTCTCCGGGTCACCCTGCCTTTTATTCCTTGAAAGCAGAGAGGTTTAGATGTATTTTGTTGCCTTGCCATCCTTTGCATTCAGATGTGATGGGGTGGGAAGCAAGTAGAATCCTGTGGAGCCATAATCTCACTTCAGATGTGGGGACGTACATGGGTGATGATGGTGGACTGGGCAGCCTGCTATTCCTGTGTATTTCTCCTCCCTCAGCTTGGGATAAGTAAGATGTGAATATCACTAAGAGAGGAATAATTGCATGGAAAACAATAGGTGAAGGGTTTTGAGCCCCCTGAGAAAGCTTGGCTTTGTGCTCCTCTGTGTTTTGATAACTTCTTAATTATTGTCTAAGCTGCTTTATGTTTCTCTGAAAAATTCTGAAAATTCCTGGAAATGTTTCAAGGTGGGATGGCAACACACTTGGATGAGGAAGACCTCAGTATCTGGAGCTCTGTTGGCACCTCAAACACATTACTGGCTAAAATGCAAATGTGTCAGGTGAATTGAGCATGAGAAGGGTTGATAACCTGTGCTGTGTAAGGGCACCGCAGTGAGCTTTATCCCTGTAAAAAAGAATTAGATTTGAAGAGAAACATTAAAGAAGGAAAAAAAAGCATGATGTGCTTCAGAGGTATTGAAAACTTCCTTCTCTGATTCAAGTGCTCAAGTCCTTCACAAATACAACCAAAGTGCCTATTTCTCAAATTATACATATATATTTATATTAAAAAATAAGTCTGCATATATTTTAAAAGAAGTTACATAGAAAAACTTTCAGTAGTCATTTGATAGATATAGACTAGAAAATATCGATCACTTTCAGTAGATCTTTAGCCCAACAACCATGTAAACCCTGGTTACCCCAAGGCTGTAATTTTTCTTAAAAAAAGCCCTGTATTCCATATTCTATTTTCTTAAAGTTTCCAGAGGGATTTGGTGTTTTTATTTTTATCAGGCTTGGTGGTAGATGGTTTTTTCCCCTACAATGATGAGCATTTTGTTGCCCATGTAGTATTGCATTACCCAGGATTTCTTCCTCATTTACTGGGAACAGCCCAGTGGAAGAAATTCTCATAGGAATAGTACGTGGAGTCAGAAGGAGGGTAAAGTAAGGACGGATTTCCCCAGGGTTGCCTTTTGCTTCTAATGTCTGTCGCTTGTTGTTTCACAGTGTATTCATGTATGTCTTAGGTTACTGGAGGCAAAATTCTCCATGGTGAAAGGGATGACTACGTTGCAGAGGAATCGGAAGTTCACAGTAGCTACACCACACATTTCTGGAAGTGTAGCTTTTCCAGGAGTGTTTTATAACCCTAGAGCAATTATGGCTTTGGTTTGAATTATTTTGTCTAAAGCTAAACACCCCATTTAAATGTGGTGCTGTCTCTCAGTGCCCATGATGCTCATGGTGTTCACATTTAGATTTAGGTCCAGTTCTTTCCCTGATTATACGTATCAGAGTAGATCAATGTGGTTAAATTACTTCTGCAAATGTTTTTTATCATATTCCTTGAAGATTAATGAAGGCAAGGAGCAGTATTTTATAATTTATTGATGTAAACTTGCTTAATATGTACATGATGGGTTTATTTTCCTCTTGCCACTGTGAGACAAGACATTAGTCTCAAAGCAGAAAAGGGATTCTTGACACAAGATTGAATAGACTCATTCTTGTGTTTGCAAAGTCAATGCAGACACAGCCATTTAAAATATGAATCAAATCTAATGGTTTTGGTTTTAGTGCAAGTGAACTACACATCCACTGGGCACTACCAAGGTTTATGGTTTACTACCATTTCTTTAGGACACTCATTGTCTGCTCTTGAGTGTGTTACTCAGCAGTGATATGTTTGCTATTTTTCAGTACCTTACATTGCCATTCTTCCCCTTATGTAATTCCTTCATATTATGCAGACAGTTACCAAACTACATGTGTATCCAGGCAATAGGATGCTCCCAAAAGAAAAAAATGAGAAGAAAATTTCGATGTTTAGATGTAATGTTGGTAAACTGTGTGTGTAATTAGCAAGTGTTTTATTGGATGCCTAATACCGCTTCTGTTAGCAGTTGTTCAGGAAAACAGATTTTAGAGCAGATTCTACATGTGTGAAAATGTAGAGACACATCTAAATATGCTTCCATGTGCATATGGATTTATGGCAGCTCCTCTGCCTCTTCTGACTTCTCTCTGCAATGGGTTGCATGGAGGTAGGTACTGGAAACAAGGTAAGTATTGGCTAGTACTTTCTTTTGTATAGCTTCCCAGCATTTCTCAGTCAGAGGCCTACAAGCCCCTCAAGGTAGAGGCTGGACTTCTTAGTGAGAACTGTCTTACGGCTACCCAGCTTGGAGCACATGAAAAAAGAGCCAGAGTTTTTGTGGCCTCCCCCACAGGCTACTCAAGAATCTTCTCTGTTTCATGTGAAACTCTTCCATGAGTTGCTTGTGGTTGAGTTTTGGGAAAGCAGGTGGGGATAGTATTGTGTGCATACAGTTTGGAAGTGATATGAATTAAAAATGTGTTAAGTTGTAAATAGAGGTGTTGACAATATGGTTGGCAATAACAGATGTATTTGACAGAAGGTGTGGGTAGCTGTTTAGTGCTCAGGGGAGAGTATTCAGCCCCCCTGCTCTTCAGGAGTTTTATGAAACACTGTCAAATCCAGTGTGTGTTTGAAAAGCACCTTTGTCCTTTCAGCCAGCAGGACTGTATATGTGGGAGAGTGTATGCTGGATTGGAGATGTGTTTGCTGAGCTACCTGTCATAATGTACATCTGCTGTGGATGCTGTATAATCCTGGTGGTTTGTTTTGCTGTTTGTCACAGGATGCACCTAAAGCCAGGTTCAAGAAACCTTTTCTCCTTTTCTCGTAACTGATCAGTGCAGTGTCAGAGAAACCATCTTGCTGCATGTTGGCCACTTCCCCCAGTGCTGCTGAAAGCCTCCCAAACGTGTGTGCACTCCTGTACACGCCACTTAAATTTTCCATATGCCACCTGACAAGCTTTCCATAGCACTTCATACCACCTTGAAACAACTCCCACTTCTCTTAACAAAATGTGGGGATATTTTGTCCTTCAGGATATTTCACAAAGACTTCAGACCTTCTCATGAGATGATCAGTGCCTCTCCAGAAAGATTTAGATTTTTGGATTACTACAGTAGACAGTAAATAGTCTGCCACCATCACAAGCCAACAATACATTCTAGTCTTTTTCTCCCCTTAGATCTTCTGGCAGCTTTATTCCATTCTGTATTTTTGGTGTTGCTGTCTCCATAGATAACTACAAGTCTCTCGTAAAAGACTGTGTGGTAGGTAACATGGGGACTGTATTAATTTCTCATTTTTGTTGTTGTGACCCTAGGGAGTATATCTCCGTAGGTAATACCAAAGTGGTCCTTTCTGAATCTCAAGCTTCTGGATGATTCACCATAGTGATCACTTACGTGAGATTTTATCCACAGAAATAAGAATTTAAGCACAGTTTCAAATTAAATTTTGAAATCTGTAGCAAATAGACTATGTGCAATTTTCCTTAATGCATCCAAGGCTTTGTCCAAGCATTACCAGAACAGTTTTGGATTCCAGTTTTTAACCCAGGAACATCTCAGCAGTTGAGCAGCATGAGAAAAACACCCACTCCAGAAACTTGCTGATTATTTCTAGAGATGCTGGCTTGTCTCCTTTCTTTTTCATTGTAAGATTGGTTATGTAGCTGAGGAAACTAGTGCAAAGTGCACTTTCATTTGGAGCTTTCTACATAAATTATCTTCTAAAAAATAACTTCCAAAATCTTTTTTCTGAGATTGGTTGTTACACAACTATGTCACACTGTAAGAAGTTCAGTGATACATTAAGAGTTTGAGCCTATAGTGCAGTGGATTTATGTGGCTGGGGGGGAAATCCAAAATAATGTTCTGAGGAATTAGTTAAGTTGGGCTTTTTTACCTTTTCCTTACAGTAATTCCAAGCTGCATTGTAATTAAAGATTTGCACTTAGAAATACAGGTGTTCCCTACAGAAGATAAAGGAATGAGGCCACTGCCCTCTCTGCTTGATGCCAATTCCATGTAGGGTGTTATATTATTTCTAGAATACAGGTGAGAGATTTTTAGAGTTTTTTTAAAGGTTGGGATTAAAAATCCTGTTGCATCCATATGGAATAGGAGCAGGTATGAAGAACCATAGCTTTTTGTTTCTGAGGGAATCTGTGGTGATTTGTCTGCATTTTTTTTCCTGTAGAACTGGGTATGTTTATTGCAGTTCTTCAGAGAAATGCCACAAAAAGCAAGCTTGCTGCCTCTCAGGGATGCCCAGGTCTTCTTAAGTTTCTCTGCCTCACAGACCATACTGGTTGGAGTGCTGAAGCCAGGGTTCACAGACCCTCTCTGTGATAGTTTTTGCCCCAGATGAAGTGTCTGAAAATAAGCAACAGCAAAGCTTTCCTGTTAGACTGAATAAGGCTTGAACATAGAGGAAAGTATTTGTGCTGTTGTGAGCAACATTAATAACTGAAGGCCCAATTATAACTGTAGCAAGCAAAAATAAGCTTCATTTCAACTACCGAGACAGTTATTAGATCTTTGTTGTTTCATAGATTTTTCTACCTAGCAGTGACTAATTAAAATAGGACCAATGTGCAGTTTAAGCAGCAATATTTTAAGTATTAGCAGAGGTGACTTTTAAAAGAGTTACATTGCAAAGTAATTAAAATGTTATGAAATGCACCAGTTCACAAAACACTTAGGTGCTTCATTACCTTTTTGCAGTTGGGTCATCCATTAAATCTGTGGAGACTTCTGTGCCTACATGAAAGGAGACATGTAATTGCTTTATTGAATCAGGATTAAACTAGCAGCATTACCTACTATTCTCTGAAAAATTAATTTCTGATGAGCTTTGTGAAGTCTGGATGATTTTGTCTACACACTGATAAAAAAAATTTCCTAGAATAAATAGACCAACACATGAATAAAAAAGGACATTTTTGAAAAAGAAGATATGACAGCAAATCAGTCCTTGTAGTATTTGTAGAAACACTAAAAAAGTTTACCAATGATTGAAAACCATCTTTCTGCATTGTGGGTTTACATGGGTTCTGCATAGTGAAACAAAAAACATGGATTTACTGTCAGGGAAGCAGTATTAAGCAGCTTTAGGCCATATTATCACTGGTCTGTGTGATCTGCACTTCAACATCAGCTGACATGGGTGCAGCTGCACAGATGTCCTTCTTAAATCTTCCTACCCCTGTTATATCAGTGCCTGTGGTGAAATAGTCTGCTGCTAAATTAGATTATGGAAACATCCCCACCATATATTAGAAGAGCTAATTCTTGCCTTGAAGAGTCTATGATTATGAAGACAAAATACATGCTAAACTGGGACAATGGAAGAAATGAAGAAGCAGATTGCTTGTGTTTATCATTCATGTGTCTTGTTTGACGGTTTTAAATTCCAAGTGGCTTTGTTTTGTTTTTCATAAACAGTACATTTACCTATATTCATTCTGCAAAGTTGTAGGTCCGTGTATCTGATTAATCAAGTCAGTTTGTTTCATGAGGATCACAGCTCATTATCCCAAATGGAGTAATCACTGAAATGTTCTCTTCTGATATGTCCTCTGTGTTTTGGTACACCTATTCCTTAAAAATATTGTGGCAGCAGCCTGTACAGCTGTGTGTTTTCACATATTAACACTTAGATTTCTCTGCAATATCTTTACATAGTTAATGGAGAAAACCCAACTTTTTCTAATGTTGAGCTAGATTAGCAGAAGATTGCCCCTCCTTGCACCAAAACTGATTCTGAAATGGAGATAAGTGATTTTCATTCCAAAAGGCTCATTAACCATCAAACTGCTAGGGATTAGATCACTAATGGCATCCTGATGGTTGCATGCCACTTCCAGCAGATTTGTTGGTAGCTAGCATTAAATCCATTTGAATTACAATGCAGAGGCCCTACTACATAAACATTTATTAGCAAGACTCTGTAGCTGTAACAACTGCCAGATCTGTATTTTAATTTTCACTAATGGTTTCATGTTTGTCCTAGATATTGTTGCTAACAGGACCAAGTGGGATGCTTTGCTTTGGCAGTTTCTGCCAGACATTCAAACCCAGGATACCAAAATCTAAAAGCGTGAAATCCCAGACTCATTCCCTACATGTGACCCAACTGTCATTACAGCAGAGATTACAATGGTAGACAAGCCAACTTCACATATTTCAGGGCATTACATCAACTCTCCCAGTTTGTGAGATCATTAAAAAAGAGAGAGATAAAGAAAGATCAGTGTTACCTCCATTTTAATTGTTTGCTGTCATCCAGTTTTCAAATTACAAGATAATTCTCCTTATATTTCAGAACTTTCCCCAAAAACCTGAAGACAAGAGCTTTAGTCAAGCAAACTGGTATTTTGCCATTTAGGGTCTTTATGAGGGTTGCCAAAACTCATGATATGTGCAGCAAAATCAAGACAATTGGCAGCACTGAAAAGGATGGAAAAGGTTATTGCAACTAAGTTTTCAATGTATTAGGCAATTCTCTGGCCCACCTTACTCCATCACCCTCAGCAGCATCCCAGCACAATTTTGTGTAACTCCTAGGTTAAATTCCATACAATCCACTTTCTTTCCTCTGTGTTTCCCCCAAACCTCAAAGGAGCTGAATTCTCTTGTGGGAGGAAATGGGCTGTGGCTGTGCTGATACCGGTTTAGATATGACCTTCCCAAATGCCGAGTGCTTGCAATCCTCGCTGGACTCAGCTGGAGCACTAGGAACAAAGCAGCTTTAAAAATCAGAGTGCACATATTTGAATGGATAGACCCTGAAACAAAAATGCCTGAAATGAAAGGCCACTCTTGAATACATTTAGTCCTAAGAGATTTGCTTTGTGCAAAGGCAGCAAGTGATGTTAGAGACAATAGAAAATCTGATAGCTGCTAGAAATATGAAGCCATCCTTTACTATTGAAAAAGTAAAAGCAAAGGTAGAAAACTGAAGTAGATGAAAAAAGAGGGATAAAGACTGTAGGATTTTGTCTCAATGAATAATTAATTGATTGTACTATTTTCTTCCTATTTATCAACATGTGTGGATAAAGAAAGGCATTCTACTTGAGCTGTTTTCTTCAGATTAAATAGAAGGGTTGTCCTATCAATAAAAGAACAGCAGGTATTTAGTAGAAGGGGCAGCTCTTAATTTAAAACAAGTTGGTCTTCTGGAGATGCAGAATACTTCAAGACCAGTTATGTCTTTATTGTATCTCAATATAGACATGTTTTGTCATGGTTGTTACCTGCTTTACCTGGTTCTGTCCATTTAAAATCATAGAATGCCAGGTTGGAAGCGACCTCAAAGATCATCTGGTTCAAAGCTGAAGCTGAAGAGAACAGTGTGTCTTTGATAAGTATTCTTTCAAATCACTATCTTCTTATTCTGCAGGAATGGCAATAAGATAGCAGGATGAACAATGTTCCCCTCCTGATGGTATTGTGGGAGCTTCATCCTACTGCTGTCACTTTTCCCTAGCCTTTATTTCCCTCTAGCCATGCTAGCAATACACCTGTCTTGTCCTCATTTTGTGATATATCACTGTGCTAGACCACTAATACAACTACTTCAACCTGGCAGCAAGCAGGTCCTGGTTTTGTGTCTCAATATGCAAGGAAGGCTCAGTGTCCTGTGCTGAAGCACCATGTTGGGATGGGTCATTTAGTGCAGTGTGTTTAAGTGCATTTCAGGGCTGGCAGCTAGAGCTTCAAGTACACAACAGGCCAATACGGAATGAATTGCAGCGCTTCTTGCACATATAGAACAACTTATTAGTGTCCTGTCAGTGACAGAATCAGTGATCAAATGGCTCTGTCAGTGATACCAATGCAAGACAAAATCCCGCTGACACTGCTTATTGATTGTGGCCTTTAGTGTCTGCAGTTTCATGGGTCTTACCATGAGTTCCATGGGGTTTGCCTGGAGGCTGCTCAGATTTAGCTGTTATGTGATTTTTTGGCCTAAGTTTCTTATATAGCCCTATAGACCATTCTTCTAACAGGCAGAACCTTCCACAGGACATTGTGCTCCATGTGTTGGCTATTTAGTTTTAAGTTAAAACCTGAGTGCCGGGGCTGAAAGATCTCATGGTGGAATATACTGATTCTGCATCTTTAAATGGTTCTCAAAATTACTCCACAATCTCTTATATACCCTTCTTATTCTGGTATAAAATCCCCAAACTCCCTTCACCTTACAGTGTGCTGTAAGAAGATGAAGAAAGAAATTGGCAGATGTAATTTCACTGTGATAGACTATACCTTGAATTAGGCTCTTCTATTGGACTTGTGTTTTCTTAAGCTTACTGCCTAAATAAGGAAGGAAGCTCTTTAAGTGAATTCTGTTCAAGCCATGAAATTATTCCCACCTTTCCCTGGAAGTGTTCAATGCCAGGTTGGATGGGGCTTTGAGCAACCTGATCTAGCGGGAGGTGTCCCTTCCCATTCAGGGGGGTTGGAATTAGGTGATTTAAGGTCCCTTCCAACTCAAACCACTCTATAATTCTATGATTTTTTGATTGAGTTAGTAAGTGAAGGTTTAATTAGCTCATTGCTGGTCTGGGGGTTGATTTGCCTCTGTATTGGACATCTGAAGCCTGTGCTATGAATTGGGAAATAATAATAGCTCTGACTGACAGGATCTGAAGGACAATGAGATTGGTTGGGAAACAGTGTGCAGAGATGGGAAATTGGCTAATTATAACAACATAGAAGTAAAATGAAGTTTGGAAAAAATACAATTAAAATTGAGGGACCACTGTAAAAACATGTCTGAATAATGCTAGAATCTTCTCTCTTGAACCAAGAATAATTAAAGCACCCTCTGAAATGGAATGATGTTTTTAATTAATTGATATAATTAGAATGCAAATGCAAGGTGTAAGTGCTGAATTGTTATCTCTCTACAGCAAATTAATTTTGGAAGGAATTTGAAGTTATTTTGCTAAGACATGATATAACTGTGTACTGACTTGTGTTTGCTAAGGCATCTGATAAAGTAGCAAATTGACTGCTGAAAAGTATATATATCACAGATGAGGAAAACCTTCTTTCTGAGTTCAAAGTTGTCCTGTGCACAGTGGTACTTCCTAATTATTCTGTCCCTATGGCCTCAAATAGCAAGGTGCTAAAACTTTTGATAAATAACTCCCTTGAAAATTCCAGCTGAAAAGTAATATAATCAGCACTATAATCTTGAAGCATTGTGGAGCATGTGTAATTTGTAGCAATAAAAGCCTGTATTTACAATATGTAGAACATGATAGGAGGAATCAGGAGTAGATATGTAGACTACTTTCTCTTAATGGAAGTACCTGCATGACTGACACTTGTCTTCTACGATCAAGTCTTGCACTCACTAGTTGAAAAAGTCAACACTTAGCATCCCTGCTGTGGCCAAGAGGTGTACCAGGGGTGGATTTGGTGTGCTTTGCACATTTGAACCTGCTTCACAACTACGCATATACTAAACAATTTTATAAATTGCAATGAATAGAAGAAGGATTGGTGTGTATGTATGCTGTATACATTTGATGAACGTGGACATGTTGGACATATCTTTTGTGAGCAAGTAAAAAGCATAACACTTTCCAGGACAGCCTCAGCTGTTGCAGGAAGCTGCTTACTGCCCAGAGTGGTTGTGTCAGCCAGTCAGATCTAGTAAAAAATGGTCCCTATATGTAGGATATCTCTGGCTGCAGTCATTCGCAGAGAAGGGAAAATCATGGTCATCTCAGGTTAAGCTTTTATGTCTTTGGGTAGCAAGTGTGCATATCAGACTTGTTTACAAGACTTTCACTTTCCAATTTGGAATACATGTCCAGAGAAATAGAGGAACCATAACTCATTGGGGTCCTTCAAGAGTAGTGCAAACTGAACAGCCCCTGAGCTGCAAGTCTAATGGGATGCTGTTTGCAAAACTGTAGTACAGCTCAGCTGAAGTTGCTCTCCATTTCTAATCAGTTAGCTGTGCACTATTCAATGTCAGAATAGGTGCTGGGGGGGAGTAGTTGGGCTGAAAAACAAATAACGTCACATTCTATTTACCCATTTATGT
The DNA here is from genome assembly GCF_000747805.2 of Chaetura pelagica. Taxonomy (NCBI): domain Eukaryota; kingdom Metazoa; phylum Chordata; class Aves; order Apodiformes; family Apodidae; genus Chaetura; species Chaetura pelagica. Next base: position 386,644 of record NW_009952263.1, read on the forward strand.
GGTAGTTCCCAGAAAGACTTCCACTGCTGTTCTAGGTAGTGAGTCAAGCTGTTGGGCTGTTATGGTTTCAGCAAATGACAACTCCATTGACAGACTTAATAAACTGCATGTGTAAAAGAAGAGAAAGAATGCAAGTTGCTTATGATGGACATGCGTCATGAGAAATCTGTTATTTTTCTAGGCAGTCATTCCAACACATGGTCCAGATGCACTAGTTGTGTGAGAAGACTGGTGTTGGTTTAAATGGGCTTTGTAAATTGTTATTTGTAGTATAGCCGTTCAGGAAGCCTGATAAAGCAGTGTGTATCTTATAAAATAGTGCAAGATAGCAGCCTTACTTCTGTTAATGCCTCCATGATATAATTGATTTAGCCACTGAATTACAACGTTAAAGATAAATTAATGAATCTTTAATTATGGGCACTTCAATAGCGAATGAATTCTTTAAACTAACAACTTGACTAGGCCTGTATCAATTGACATAATTCATTAACCCAAATGAGAATCCATATTAGTTATGCTTAACTTACCTGAGTGTATGAGGCAGATCTTTTTCAGTATAAATAAATTAACAAATCACTATTTATAGTCAGTTAATTAAAGAGCAAATTACTGAAACACTGTAGATTTCCTGCTTTGCATAATGTAGTCCCACTGATATTCCATGAACCAAGGATCATCCCATTACTTCATTTTTCTCTGTTCTTAATAACCTTTAAGTTCCTGAAAAGTGGTACGATGCCGGATTTCTGTCCTTGTTTAATCCTGTGCCACCAAGCACTCTACTAAACACCTCTTTGCAGGCTGAACTGGTGCTCCACAGCAGCAAACATAGAATCACAAAATCATTAAGGTTGGAAAAGACCTTTAAGATCATCAAGTCCAACCATCAGCCCTACACCCCTGTGACCACTAACCCATCTCCCAAAGCACCATGTCTCCCTCTTTTTTTAACACCTCCAGGGACACTGCCTCCACCCCCTCCCTGGGCAGCCTGTTCCAATGCCTCACCACTCTTTCTGTGAATTGTTTTTTCCTGATATCCAATCTGAACCTCCCCAGGTGCAACTTGACCCCATTTCCTCTTCTCCTATCGCTAGTCACTAGGTAACAAGACCAGTTATGTTTAGGAAATCCGACTTCCTACGTAGGTGACAGGGACCAGGAGCAGAACAATCCCCCAAGAATCCAGGAGGAGATAGTCAGTGACCTGCTACACCATATAGATGTGCACAAATCTATGGGGCCAAATAGGATGCACTCAAGAGTGCTGAAAAAGCTGGCAGGGGTGCTCACTAAGCCCCTTTCCATCATTTATCAGCAGTTCTGGCTGTCTGGGGAGGCACCAGCAGATTGGAAATCAGCCAGCATAACCCCCATATCTAAGAAGGGATGGAAGGCTGATCCAGGAAATTACAGGCCTGTTAGTCTGACTTCAGTACCAGGGAAGCTGATGGAGCAGATTGTCCTGAGCACCGTTGTGCAGTACATGCGGAACAACCAGGTGATCAGGCCCAGCCAGCACGAGTTCATGAAGGGCAGATCATGTTTGACAAACCTCATCTTCTATGACAGGGTGACCTGCTTATTGGGTGAGGAAAGGGCTATGGATGTTGTCTTCCTTAACTTCAGCAAGGCCTTTGACAGGGGTTCCCACAGCATCCTCCTTCAGAAGATGGCTGCTCATGGCTTGGATGCACACATGCTTTTCTGGATAAAAAAACTGGCCGGATGGCTGGGCCCAAAGAGTTGTGTTAAACAGAGTTAAATTCAGTTGGCAGCCGGTCACAAGTGGTGGTTCCCAGGGCTCAGTGCTGGGGCTGCTCCTGTTTAACATCTTTATTGGTGACTTGGATGAGGGGATAGAGTGCACTCTCAATAAGTTTGCAGATGACATGGAGTTGGGTGGTGTCACAGTCTGACTCAGGATCGACAATTAAATCAGCAACAACAATGCTCTCAGTGCCCTCCCCCTCCCACCCAGGTAGGGAAGGAGAGAGAAAAATAGGAGACTTTCTGGACTGAAAACTAAACTAGACAGCTTTAATTAAATACTAATGATAAACTATGTACAATTATATATAAGTTTGTTCAGGAATGTGCAAAACCCTTGTGCCTCCCCCAGCCGCTTCCACAGTATCGCATGAACTGTGAGCAGTCCCGAAGTGTCCCAGAGCTGCTGGAGAGAGTGGCAGAGCAGACAGGAGCTGAGGGGACAGTTATGAAGGTCAGAAATGCACAAGCCTGGGGATCAATGGTGATGAATAGCTGGGGTTCTGCCCAGATACTGGCCATGGATGGAAGGGAAGGAAGGGGCTTGACTTCCATGATCCCTGACTTTATACTGAGTTTTAAATGTATATATTGTGTTGATTGACAGGTGGCTGAACATGACCCAGCAGTGTGCCCAGGTGGCCAAGAAGGCCAACACCATCCTGGCCTGCATCAGGAACAGTGTGACCAGCAGGGACAGGGAGGTGATCCTGCCCCTCTAACTTGGCCTTGGTGAGGCCGCACCTCAAACACTGGGTGCAGTTTTGGGCACTGCAGTATAGGAAGGACATGGAGGTGCTGGAGAGGGTGCCGAGCAGGGCAACTAGGCTGATTTGGGGTCTGGAAAACAGGTCTTGTGAGGAGAGGCTGAGGGAGCTGGGGCTGTTCAGCCTGGAGAAGAGAAGGCTGAAGGAAGACATCATTGCTCTCCACAGATACCTGAAAGGAGGTTGTAGTGGGTGTTTGCCTCTTCTCCCTGGTGACTAGCAACAGGACAACAGGAAATGGGGTCAAGTTGAGCCACGGGAGGTTCAGATTGGATATTAGGAAAAATTTCTATACTGAAAGAGTGGTGAAGCATTGGAACACCCTGCCCAGGGAGGTGGTAGAGTCACCATCCTTGGATGTATTCAAGAAACTTGTAGATGAGGAACTTCAGGGCATGCTCTAGTGGCCAAGACTGTTGGTTGGGTGTTGTGGGGGTTTTTATTGGGTTGTGTGTGTGTTGCTTTTGGTTGTGTTTTTTTGGGGGTGGGGTTTATGATTGGACTTTGTGATCTCAGAGGTCCTTTCCAACCATGACTATTCTGTGATTCTGAGATCAGTACAGAGGCTTCTGTAAGAAGATGGAGCCATTCACTTCCCTCAGCTGAGAGCATCAGATGTCTGGCAGAGCATTTACACAAAGCAGTAGCTCTTGTTGGGGAGTGTTGGCTCTTTCTCTCAGACTGATACAACACTCCAAAATACTGTGTGTACCTGAGGTTACTTAAAATTGTTATAAAAGTCAAGGCTTAAAAGCAAATAGTTATTTGGAAATGTAAGCCTAAATTTTTTGATAACTGAGAGAGTACTGTGTTAGGTCACCTCTGAGTGATAGCTCATAGCTAATTATGAGGACGACTTCGTGGCTTATGTAGGAATACAGATGAAAGGGCTTGTATAGTCCTCTGTACTGAGGAGTGAACAATACCCAGGGCCATGGTAGCAGGGGCCAAATGGCAAGAGGTCACTGAGCACCCAGAGGAACCTTCAGGTGGAACCTTGTTCCACTATGCAGAATGTTCAGTTGCTCATCGAGAAGTTTCCCAAGTCTTCTATGTGTAGCTGAAGTGATATCTTCTTCAGACTTGTCCATCTGATCTCTAGGACTCAAAAATATTGCACACAAAAATTCAGTATTACAAGTGTTCCTGTATTAAAGGTAAGAAAATGTAAAATATATTGTACAGAAGGCAGTTATCTCACTATGTTATCTTGGTTCTCTCACTGTTCAGTCCAGTTAATAATTTTTCATTGGAAAGACCTTAATGTGTGCTGCGTTACAGATGTGCTCTAAAGAGACAGTGTACTTTTCAGGTTCACTGAAATGTTCAAAACTGGCTCAAATATTCTCAGTGCAGCATCTGATGCAAGAAGTATTGTCCTTTATAGCTCAAGGTCAATAGATGTAAAAGCTTCATGTTTTACAGGTTCTGCAGTCAGGCTCAGAGTAGCTGCAGGGTTTGTATTTGTCCTCGGTTACAATTTCAGGGCTGGAGTTCTTTGCTATTCCATGTTTTATGCCAAATCCTAATTCACAGGAGGAAAATTAGAACAGGCACACACATTTTCCTTACCATCTCTGAGCCTGGACTAGCCAGGCAGCAAGTGAAAGCCTTTGCAGATGATACAGTCTGGGGTTTCCTCCTTTCCAGGCGAGGAGCTTCCCTGGGGAGCCGGGCTCAGCAGTTCACCAGCCCCTCTGCCCTTGGTGCTTCCCCCCAGGAGCCAACAGCTGAGCTGAGACAGTGCCTGGTTTGAGAGGGCAGGACGGATTGGGATTTGCCAGCCACATGTGTGCACGTTGAGCAGTTGGGGCTCACTTCTACATGGGCACAGTGTGACCCAGGGGCATCACTGTGCTGGGGTCCTGGTGACCCTTCCTGGCCTAATGCACCACAGGGTTAGTACTTCTGGTCTGAATCAGACAGAGCAGAGAACTTGGTGTGAACCTCTGATGTCCAGGAGGAGCAGCTGGGTTATTTTCAGATCCTTCCACACAAATGTTTCATCAAATCTCTGTGGCTGATAAAGCCTTCAGACTTCTTGTTAAAACTAAGCTCGTGTTCCACTGACACACCCTTTCCCTGGAAAATGCCTGACAGTCCCCGTACTTATAGGAACACAAGAAGTAGGACTCATCCCTGTGATACAACTACATGTACTTTGTGTATTTTTTTGTACTGGGTGTATATATATTAGATACTATGCAATTTACTGCTTCATCAAACTAGGTTTTTAACCCTTTGCAAAAAAAAAAGTAACAAATATTCTAAGTGTGATTAAATATTTTAAGCATTTTAATATTTCATTATATATTGATATATTAATATAAATTAAATAACATTAATACTAACATGTTAATATTTAGTATTTTGTATGTGGTGGTTTTAATATTTCCCATGGGTTTGGTTTTGTCATTTGAGAGGGCTAAACTCTATACAAATAGATAAACTTAATGCAAATAGCTATCAACAGTCACATTCCTCTCTTCTTTTAAAAGCTATGAGTGTAGTACATACTATAAATTATCAGTTTTCTGCTTCAGAGAAATGAAAAGTAACTCAGAAAGTAAAAGTAATTAAGCACAGCACAGTCAGTAGCCTTGAACAGAGAAGTGGGCTTTCTTAATGAAGAACTTCTCAACTGAAAAATAATAATGCTCGTTTTATTGTAATTCCAGTTGTTTTGATTGGAGCCCCTTGAGGCCTTGGCTGTTTCTGTCTATTAGTTTTTCCAGAGCTAGAAGGCAGATCTTCATGGTTGTGTCTTGAAGGTTTATAAGCTATCTAATATTTATGACACATAAATAAAAGAAACTACTCGCAGATAATTTCCAGATCGTTAACGTTAAATGCTTCACTTCTAGCCAACCTGCAGCCAAAAGATTTTTGTCCACATTGACAAGATTGTGCTTAGCTATGAGCTGTACAGCCTAAAAAGAGTTAAAGGCCCATTGGTTTCCTCTCAGTATTTTCAAACATCAATTAAACTGAAAACATGGGCTATAAATTATGGTGACCTTTGCGATGACTTTTCATTTGTGGGATAGAGATGTGATGGTGTGAAAGTACTGTTAATAATATTTTTTTAAAAAAATAAGAGCCTTCTCAGGAGCTGCCAAGCAAAGTGTAAATTGCTTTCTGCTTGGTACTGTATCATGGAAATTTTCAGTCTTGTTAAAATTCAGATGACCTAAAAATAATCCTACCCCTTCACCTCTGTACATTTTGCCATTTCAGCTGACAAATGGGATTCTTCTAGATTTAATCAGCATTTTATAATGACTTATACTGAAAATACAGCCTGCTGGTTTTCCCTTGTTGGCTTGTAAAATGTTTAGGGATGAGTGGATTTTATTTTTTGGTCTAAGAACTTGCTAAAAATGTAGCAGCCACAAAAAGCTTGCTTTGGGCTGGATAGCAGCACCTGCTCTATTTAATGGAATTTACATGTTTATGGCTTTTCTACTAGGTTTTTCTTTTTTTTAAGCTGCTATAAAATTTCAGACCATTTTTTTAGTAGGCCAAAGATTTCCTTAGTTAATGAGACAGTTGTGTCATTATTGACTATAGTGATTTGATGAGCCTGATTAAAATTTCCCCCAGAGAACTGCCCTTTTGGCGAGAAGACAGTGAATTCTCCACAGACCTTTTGCTCTTGGCTGCTCTTCACCTCAAAGACACCAAGTAACAACCTCTGAAAATGGGTTGGTTTTGTGCTAGTTACATGTTGCTTGAAATACAACAGCAAGCAGATAAGTACCAGGTATCTGTGTGGGACACTTCGGTTCGCTGCGCAGCTGATCTGTGCTGAATGCTGAAGTGTGAATTTGGGTGCAGAGCTTCAGGTCCTGTGGATAATTCTCCATTTCCATGGTTTCCAGGGGTGTGCTGAGAAAGCTGTGTTTATGATCACTTCAAGGCCTTAGATACCAAGTGACAGTAAGCTTCTACCTAAACCTTGTTCATACTTGAATATTCAATAGCTTATACTTCACCTAAGTGGGATAGACAAAAAAAACCCCACAACCCTCAGGCAGGCTCTTTTTCCTCTGCTTCACTTTTCAACTAATGGTGGAAGATTGAGAGGAGACCTTCAGCCTGTACCTTAGCCATTGAATTACTTCTTTGTGAAATTTTAGCTACGTTGAAGAACTGTCCCTACTGAATTTACCATGTTGATCACATTTCTGCAAAGCTCACTGCTTTTCAGTAGCTCACAGACAAAATATGCAAACAGGGTAAGGAGCCTGAATTTTACTATTTGTTCATCTGTCTTTGGAGGTTCCTTTAATTTGATGTTGACTGCAGACATGGTTTTGCAGTTCTTCAGCAGTGGTGTTGCGTCAACAGGAAAAGACAAACATTTCTGCTAACTGTCCATCCATGGTGAGTAGTACAGAGAGAAAACAGCTTTCAAACCCAGATTCCAACCTCCTCTGGGTTTAACAAGAGGATTCAGAAGGCCCAAAGCAAGAAGTCCTTTTCTTTCCTGTATTTTAATGCCTGCTGTTGAGATGGTGCTTTACACTGTGGAGAACTACTTTGGTGTTTGCATGTCACTCATGGTTTCCCAAGGGGAGGCTCACAGGGTGGCTGCATCCAGATGGGCCTGCTCAGTAATCCTGCCTGCTCAGCAGGGTGCCACCTTCTGTGGAGTGACAAGGGCCTAAAGAGATGAAGAGGGAAAGCAGCGTGAGTCCATCCCAGGAGGTGAAGATACTGGTTCTTTTCTCTGTATAAATTGTCCTTGAAGGGAAAGCACAGGTAAAGCTGTACCATGAAGCAGATGTTCATATTGTGTTGTCAGCTGAAGCATTGCTCTTTTTAAGGTCAATTTTAACTGTTGGCACAGCCCAGAGGTACGTGTAGCTGTCGGTAGTTTCTTCTGAAAATTCATTCTGCTTTAATAAATTGGAGAAATACCTTGTTTTAGCAAAGTCCAGAAATAACAGATGGCTCATATGTCAGGCATCAGCAAATACTAAAACTGTGGGCATGACCCCTGTCCATGTCCTGTTAAGAAATCTACCTGCCTTCAGGATTGGGTTGCCCGAGAGTTTGGTATTTTCTGTAACAGGACCAAAAGTCTAAGTTCCACTTGCTTATAACATGCTGTCATTGGACTTAAATTATCTCTTCTGCAAAAGTAACAGAGATTTAATGTGGTTGCTGGTGTTGTTTGTTGTATTTCAGAGAGCATTTAAGCTGAGTTTTAACTTTCTGAATGTCTAGTTGATGAGGCTGGACAAAGCCAAACTATTTTCTTCAAGCATTTGAGCTTCCATCACCCATGCATGTGGATTTGCTGTTGCTGATTTTGGGTGACAGTGGGATTAAGGACACATGGTATGAGGTTGACATCTTGTCAGACTGCTGTGGATGTATGTTTTAGGTTAACAGGACGCTTGATACCAGATTTTGTTTAAAATGAAATTGATTCTGCAGGTATTGGGAGAAGTCGTGGTCAAAAACAAGTCAGCCTTTCTTTTCAAAGTATCTGTAGCACTGTAGATCGTGACTTCCTTGATGATTATCAGCATGAAACTGCACCTAGCAATAGTATTCTCACCAGTTTTCATGCTCACCAAGTATTTCTAAAAAGAGCCTTAAACCTTTACAATTGAGTACAGCAGCAGGAATACTCAAGAAAAACTAGCCTCTAGTGAGTGGCAGAAGTCAAGTGGAGATTCTACCTTGTGTTTATATAGCATTTTTTAATCTAGGGCATTTCATGGGAGCCAGTGAATTTATTGAACTGTTCTCTTCACCACTGCTTCTTTGGATGATCACACCAGTTGGTCACGAGAGCTTAGCCCTGCTGCTCAGTAATCAAATAGGGAGTAGAGTCAGGCTTCCTAAGCTGAGGATCATTCCAGGCTTTCCAGCCAAAGAGTAGAGTAAGTGTGAGATATGCTGACAATGCAGACTGGAGACAAAGTAGACTAATAGGGTTAATGCTATTACTTGCTGCTGACTGCCGAGAGGCGTGAAGGATTTTATATCACTTGTGGTGCTGTTGGCATTGCTGCTTTCGATATAGTTTTTTCTCATGTAATCATGTGCTCTGACCTACTGGTTTGATGTATCATCTCAGTAATGTGGGAATACTGGGAAAATTCCGTGAAATGGCTGTATATCAGTACTGTGTCTGCCAAGGGAAGGATGTCAGTCCATCATAGGCTGGAAAAAGCAAACAGTGTCTTACTATTATGTGAGACTGAAATTCTTAATGCCCATGTGCGCAGACCCGTGTCTCCATTTTCAGGTGCTTCACTCCCTTGATTAGCCACATATTTAAGCTGTATTGAGCACAAGTGTGAATCTTGCTGCATTTCACAGTGGAGAACCATTTCCCTGTACTCCAGCAGCAAAGTAGAGATAAGGAGAAACAATAACTGAGAAATGTCAGTTACTACCTGAGGAGATCTGCTGTACCAATGAAGCAACTGAAATTATGCCATCAAGTTAAGAGTTTATACACTTACAAGGAATGAGTTTAGGAGATTGCTGTGGCTATGAAGAAAGATTAAAAACTGATCATTTAACTGTTTTGATTATAGAATCTGCTGATGCACTATTTCATGAGATGACCACTTCTGCAAGTTGAATCACTTTCCACTTCTAGAAGAGATCTAAAGGACATACTATTGAACTAACTGGTCATCTGACTTAGGGAGTATTTCGTGTTGTAGCAGTAATGACAATTTCAAGGGACACTGATTGGAAATGGATTTAAAACAAAATTGAGATAGGCTGAGCACCTGAATGAAGCTACCTGGTATCTTGTCTCACTTATGTCATTCTTATTTTGCTTTGACTGTTGTCATAACCATCATTTTCAGCTAGTCTAAGCAAGGAGATTAAGGATTGAATTCGTAAGTAAGGCAGCTTTCCTTTTTGTGATGGTCTCATCTTGGCATAGTTAGAGCACATTGACACAGCTGTGTGAGGAGACAGCAATGGTAGCACTGGTTTGCATCTGTTCTACAACTGCTAGCATCTGTTTGATGATTAACTAAAAGATTTCAGCCTTTAGATTTGTCAATCTGACACCTTTGATAGGCACTAAAATAAAACCATTCTACCAGGAACTGCTCATTTTTTTCCCCCGCATTTTTTTATTTACTTGACTCCTTGTGTCCTTGCCGATAACTACTAGCAAGCCTAATGCATTATAAACTCTGAAAAGTGAAGCAAGCACTGTCATTTTTTGCACAACAGATGTTCTTGATCAGGAATCAGACAAAAGATCTCATCACTCTTCCTCTGAGAAATTTAATTTGTCTGTTCCATGGCACACCAGCCACCTCCTGTCTAGTGAATGACATGCCCAAGTCCTACTTCATTCTAGGATCAGTTCCTTTAATCTTACAGAATTATTGGGATTTTTTTCTGTCCCGGAGCAAAGAGAGTGGAAAAAAGGAAATTACTGCATTGCTTATGGTGTCACCAGTAATGCATCATAATGAAAAGTAGCCAAGGCCTACTTCAAAAATACATTTTTAAGAGAACTAGAAAGTACTCCTGGAGTACTTTTTGAAGAAATAGCAATTTAGATTTGATGGCATTTCTTTAGCAGTTGTAAGATTCAGAGGAAAGGAAAAGCAGTGTGTAATCCATCAGATTCTTATAATGCAATTTAGCGGTGTGGAAAAATGGATATATTTTTAAGAAAAGTTGTTTGCTGTGGATCCACTTCTCCCCTCCTTAATCACGCAAGTTGTCCAGAATGAATAATTACTGAGATTTTTGCTTGCTTATCCATTTAGTTTGATAAAACTGTGTATTGCTCTGTAGTGATGGATGGGTACTGCTGGATATGTCAATTCTATAGCTGTTCTATAGTTAATTTCCCATGTATTAGCTCAGCACAAAAGACAGCTGTTTTGCCTATGCACAGCTCCTGACTGTGCCACCAGACTCATCCTGCATACCCAACGGAGGGGCCATCGCTGCTCACCCTGCAGAGGAGGCTGCAGGTTATGCCCCGTGCTCCTACCAATAACTGCCACAAACTTGCTAGAAAGGAGAGGCAAGGGAAGTTGGCTTTATCTTGTGTGTGTGGCCAGCCCTGCAGAGAAATGGCAGCTGCTGCTGCTGCCCATACAAATGGTAGTGTCTGTGGCCACAGTCACAGCTGTCAGTTCTGATAAATGAGCTGACTGTGCTTGAGGAGCTCATTGTAAGTCCATCACTGGCAGAAAGAGAAACCACTCGTATGACCTCTTTTCCATTTGGCAGGTTGACAGGACAGAAGTGATTCGCACTTGTATAAACCCCATCTTCTCCAAGCTGTTCACAGTGGACTTCTACTTCGAAGAGGTTCAGCGGTTGCGGTTTGAAGTCCACGACATTAGCAGCAATCACAATGGGCTGAAGGAAGCGGATTTTCTTGGTGGCATGGAATGCACTCTTGGGCAGGTAGGTGTCACTGCCATTTTTCCCCCTTGTCTCTCATAGTTTGTATGTATAGGAAATATATTGCTTTGTTAAATGACTGATGAGAGAGCTGTGTCGTTCATGACAAAATTCTTAATCAGAGCTTTGAAGATCATAATTAAAAACTGTCGGTTTGTTTTACAGGTGTAGTATAGCTTCAAGTCAGCCAGTGCTATAAGGAAATGGAATGTCAGTGGTTGGCCTTGTACAGTAAGAGCACAGACTCATCACACCAATGTTGAGAAGTAGACTGACCTGGGAAAAAGTTATTGTTTCAAACATTAAATGGTATTTAAAGCAAGTTCTAAGTCCAAAGAACACTTAAAAATATACACTTTACTCACATAGGATAGTGCCTGGTGATGTGACAAATAGAGAGATAGGGTTGGATTCATTTCCCTGACTCTCAATCTTCCAAAAGTTAGGTGTCTAGACTAAGTTACTCTTCTGAATTACAGCTCTAGCTCAGTGGAGAGAAACAGGCAGTTTCAGCAGTTGATTCATTCCACCTGAGAAACCCATCTTAGATTAGCATAAATTGCTGTCAGGAGATACTCGTTTTCCCCATCAGTTATCAAGAGAGTCTAGACAGCTGACTTAAAGTAGATACCTAACTTTTTAGATGGCTAAATTTAAGAGTGATGAGCCCTACCCACAGGACTGGTATCTAGAAGTTGTCAGAGCCAGGTCTGCAGCAAATTCCTATACTACTGACTGATGGCCCACTGCAGTGTCCCAGGTCATGCAGTTTATTTCTAACTGGCAGACTTTTTGTTGTGCAGGGTCTTGTAACAGATCTCAGCTCTGTCCATAACAGCAAAGCTGAGGATGGTCTCAGTTTCACTGAGCTGAGTGTAAATTTGCTCTCTGCTCTGGTAGCCTGTGTGACAAGACCAGGCAGTGCTTTTGTTTAGATTATCCTCTGCAGAACTGCCATGTAAGTTTGTTACCTGAACATGGTAGCTTTGCACAGAAGATGCTGCAAAGCTTTCTTTCCGTATTTTCTCACCTTTTGTTATTGCTCCCTCAATCCCACCGCACATAAATCCCTTTGTTTTTCTTCCCAAAGCCAATGGGCCAAACGTGCTGAAAAAGTCCTGATGAGAGAATTAATATAGAATATATGTATTTGCTAACTTGAAGGCTCAATATGGAGGTATTGGTATTTAGGTTATTTACAATGCACAATAAAGTATTTTCTTTCAGGCAAACTTCTTGTGGACTTAATGAAAATAAGCTATCCTATAAAATCAAGGAGAGTGAGAAACAAAGTAAAAAGTTATTACAATGCCCTTCTCCCTTAACTGGGGGAAGAAAAGTCATTGCTGCTGCCTGTAGCATAAAAGAGCATATAATGATTTGCTTTCTATAAATAGCACACAGCTGGGTTGATTGCAGTGTAATTTCAATGGTACCAAGACAAAAATAATAACAGTGGGAAATCTGTTTTGAGTTTTGTAGCTTTCAGCACTCTAAGCTCATATTTAGACTTTTTTTGTGGGTTCTTCGCCCCCTTTCTTATTTTTCAACTTTATAGAATTCCTCTACTGATTTAATACCCCAAAATGTTTGTGGTGGAATTGTCAACTAAGCAAAGTAATTACGAGGAGTCCACCATTGAAAATCCTGCAGCAGAAGCTGTACATACAGAATTTACTCTCATGCTTGGCTGTTTAGTGCAATTACTGCAAATTTTAATGATGATAGTAGAGCTGTGGCTTTTCTTGAGATAATTTTGACATTGATTTGTTGCTCTACATCATTTTAATGCTTGAATAAAACATAATTTCATATGAGACACTGTGCCTTCCTATCAGTTCATTTTCCCACTGCAAGTAGGTTTTATCTGAGACATCCAGGCAAACTCCAGATTTTTAGGCATCGTGTGAAAGACTGATTCCCTCCCTGCCTCCCATAAATAAGCCAACTTCCAATGCTGTGTTCTAGGTAATAGTTGATCTATCAGAGATTTGCTGCTACTTGTACCTGTTCGTTGATCATAATTTAGCATTTTTGCCCAAATCATATAATACTCCTAACTGAAACAAAATTAGTTGGAATAAGTACTGGGAAAGGCAATATCATGGTTATGCACTAAGATGACAGAGACAAGTGAGCTTTTCTTTCTTCTGTTATATCAAGATCTTCACATGCAGCCTGCCTAAGTAGGTACAAGCGTTTTGGAAATTCGAGGGCTTGGATGTGGATGATGGAGAAATGCATTTGGAAGGTTTCAATAATAGTAGTCTCCTTCCAAATGCTGTAATAAATCTGTCCCAAGAGAGTGATAAGTGCAGTTACCTGTGGGCTGTTAGATCCTGAGCATACACTATTCTAGTGACATACTACTGGATTATCAGTAAGACATTTCTACTGCTCTTGCTAGGACAAGCCAATTCTGTGCCTGTACAGGTAACTACTGCAGTTGGCAGCATCCAGGCTTGCAGTCAGTTTTAGCTGGATGTGAAGAATAGATGCGTCAAAAGGCATTTCTTAAGCCCCACAGTATTTAAACCCAGTAGAACAAGTGATTGTGTGTAGATACTGCTGGGTGTAATTAAGAAAAAGCCAATGTGCTTGACAGAAATTTCCTCAAAGTTATTTGAATTGCCCATCATGGTCAGGAGTTGTATTTTGAAATAAAACGATAGCAGGGCATCTTTTGAAGGATTTGAGGGGGAGAAGGCTTAGTGCAGGGTTTTAGGGGGATTTTTTGGTGTCCTTTTAAGTATTAAGGGTCTATTCCTTTCACTCAGGCTGTTTTTACATTTCCCATTTCCCTTCTTCTTCAGTATTCTGGTAACAGGCTAATCTGTATGATTGGAAGGATAGATCACGAAAGCTCTAAAGTATTAGAGAAGTTGCTAAAGTTGAAAGTTCAAACAGTTTTCTTCATTTACTGGTGTAATCTTAAAATATGGTCTGCAATTGTATTTATTGATAAAAGGGAGGTTCTTAAGAAACTTTACCACAGGAGTGTGTAGCATACTCCAACCAATTAAGCTGTCCATTCTGTCTTACTTAATGAAGTGACATTGCTAAATGGCAGGTTAATGTACATAACTAAAAACTATGTTTTGTTTTCATTTTACAGTTCATTTCTAAGTAACTGCATAAAGGTAATATCTAATAATTCCATCACATGATAAGCAGTGCAATCACAAACAGCAATATTTTAACTGCTGTTTTGGGATACCACTGTACCCCTAGGTGATGTCTAGTTTCCTAGAGGTACTTTAGGTGCTATCAATCAGTTCACCCTTGGCTGTGGTTTTACAGATTTTGTCTGTAAGTAGGCAAAGTAAATTCTTCCCCTTCTTTTTCCCCTTTGTTTTTCACTTTCCTCTTCCCTTCTCCCATCCTTGTGTGTTCAGGGACTCACTCAGACTTAACACTTCCAACTTAATCTGTTCTTAATCACTGAATGTTTTGTATTGCTATTGCTTTTTGGATGCTCACAAAAGTTGTGATTGTTTTGAGGTGCAGGAGATAGTTTTATTATTTTTATTTAGTGGGTCTGGGGGGGTTATCAAAAACCAATGGGAAACAAATCATAGGTGGTCAAACACTGTCAGAAATTGGATAACCTAATTTTCATGGTATTCAGCCAGTATGGCAAAACCTCAAACTCAAGCCTTTTTCCATTTGTGTGTTAATACCTTCATGTGTTCTGAGCCTCTCTAATGTTCTTTTATTGGAATTATTCTGTTTAATAAACTTAAACTTTATAAACATAAAATTTATAAAGCATTGAACTGGCATAATTTAGTACCGTAAGGGTGAAAACATTTAAATAGCTAAAGTTAACTTCTTGACCACTCAGGAATTAAGTATCAGGAGGCTGATTCTTAGGAACACTTTTTTCCTCTAAAGTTTCATCCAAAATTCTCAGCCTGATCTTTAAGAACTCACAAAAATTATTTCAGTGAATAATAATTTTCTGACAAGATCTCAACAAACCTAGGTTGCCAAGACATTCTTGATTACTGCTCTGTTGTGCCTGCAACATCATTAAATTACAGAAACTGGTACAGTTGTTATTTCTTAAATGCTGTGAACCATCTCAGCTCTGCAGTGTGCAAATAGCCTTTGTGGCTTTTCTTTCATTACTTATCCTGGCTGGTCTTTGCCATTTTCAAATTTGTGATTCCATTTCTTGTTTGGTTTCTGTTAATTTATGGAAATGTTAAAATATTACCATTCACAAGTCCCTTACTTGCTCAACTGCTAGCACAAGAAAAATGCAGAGATGTACATCCTTCACTACCAAGAACTTTTTCAAATATTATTTAGAGATTTAATATTTCCCACACTTGCATTTGTGTACAAAGTATATTGAAAAGATTCCTTCTCAGTAATGAGTATTATTTGGTTTTGTGTGTGTTTAATAATATATGCCATTAGCAGATTATGCACTTGAAAAGGCTGACTGATTATTAGTCCAGTTTCAGCCATTGCAAATGGCCTTGCTCTTGAATTGGAGAAAGGCTAACGAAGCCATGATTGCACCTGAATTAATTAAACTGAAATAGTCGGTATGAGAATATTGGTTTAATAGGCTGTTGTCTGCTTCTGTGGTGCAAAAGACGTACAATCCATTTTTTCCAGGTATTTGAATTCCTAAATCTCATTAGATATCTGTATGCCTCCTTAGGTATCTAAATACCCTGAAATATTTGGCCTTTGATCCCCTCAAAATGAAGTTGCTCAATTAATTAGTGGGATGAATAATGTACTTTATTAGATATGAATGTCATTTTCTATCAGGGCTGACTCAGAGAAGAAGCAAGTCATCAACACAGGTCCTTCAGTAACTTTACCTAACCACTAAAACACCTCAGTTAACCCCAGAAAGTTCTTGCTTTGCCATTGCAGCATGATCTCTGAAGCTTTAAGATTTTCAGTTCTACTTTAATCTTGCCAGTCAAAGTTAATGTAATTACTTGTACAATTTTTCTGCTGTGTGTTTGCATAACTGTATCTTTTTGTATGAATTACTATAGCAGTCCTCAGGAAAGTGATTTAAAATTTAGTTTGCTATTATGAGTTATTATTATGACTAATTATAAAAGGGCTGCTACACTACATACTAATTAAATTCAAAGACCTTTTATGCTATTGATAAGCTATTTCCTGTAATAACATTGTTGTCTCTTGTAATAGGGATATCTTTTTTCCTCAGTTGTTCTGTTTTGATTTACTGTTTTCAGGTACAGATTTTTAACAAAAGTATGGAAAGGTGTAATTAATTTGTAAAAAGTCTGTGGGTTGATCAGTATTATAGACAACAAAAGAAGTCTTGATGAGTGGTGAGTGTGGTACAGAAAGTATCCTGTGTGTGGAGAGGATGGTTATAGAAATAAAACTTTCTCTACCAAGAAATAAGTATTCTGTGAGCAGTTGAACAGAATGAGATTTCCTTCACTATGGACATACACATCTGAACTTGTTCTCGTGCAGGGATTTCTTGGCATCTGTGAATGGGTGAACTCATCTCCTGAACCTTTTGTTCATGAGAGTGGAGTAAGGTCACAGGCATCTACCTGCTGTCTGGTCCCTCTTCATGTTGAAATGTAGCATTCTTGATGCCTCTTAGCGTGTCTGCCACCATTCATGAAAATTATTTGATGGGTTCAAAAGGGACTGGGGGATAAACAGCAAGACAGACACAAGCACATCAGAGTTGTGCAAATCTTGGTTTGTAAAAAAAAAAACCAACAAAAAAAAGGCTAAAGATGAATGCATGAAGAAGGAGTGAGAGGTTTTACACTGTGAGCCGGAGCTACCTGGTTCTGCTGCCCTTGCTTAAATTAATTACTCTCACAGGTGAAATGTCAGTCATTTTATCTGTGGGTATTTAAAAGCTGACAGTATTTTACTTAAATGGGTTATAGTAAGAGCACACTAATCTTTTAGCTGTCAAGCTTCAAGAAACATTTTACAATTGTTAAATCTTCAGTCAGTTTTCTAGCCACTCTGGTTGTATCATTCTACTTACAGCAATATCTGGAAAGCATTACAGTCCTACCTTCGAGAGACTGTTCCTGTGAAAAAAGTGCTGTGAGGGTTGTACTTATTTTTATGCAAAAAGGGGAGAACTTGAGAACATGTATCATAGTGTAAATACTTGTGATATGGTTATGTTCTGAGTTTCACATATCACAGAATCCTTCTCTTACTATACACCAAGGATGAAAATTATTTTGGAAACAGAGTCAAGTAATTTTTATGTGTTAAAATCTCTGCCCGAACTTGGCAAGACAGCAATTGCTTGTGAAGAAAGGAACAGAACTCAGATGAAATATGCTCTAAGTTAGGGCAACTGTGTATTTTAGCACCTTTTGTAGGAAACAGTTAAAAAAGCTGTAACTTCCGAAGGCTATGAAAAACTCATTCAAGTGGTTGGAACTCAGAGGGTAAAATTTCATAAGTACTGGTCTCACTTTTTTAATCTAAACTTTAATGAAAACTCACTTTTTTAATCTAAAGCTTTTAATCTAAATGCTGAGCACAACATGGTGCTAGGAAAAATCCCCAAACTATCACTTCCAATGGAAGAACAGTGATTGAAAGACCCAATTTTTGGTGTTCCTCACCAAAAATGTGGAGGGCAGCCCAAACAAAGAGGATAGCAGGTAAGATAGAGACAGATTTCTTATGGAGTGGGTTTGAAGCATTTAATATTTTAGTAGATATTAGTTTATTTAACTAGAGAAGGACAATTATGACACTGAACTACAGGAATTTGAAGAATCCCCATTGAAAAGGAAAATGTTTGTTCACATTTCAAAATTGAGAACGACAAAATGAGAGTGTGGAAGGCTGATGTAAGGCTGCAGACTCAGTCTTGTCAGTTGGGTATTAACTGAGTCTATCCTAAACTGAGGCAAAACACTTGGAAATGGCAGCTACAGGGCACAAAATTAGCCTTTGCTTGAAGTGTAAGGATGGAGAAGGAAGCAGAGCTGTGGTACTGTGAAATCTAAAGCATTATATCACAGAGAAATGCCATTTGAAAAGAATGTGCTTCCTAGCTGGCCTCACAAACACCACCACAGGGAGGTTTACATGCTCTTGTAAACAAGGTAGTGCCATGTTTAAAAAAGAAAAAAGATGCTGATAGCTGAGTGAAAAATGCCACTTGGGAAGTGCATGCATAGTGTGAGCAAAAAGAGGAAAATGGTAGCTCAGAGAGGTTCAATAGAGGATCAGTAGGTAGTATCACAGCTAAAGATGCGTGTATTAGCAGTCCAAAAACAACTGGAATGTTTCTGAAGCTTAAGCTGGGTACTGGTGCATGAGCTTACGTGATGTCAAAGCCATGGGCGCAAGTCTGAGAGCTCAAAGTGGTCATTCTGCATCTAGAGAGGTACTGGGTGAATGAATGTTTGGATGGTGAAGATTCAGTCTGTGTGGAAGGCTTTTGGATCAAGGGAAAAATGCTAGTTAAAAATGTGACTAGGTACTCTTTGTAGTCCTGAAAAGAGCTGGGTCTGCTAGAAGGAAGTTAAGCAGTTGTGCAGGTCTGTATAACAGGAATTACACATCTAGGAGAAGAATTGACATAGAGGTGCTGGGAACTGATGGTTCATCTAAAGCTATTTGGCTGATTATCCCAACTGACAAGGAAGAGATACAAAGACATCTTGGAATTGTGTACTATGGAGAGAAATTTCTGCCTAATCTGACTGTCTAAATAACTAAATCAGGGTTCCTTTAAGAAAGCTCAGTGGGCAGAAGAGGCCAGTCTGAATAAAGAATTTGAGAGACTGAAGGAGTTATTTAAAATTATCCTAACCTTCCAAGTTTTGTAACCAGAAGGCTGTGGACACTCTTACCTGTCACTAAGCGGAGTATTTCCCTAATCTTGGTTCTATCAGAAACAGAGGCCAAAGATTCAAGAGTCTGTTGACGACTCAGTGGGAAAGGAATTGGCTGGATGGTCTCACTCACAGAGTTTTGCTCACTAGCTTGATGTCCAAATGGAGACCGGTGAGGAGTGGTGTTCCTCAGGGTCAGTCAACATCTTTGTTGGTGACGTGAACAGTGGAATTGAGTACATCCTCAGCAAGTTTGCTGATGACACCAAAGCGTGTGGTGAGGCTGAGGGAGGGAAGGGATGCCATCCAGAGGGAACTTGACAGGCTTGAGAGGTAGGCCTATGCCATCCTCATGAAGTTCAGTAAGGCCAAGTGCAAGGTCCTGCACCTGGGCTGGGGCAATCCTAAGCACAGGTTGGGCAGAGCATGGATTTGGAACAGTCCTGAGAAAAAGGACTTGGGGGCGTTGCTTGATGGGAAACTCAACATGAGCTGACAATGGGTGCTTGGTGCCCAGAAAGCCAAAAGTATCGTGGGCTGCATCAAAAGAAGTGTGGCCAGCAGGTCAAGGGAGGTGATTCTCCCACTCTCCTTTGCTCTTGTGAGACCCCATCTGGAGTACAGTGTCCAGTTCTGGAGCCCCCAGTACAAGAAGGATGTGGAGACTTGGAGGGAGTCCAGAGGAGAGCCATGAAGATGATCAGAGAGCTGGAGCTCCTCTCCTATGAAGACAGGCTGACAGAGTTGGAGTTACTCAGGCTGAAGAAGAGAAGGCTCCAAGGAGACCTTGCGATGGCTTTCTGGTACCTGAAGGGGCTACAGGAAAGCAGGGAAGACACTTTCTACAAGGGCTTGTAGTGAGAGGGCCAGGAGTATTGGTTACAAGCTGGAAGAGGGGAGATTTAGATTAGATATTAGGAAGAAATTCTTTAGTGTGAGGGTGGTGAGATACTGGAACAGGTTGCTCAGGAAACTTGTGGCTGCCTCCTCCCTGCAAGTGTTTAAGGCCAGGCTGGATGGGGCTTTGAGCAACCTGGTTTAGTGTGAGATGTCCCTGCCCATGCAGGGGAGTTGGAACTAGATGATCTTTAAGGTCCCTTCCAACCCAAGCCATTCTATGATTGTCAACAAAAGTTAACAATAGTTAACAAAAGCCAAGTTAACATGAGTTAACAAAAGCCAAATGGCCTTGCACATAAATAGAAAAGGAGCCATGGCTCGTATCCATGGGTGTTTCAAGAAGCCTTCAACAAAAGAATATTGGTGTTATGTCCACAGCTAGATATTACACAAGTCAATATAATTGAAACAAATAGATAAACAAAACCCACACAGCTTTCTAATCCCAGAGGAAATATGGAGTGTGACTAACACGCCTCTAGCTCAGGGTAGTGCCTTGCAAAACCGAGTTAATGGTGTTGAAAGAATTTGAACCAGCCCAAACTGTCAATATAAACAGGACTTCTCAGTGTGATATATGAGATTTATCTGTTCCTGCCAATGCTAAATCACTAGGTTAGAAAGTTGTATTGATATTTTCTCATTAGTTTGATTTATAAAAATTGGAAATGCTTTATGATATTATTGAAAGCTCTTCTTATATATTGTTGAGGAAAGACCACAAAGAGAAATATATTTTAAAGGTTCTTACACAAGCCAGGTTAAATAGGTCCTTATATTTCTCAGCTCATTGTACATAGTGCTGATGAGTCAAGACTTAGACACAGAAGAGAGCAAACCTTCATCAGAGTCCTTGTCTCTGAGTGACTGCTGGGCAATGCATTGTATGCAGCTGGTGCCAGTACTTCAGTGCTTGTAGGCAAAGTGTCATGTCTGTTCATACTTTTAAAATAAAGCAAAGCACTTTTTATGTATTTTAAATTGGAAATAGGAACAAAGGGCAACATGGGAATCCAAATTTAATTACAGCAATATAGAGGTTCTATTCAGATCTGTCCTTAACATATTTGGGCTCATACATAATAAAGCAAATTTAGATCATCTTCAAGGGAATTTCCCATCCACGTCTTATCACGAAGCTGATATCCCTTAGCACTGCAGACCAGAAATCTATCAAGATTATTTTCTATTGAGATGTTTGCATGACTGATAAATAGTAATGACTTTATGTGCTTATCGTCCTTGTCTGAAATATTCTGTTCCTATTCCCACCTTTTGCAAACATATTCAGTAAGGAAGGCATTATTGGACATGTGGTTGTGTCAGACCAGAACTGGGTAGTAGTTTCTATGCGTGTATAGCTGCAAATAAACTTGATTTCCTAAGTCCCTCTTAGCCTCACCTCTTAAATCTCTGACATTTCTACATCCATTTGTTCAGTGGTAGGTCATGCTTCTAATATTCTCAAAAAAAAACATGTTCTGGAAATGTAATGGGCTTTACAAGGGCTGAACTGGATTCTGCTGTTTTGGAAGGGAGACATTTGCTTTCTGCACTTATTCGCAACAGTTTGGGATAAAACACTTTTTTCTCTGACATTGAAGTTTTAAATTGCAAGCTTTTGGAGTAGGAGCCAAACCAAAGATTCTTGACAAGTGAAAGACTTGTAGTTCACTGTCTTCTTGGAAGCCATTTTAGAAGTTCAGCCATCTCTGATTCTGAACTTAGGTAAATGCTTTCTAAGCCCTCGAGTTATCACTATCCAGGACTTGCATATTTTGATCAGGTCAGCAAATGCTTTTTATTATGATGTTCAGATGATGACAAGCACAATAAATAATGAACAGTAGGTTTCAAACAATGAGAACTGCTTTTTGTACAGGGCATAGAAAAAAAAAAAAGGACAATTTACTGCTGAGGAAAATATTCCTTGACAGTTATGCAATGAGAGTCTGCTTCTGCTGATCCTAAATTGCTAATTACAGTTGGAGGCAAAGATGTTGGCACATTGTTGTCAGATGGAAGATTCATTTTACTGGCCACTTAATTAACAACTGGTAAACGGTTGCACCCAAATACACATATTTACATATGCAGAGTGCTTTCTGTGTTACTACGTTGCTAATGGCTTAGAGAGGGAGTCTTATTAATGCCATCTACTAATGGGAACGTCAGAATAAATTCTCTTCTCTCTAACTGTGAGCTGTCTATCTGCCACCTGCATGGGGATTCCCGAGCTTCAGGCTTTTGTCCACCTGGTGCCTCTGGGAAGCTGGGATGCTTTTCAAAGCAGCAAAGGAGCTGGAGGAATTTTGGTATTTCAGGGGTAGAAGTCCTGTTTCTAAAGGAGGTTAGCTGAAGGACAGGTTCTCATCCAAGTTCTATCTCATACTGGGAGTGTGTGTGTATGTATATATATGTAACATACATGAGACAGTTTCTGGTACACAATAGGCACAGCTTTCATTGGAAGAACTTACTTGTCACGGTTTGATTCAGGATCAACAACAAGTGGCTTCATCCTGGCTCAAACCAGGACATTACTGTACTTTACAGAGTTGTCTGTGCATCTCAGGGAAGAGGGGAGAAATCATAATGATAAATGGGCCCTATTCTGCAACTGCTATCATTCATTTTCTGGTTGGTAAAAAACCATAGTTTAATGATATATCAAGAATAATCTGTTGTATTTCTGTGTTACCCCTCATCTGAGAATCCGAAACAAGGAGTTTTTTAAAAATTTCACCTCACAGTTCACAGGAGGGCAACGATTTTTACTTGAACCTGCTTAGCTGGCAAGAAGACAGAGGAATTGGTGACTTAAATGGTCACAGCAAGCAATCTTTCCAAAGGTCCCATGAAAGAAAAAGGACATCTAAATCTCAGCAGTACTGGTCATGTTACCTGTACTTCTGGTCTTGCCACTGACCAATACTAGTGGTGAAATCCAAAAGTTAAGTTGGAAAAGTGAGTGAAATGATGGGAGCATGCTGGTTTATGGAAAGCAGTCCAAAAATTACAAGTGTTAAATTATTCACTTAAGTAACAGCCAGCTGCAAAAATGCAGGGTGAGAAACAGCTGGCAATCTGAAATGGTTGTAAAATGAACATTAGTTAACAGTATGATGTTGTTCATAACATAAGTCCAATGCAATTCTGGAGTGTATCAGTAGCATAGCTTGCAAGACATGAGAAGCTCTTCTTATGTAGGAAGGATCTGGAGTATTATGTCCACTTTTGAGCATTATTGTAAGAGTAGGTTATGGACCAGTCTGTGAGAGCTCAGCAGAGAACAGTGAGTGATTTGAGGAGTACAAAGTCTGATCAAAAAGGAAATATAGGATAAACGTTGGTTCTGTAGTCTAAAGAAGACTGTGGAGAGTTGATACTAGTCTTCAGAAACACAGATTGCCTGAAATAGGAATGAAAAAAGCATTGTCTTACTTATTCATGGTGCATTAGACAGAAATAATTGGCTTAGACTGAAAAGAATTGGGTTAGCTGTTAGGGAAATATATTTACAGTAAGGATAATGAATACCATAATAAATTGGCAGGAAAAAAAAATGTTTCCCTATACCTCTTGATGTCTTTAATAACTGATGAAGCACATATCTGTCAGGTGTAGCTTACCTAGGTGTAGCGGGTCCTGCATTAGGACCAAAAGCTGGACAAAGTGATTTTGCATGTCCTGTCCAGCTCTGTGACAAGCCTGTGATCCAGCCCTGTGATGGCTCTCCTATCTCATGTTTAAAGTCCATTTGAAATTTGCTTTTGTTCTTCTTTCTCCATTATGACAATAGTTGTAACTTGAGGAGCTATTTCCACTTTTCAGTTCAATTCAGCGAACTGATGGGCCAGGCATATATGTGTCCCCGTGGTGATGTTAGGCTGAAATTTACATCCTACTTGCTCCTATCTCACAACACCTTTTTTGACTGTCCATGACTTTGTATTCCTCACACTGCTGCAGCTCTGGCCTTTACCTACTGACAGGGCTTATCACTGAAATGCATACGATACCCAGGACTCCAATGAAGGGCCTGGAGCCATTCCTTTCCCTTAATTACTGCCTCTCTTTTACAACTGATACTTTTGCATATTTTGCCAAAGATGGAAGTAATGTTGGATGTGGGAAAGGACTCTTTCTAGTATAAAAGCCACATTTCAGAGGTTAGGGTTTTTCTTAGAGTGGAAGCAATTTTTTTTGGTCAGTATCTGCACAACACCTGGCACAACACGATCCTGCTGCAGTATTGTCACATTAAAAATAGTAATAAATGTGATTCCTAAGCTGTGTTTGGAGTTACGTCTACATCTGTCTACATTTTTTACATTTTCTAATTAAAAACAAATTAATACAGCATATATTTTACAGATGGGAGGGACGTAATATACTGGGGCATCACTGTAGCTTACTAATTATGTATGTTGGAGGTGTGTTTTTTTTCCTTTTCTATTTTTTTACTGGGCTAGTTTTAAATATTTGAAGACTGCTAGGGAAATTTAATTATGATTGATGTAGGAAATAATATCTTTTGTCAGTGTCACCCTGATAACCTTTTTTTTAGGTACATTTATAAATTGGTCAATGGACAAATTCATTTGTAATGCTGAGTTTCAGGATAGGTCTGGTTCCTGGTAAGCAGAGGAGAAAATTTTGGAACTAAAAATATGGGGCAGATTCTATGGGGCTTGCTTCTGAGTTTAGAGTTGCTGATATTTTAAAATAAAATTAATGCTTTCTCTTCTAAATGGACTTCAATTTCCTAAAAAAAAAATGGGTTTTGAAGGCATCTCTGATGGATTTGCTGTGTACAGCTTCCCTCCTCTTTTAAGTCCATTTAATGCTTGCTTCTGTCCTCCTGTTGCTATCATGACAATAGTTGAGGAAAATCTCAGGTACACTTTCTGGTATTGTGTTCAATTCCTTGAACTGTGTTCTTCCCATTCTGCTTCACCCCAACTACTTGTTTTGTGCTTCCATTGCATCCTGTCTGCAGGCTTCCTTGGAAACTTTTCCTCTCAATCATGGTCTTACTGTGCTAGGATTTTTTTTGTGGACTAAGATACTACCTCAATAAAAACAAACAAACAAACAAAAAAACCCAACCAAATAAAAAAAAAAACCCAAACTTGGCAACATAAAAATGAAATCACAATAAGCCATGCATTTACTACAGATTCTCTTTTTTTTAATCTTTGTTTTTATTTTTGTGCAGATTGTTTCTCAGAGGAAACTCTCCAAGTCATTACTCAAACATGGGAACACAGCAGGAAAGTCATCCATAACAGTAAGTCTTGTTTTTCTGTTATTTAGAAGCATCTAATGTGACTAATTCTCCCTAAAAGCATCCTGCTAAGTCACCAGAACAACCCTTGATTGTTTATTTAGCAGATTACTTTTACTGTTCCTGACAAATGCTTTTTGTAAGGAAATGAAAACAAATAATGTATGATTTGTACAAAAGACACAATATTTTCTACTTCTAGTTTTAAGGTACTTTGATGACAGCAGGAAAGTTAAGCTGCTTGATTACTTTTAGTTGAATCTGTAGAACCTTCAGAAAATCGTTTTGACCCACTTTGACACATGAACAAATCTGATCTTTCTCGGCCTATGGATTTTTTCCAGTTTCTAAAAAAAAAATCAGTCCTGCCTCAGAGAACACACACCCACAGCCAGCAAAATTAAATGCAGAATTTGATGACAGTAGGTATTTCAGGTGTGTTGTAATACAGTTATGGACTGGATAATTAGAGCAGCCCCCTGTGTATCTTGAAATCTTCATATCAATGAATTAACTCTCTTTCATCTTTTTCTTTGCTGGCTTGTTTTGGAGATCAAGCTTGTCTGCACTGAACCTGGCATGCTTGTGGCTTTTGCAGCTGTGCTTGAAGACAAAGACTATAATAAAATATTCTGCTTTGGGAATCTCTGCTCTGTTGCCTCAAGGGATTGAGAAGGACTGTTTTCCTTGATGTGCAGTTAGCCGGATGGGTTTCTTCTCACTTAATTGTTTGGGATTTTTTTCCTGCCTTCAGCCATAGAAGAGACAGCAGACTCTGAGAAATAATACTTTCTGAGACCCCAGGAAATTTTCTTTCTTAGATGTCTTCCTTAGTGTCTGCCTGGGAAGGGAGACACCTGCATAAGGTGTAACTCATTTTTGGTCTGGGGTTGAAAAGGAATTCCCCACTCTTCAGCTGAAGAGAATCAGGAGAGAGCTTTCCTCCCTGAATTACTTGGTGTGGCTTGCCTGCTGGGTTTATCTGGGCATACTTAATCTCATCCATCTCTGTGATGTTTTGAACACACCTACCCACACCCTGACCTAGGAGGAGTACGAGGGAGTTTCACCTTGTGAAAGCATAAATGCTCAATTCAATGAAAATCATTAGGCTTGGTAGCAGGGTATTCTGGCAAAAATTAATGGTCTGTGATATACAGAAGATGAGAGAAAATTAGTTAATTGTCCCTGTTGGCCTAACATTGGACGATAACTATGAAACATGAACCTTAATTACTTGTTTTGGCTTCTGGCCAGTGGTACTAAAGAGCAAGTCCACTTACTCAAGTGGGAGAAAACTGAACTCAGACAAAAAATATTGTGTGAGAAGTTTTCTGGCTGAATAGAAGTAAAAGTGTATTATGCATCCTTATTTCTAGACCCAGGGTACATACCAGCTGTCTGTCAAGTATGGAAGTTGCAAATACTAGTTTCCTGATTTGTTCAGCATAGTGAATTATGAGGTCTTGGTAGGATTTTTAAATTTCCTGTCTCAGCATGTCTTGCTGGAATTTTACTAGCCCTTTAACCATGTAACGTCTCATCAATACAATGTTATTATATGACTGCAGGATAAAAACAGAACCTCATTCATCTTCTCCAGCTGGAAGTCTGTCAACCTCTTTAAGACAGAGTTCATTGTTTTCAGTTTAAAGTATTTGTGAAACTTGATGTGAAAATCCCGCAGCTCTGTTCATCATCAAGCTTGTGATCTTTTAAACCATCAGACTACATTGAAGAGAAAAGTATCCGACTCTGTGAGTCAGATTTCCAGCAAGCTCACATATGTCTGGAACATATGAAACATCATATGCATGCCTGTGTGATGGCAATTTAATTCACAATTAAGCATCTGTGTCCCTGTGAGGCTACATGTGAATTTTTGCATGAGGAAATACCACAGTTTACTGCTGTGAGGTGTCATAGCCAGAATAGTCTTAGCTTGGGGAATTTTATTTAATCTAATTTGTTGCAAATTAATTTAAACTTTCAGTTACTGATTTGGGTATTGAGAAACAAATATGACAAACAAACTCTTAGGGAAAACATCTTTTCCTCCCCATTCCCCAGTCTCAACTTCAGATACCTCTTATGACTCCTTTCCAGTCTCCACTCCCCTTGCCTTCATTACATGTTCTGCTTAGTTGCTTTGCTGAGGTGACAGGTGGTCAGGATCAGAGCATAGCGATTTCTTCTTTGTGTTCTTTTGTTCTTTACTCATTTTGCCCAGGGCTCCTTCCTGCTTGCTCATTTCTCAGCTCTGCTATGGGCTTGCACGTAGGCCTCAGTCTCTTTCAGGGCATCCCTGCTCCAGCATAGGTTTACCTGCACACTGCATGTCCTCAGAGGTAGCTCCTCAGGCATGGAAAACCTCTTTCCAAGAGCACATCTCCAGCTGTGTCCCCTACAACATCCCCTTCTCCCTGCCTTCTCTTGGATCTTCTTTAGGGTGGCCTCATAACCTACGGCACCTCCCTTTCTGCCTCATGCTCCTAGCAGCTGCCACCCTTTCTTAATACCCTCATACTGGAGCACTGTATGCACTTCTTATGGATCATGGGTGCAGTTGGTAGCTCCTGCCTGTGGCCAGACCAGCTGTGACCAGCATGAGGCCATTCACAATCACCCCCACAGCCCCTGCTACCAAAACCTGGTCAGTTATGCCTAGTGCAGGCCCTAAGTTAGTTTCTGTCAAAGGGTCTTACACAATCCCAGTGATACTGAAGTTTATTGAGGCTGTAGGTAGCCTGGCTCATTACTGGTAGTTGCATTTGTGGGCAGTAAAAGCATCCTGAGCTGCAGGGCTCTGGCTGCAGCTCTCACCTCAGCAGCCTTCGTCCTGTTTGAAAAATAGTTGAAATACCCCAGCAACTCCCTGAGGACCTACAGGCTGTGGGGTGGAGACTGTCTGGGCCTGGCTAGGGGGCTGACATGGCTGCTAAGTGTGTGGCTGTGGGCATGAACACCCAGGGAATGGGTGATTTTGGTGATTTAATCTCTGAGGACAGTACTTACAATAGGAAAGATTTTATAGCTGTCAAAAAGAATACAATACAGTTTGTTTCAAAGAACATATTTTAATGAAATATCCCAGATTTCATTACTACCTTCTCTCCACTGAGGCATTTTAATAGCTTAGTCAGGAAGGCCATTTTGGTTGGTTGTGTTGGATTTTTTTTTAAGAACATTGCACAGCACAGTGACTGGCATCATTACCTGCAGAGCTTACGACACCTGAAAAAATCACACTACATTATTTTAATGTTACTTTCTCCTGACTCATTCTACAGTAAATGATTTTGCCAATGTAGCTGTTGCAGAAAAAACTATACCAGGAGAACTTCCTACTGTAAATGTGCCATGGCAAGTAATGAGAGGTGATTTCATTTAGCTTGTCAAATGATGCTGAAGCAGCATAAAAATAATTAGTATTTAGACCCAAATAACATAACTCTTGTATAGTTTTTTAGTCCCTTTAGACACTGTGAGACTGGAGTTCTCCATTGTCCTATCTGAGGAAAAGGTTAGAGGAAAGTGTTTTGATGTCTATCCATTGACAAGACATATTTGTGTGATCCAAAGTGATTTAGGTTTGTGGGCCCAACAAGGTGCCACCCTTCAGCTGGGCAAGGGATTCACTGAATGCTCTTAGCCTTTCCTGATTGCAGAGGGAGACATACTAACTTGTACCACACTTCAGTTTCCTACTGGAGGTCTACAGTCTTCACACTGGAAAATGGCATCTTTCTCCCCTTTCATTACACCATGCAGAACTCAAATGTAACTTTCCATTTAGGTGATTGCTGAGGAATTGTCTGGCAATGACGACTACGTTGAACTTTCATTCAGTGCACGGAAATTGGATGACAAGGTAAGCTGCTTGATATTAACCTTGCTGAAAGATATAAGAACGCCTGCAAATATAATTTGATGAGATTTTCCCCAACAGGTTTTTTTTGCCTTTTATTATTAAACACGTCAGAGATTTCAAGTGAATGTTCACAATGAGGCTTTCCTCAAGTTGCAAAGTAATTAAAAAAAACCCACAAAACTTAAGGGAATCTAATTAAAACCAAGACAATTTAATTATGCTACAACCAAGACAATTTTAATTATTTAAAATGCCACAGATCACAAGTGCTTAGAGGAGTGAGCTTTCTCTAAGTAATCAAAGATGTTACAGTTGAAGTAATCATCTTAAAATAAAGCTAGAAAACTTTGTAATAGCTCAGTTATGATATAAATGTGTTCAACAAAATGTAGCTTGAATTTTTAAAAAGGACTCTTGCATGGACTCTTTCTGAAAATGTCTGTTGTTTTTTAGTGATATATGTATAAAATAAGCACCTCACAAGAAATCCAGATGACTGCTTGTAAGTCACTCTGTTATTTCACTATAATAGCAGGCACAAAATTATTTGAGGTAATCTGGTGAATATCTTTGTAACTAATAGATGTCCTAAGACTATGACCCTTTTTATATAATAGGGCTTTACATATCACTGAAGATCAGATTATTTGTACTGGATCACAATATCTACCATTAGCCCATAGTCCTTTCTTATATATGAAGCTACTTCTAATTAGAAACACATGGTAACACTACCGAAAAGTTTACGATTC
The DNA here is from genome assembly GCF_000747805.2 of Chaetura pelagica. NCBI lineage: Eukaryota > Metazoa > Chordata > Aves > Apodiformes > Apodidae > Chaetura > Chaetura pelagica. Next base: position 416,256 of record NW_009952263.1, read on the forward strand.
TGATGCCCCAAGCAGGTGCTTGTAAACATTTGACATGTGAGTAGCTTAAAATCAAATCAGTGAGAGTATTTTTGGATACATACATCAGATTTTCAAATTTAGACCATAACAGATGAATAATAGTTCGGTTGAAACTGCCAGAAAAACTTGGGCAAGCAGAAAGTACACTGGAAGATTAATAGTACTGGAATTTATTTAGAACATACAGGTGAATAACATTACTATGCTCAGGATCATTAACAATCATAAATGATCAGGACCTGAATTTGCTTCTCATCTGAAAGATTAATTACCTCTTCCATCAGAGTTGTTGGAGTTTTAGTGTTTCTGAATTGTGTAATTTATTTAGGTGTCAAAATGTAGCTTTAACAACCTGTCTTTAGACAGGCATAATTATATGTGATTTCCAAAGTTTTACCCAAGTTTCTTCCTGTTTCAAGTGCTATCACATCTAGAAAAAAAGGAAAGGACAAATACAACATAATAAGACTCAATTTTTCCACAAATAAATTCCTTTTCTACAAAAGTAAAATGTAATCTGGTGTAAATATTATGATTGCTTATGACTCTTCTTGGTGTAAATTAAAAGGATACTGTCCGAGTATGCTTCTGAGCTAGGTCATTGTCTGGGCAACACCTTTTAGAGAGACTGAAACTTTATGGGGACTTGTTAAGGAGGATCATTCTGAAATACTGCAAGAATACTGTCACTCTTGCAATTTTAACACATCCAGTCAAGGTGAGCATTATTTAATAAAAACCTCCTGGATGATGCAATGGGCAACACAGGTAATGATTCACTGTGTGTTCCCTGAATCAAAACACCTGTCTTTAGCTGATGAAAATCACTGCAAGCCTGTTACAATTAAAAGAAGTGTTTCAATTTCCTCCAGCTAGAGACATAGGTCTAAGCTTGGCTGAACCTTGGCTTACCTCATTTATAAGAAAAGGCAGTGGCTTTTTGGTACAGCTTACAATGAACTTTGATGTAATTAGGTGCAAGGTGTTACTAGTAATTATTGTTCCTAAGGTTTGAAATTACTTAAATTGCATAGTTCAGCCACTGATGAAAAAGCAGGAGTTCTCCGATGTCACATAAATGTCAAAAAAAACCCCAAACAAACCACATCAGAGAATTGAGAAAAGGCATCTTGTAAAATCCTAAGTATGGTTTTGCATGCCACTCCGTACTGGAATCCCTCCTTGTAACTGGCCTTGGAGTCTCCTTAAAGGCAGAGAAAGCCTGTGAAAACAGTTGTTCATTTTCTGCTACACATGATCACCGTTATAATCCCAGGAGTTTCTGCACTGGCAGCTTTGGGCGTGGCAGGTGACAAGTTGAATCCTAATGTCTCACAACTTGCTGATAAAGGAAGGGTTGGAGGGAGCTTCTGTATATACTTTAAGGATAAAAAGAAAAATTAAATCTTCCCATTCATTACCATCAGTGGCGTGTTGAATGGTCAAGAATTTTTTTCCTCCATCCTTTAAACTCCTTGAAAAAGGATCCAGATTGTGGTCTTTAAACGTATGAGTTTCCTCCACTAAGGAAAAAGATATGAACAACACTTTTTTTTCAGATTAAACAAATGTGTTGTTATAATTTATCAGGCAGGATATATTTGTTGGTTTTCTTTACTCCTTCCAAAACTGCAAGAGTTTTAAAGAAGCCACATAACAAGTAAACCTACTCAGTTTTTCCAGAACGGGTGTCTGAAACATTCAGTGAAAAATTACAGGAAAGTCACAAGTATGAAAGTTTCCTTTAGTTAACTGACTTTGCAGAGATAAAGGTTATATTTTTTTTTTTATTGCAGTGCTGGTTTGGAAGGTGTAACTGCATTTTCATGTTTTATTGAAGCCCAGTCAGCTCAGGTGGCACATCTTTGTTTCAAGGGTTCCACTGAGAACACTTCACAGTAGAACAATAACTTTTGGAAAGGTTGTATTGCATTAATAGCTGTGTCACAATTACCATAACAAGCAGCTACGTTTTTATGATAGTTATAACAAATTATGAGCACTGGGGCAGGCAAAGTGCTTTTTGTGTTCTAACACAGTCAGTTATCGTTGCTTGGGAAAGACTCACCAGCAAATGTCTACAAAATACATATATAAGTACAAGTTACTTTTTTATACATTTCCCTGGTACTAAAGTACTACTAAATAAACAATCCTTAAATGCCATGTCTTGCTGCTGAATAATTTTCAAAATTAATAGTGTCTTTTGGCTACTTCAGCTCTTTTCTGAGGGACCTTTGACATGACCCTGAAATCTGAATTTTAAAAAGTGTCATGCTCTGAAAATTAATGTAGTAAACGATGTGTCAAACTAGATGCTCAGAAACGAAGGTAGTTAAATTTTTAAAGTTCAAGTCATGTACTTGTATTATTACTGTGTAACTGTACTGAAAAAACAATGTGCATCATACCACTAGCAAATGCATTACATTAATCACTAGAACGTTATTAAAATATCAAAACATTAAACCTTTATTGCTGCTATTCTTCTTTGAGAGGATGTTCTTGTGAGATAATGTTAAGCTGTTAGATTCAGCATAACAGCCAAAAAGCTTTGAAAATGTTAATAGCTATGAAATAAAATGTTTCCTCATCCATCACTTTTGAGTTGTTACAAAGCATCTTCAATATAGAAGGATTTTTTGTTTATACCTTCATTCTGAAAGGAATTAGGCTTTGTTTTTGCCTTAAAGGAGAAGTGATATCAGCTATTATCCAGCATTAAAATCTTTTCCCTTAGGTGGTATTGCCTTGGTAGTTAAAACCACATATTAAAAATAACTTCCCTTGTGCTGATTTGCTGTTTCAATGTTCATGATACTCAGCTGGGAATGATACTGTATTTTGAGTCTTACCCAAAATCCTTGTTTCTTTTCTGAGTTTTTCTGCACTCCAGGGTGCAGTCTTTGGATGTGAAATTTTGAAGTATTTTCTTTCAGGTAACTTTTCTTACCAAACTTATGTTTGATAAAGAATCTGTTAACATGAAGCCTTTACTCAGCTTCCATCAGTGTAGTTATGTGTGAGAAGAAGCAGCTGAGTCTTTCTTAACCCTATGCACTTTCAATTTTTTTGTCATTATGATTAAACCAGCACCCTCACACTCTGCTTTTTCTCCTAGCTATGCTGTGGTATCCTAGCAGAATTTGATCTCCAAAGTCCTCTATGTACTAGCAGTTTCAAGCAATGAAAGGGGTCCAAATAGTAAATCTACATCAGGGCCTTGAGGCAAACTCTGGAGTTACAGATTTTGTTGGGTTTTGTGCTGGTTCTACACACTCTTACATTAAATGTACTATGATCATGTATGGGAACAAACAGGCAAACAAAGCTTTATTGTTTAAAGCTTCGTGTTATAAGATTTAACAAATACTTATGCATGAGATCTACCTCAGTTTTTAAATACACCATTAGCTTTTTACTAGTAGGAAAAGAAACAGATCATTCACAGAAAGCTCTCTGAACACAACGTTGATAGATGTCGTCTTTAGGGCGTAGAAAAGACTTTAGGCTGCCCTGGCCTTACACAAGCCTTTCTGGTCCCTGGGGACTCACTTTCTTCTCCAGAGATTCAAATTCATGTGTCCCTTTTCAAAGCCCTGATTTCTTTGCTTGTTTTGCTGTAGTGGCATTGTAAAAATGCCCTAATGACAAATTTGGCCAAAACGATGTGCCCAAATTTTAGCTAGTATCTTATCCAAAGCTCTTCCCATCCCAACCATTAACCAGGTAGTGAAAAATAAGTATGGTGGGCATTTGGTGAGGAGAAATTTATAGAGCTGTGTATATTACCGTCATTTTTTTTCACTAGCATTTTTATAGAAACACCAGGAGACCAAACAGAATCCTTCCCTTTCCCAAATTGATGTGGAGGTCTGTGGAGTTTTTTATATGGCCTAAAGAAAATAATAATTTACATATGCATAAAGTTAACCACGTGGCTCTTCTGAAGACATAAATGAAGAAGGGAGTTGAAACTACAGGAAGTAGTCTGATACCATTTGAGTCCTGCACTTGTAGTGTTGCACAGGTAGAAATTAGAATTCAGTGAAGGACTAGCACTCATCTTCCCCTCAGCCAATACGTCCAGAAAAAGAAAGTGGTGGTGAAAACAAAAGAGTCTGTGGTCAGACTGCAGCAAAGCAATAGAAAGCAACTTACTTTAGATTTGTGTAAGAATGCTCCAAGTTTTTAGCAAGACTAGAACAAAGTGTTCTGCAGCGCACTGTGTATGTGAACCTCAATGTCTGTCACAGAATTATTTGTACTTAGAGATGTCAAGTAATTTTCTGCATTTCCCTCTTCTATTTGTCATCTTAACATGAGCCGTGCTATCAAAATCCTGAGGTCTTGCTTCTCTAACCTTCTCTAATCCATCTTGCCAGTACTTGTGTTAGTTGGTAGCAGCACCATGTCTTGGGCAATTAACTTCTGTTTTGAGACAGTGGGCAAAGAGTGTGATATTCAACCCCACTGCAGAATATGCTTCCAAGTACCTTGCATGGTCAAAAGACCAAACAGGTATGGAAACAGAAATAAACAAGCTAGTTGGATGAAGGAGCCTAAAATTCAGGAATCTGAACCGGGTGTAAGAAGAGAAAAGGCTCTGAAATAATGTTTTACAGTTTGCCTGTCATAATTGAATAGTCAAACTGAGAGCAATAGCAGTACCATGGAAATCCTTGTGGAACAAGAATGAAATATTCCTGAGAGACACTAAGAGCTCTCACTAAAATCACACTGGCTCTCCTTTTTCTCTAGCACTCAGGAAAGCATCACTGCACGGTGCCTGAAAAGCTCAAAGAAAAAGAATTCCCAAGAGTAACCTGTCCTATATTTTATTTTAGGATTTTTTCAGCAAATCTGATCCTTTTCTGGAGATTTTCCGGATGAATGATGATGCAACCCAACAACTTGTTCACAGGACTGAGGTAAGGAATAGGATTGGATTTACTCTCCAGGGACACAGGTGGACTGTCAGGAGGAATAGTTTATGCTTCCCACGTCACAAAGGGTATTGCAAGCAACCTCTTACATAATTATTGATTAATGGGTATCAGGTCTTGACTTATGTACAGGAGAGTAAGGGAAAATGGTACTGAAGCCAAAGATTGAAACTTTATTAAACTGGCAGATACTCTGTTTGAAGGTCAGTAGTTATACGTTTAGCCCCAGTCCTGCTACACACAGTATCAAATTTTCCCATTAATACTCTGTTGCATCTTCTCCTCTCCTCCCAGCTTGCTGGTGATAAAGAGATTTGTAAACTGGGTGCCTTACATTTTTTCCTGTGTCCCAGTCTCATTAGTGCTTCCATAGTAATGACTAGCACTGTCTTAAAAAGCAGCATTTAGGTGTACAGGGTGGAGCTGTGTCACATATTCAGGGTTCTGAGCCTGTCTGTTATGGTTCCCATAAAGTCTTCCCAGCAAGGCAGACCGTATGCATGTAAATTGATGCTGCCCATCCCTGTTGCCCAGTCCTGCATCTCTTCCATGGCTTCCAGTTCAGGGATGTATTCCACAGCCTTTCCTTTCGAGTTATGCCCAGGCTGAGGCATGACAGTGCTGGAGCAATCTCTGTAGCATGATCTGTGTACAGGTCCATTTCCCACCTGTGCTTCTGGGCCTTTCCAAAGGGATAAATGTTGCAAACTGCACATCACTTAAGGACAAATATCCCATGTATGTTGTTCTGCAAACCTCCAGCTGAACTCTGCTTTCTTCTCTTTCTGGTGAACATACTGTATTGAAAGTTGTTGCTCCTTTTGGCATTCTGTTTGGAGATGTGCAAATGTTGTGAGTTCCTTTTCTTTTTTTTCACTCACAGGTTGTGATGAATAACTTAAATCCAGCCTGGAAGACCTTTAAAGTGTCTGTAAATTCTCTGTGCAGTGGAGACCAAGACCGTAGGCTAAAGGTCAGAATCATTCCTACTTTTTGAATAGTTTCACTCATAGAAAACAAAACTGTCTCCTTTCTCCAACTGAAAATTGCTGCTCTGCACAGCCCACTTCTTTGGTAGCAAACTTGATCACACAGATGCTTTATGATTAACACAATCAAATTAAGAATGCAAAAAAGTGGTAATCCATTGAAACCAGTAGATTATGTTCTATACTTCTTACAGTAACCTCAAGAAATGATGGGACTGCTTTTGCCAATTAGTTGGATAATTTGAACCCCAGCATCATCTAACTAGTGGAAGTATATGCAAGGGAAGTGACAGCCGTGCCACCATTTAAACTACTGTTTCATCCCTTTTATGTCTGGAGACCCTCTGTAAAAGAAACACTGAGTTATGAGACCTGTTGTTATACATAAAAATGAGATGGCCACAAAAAGACATATGCCATATTAATCACAGTCTTACTAGTCAGCATAAAGGCAGATGGTTGGGAACTTGGAGCTTTGTGTAGAAAAAATTATCTTCTTGTGGCAAATTTGGGTTAAATCAAGGCTGAATCATATTGTTCATAGCTTCTAATCAGGTTAAGGTTACTACTAAGTTTACAAAAGTTAAACAAAGAGCACTGTACCCAGTGTCTATTCAGCCTTTTGGACCAGATGAAAGGACATTGGACCAAAACGTGTGTCTTTGGGTTTTTTTCTTACCATTCTACGTTGTCTAAGAAAATGTTTTTCTTCTCTCTGCAAACCTTTCTTCTTTCACTGCTATAGCTGCACAACCCTGCAGAAGCAATATTGTGATTACTGAGGGAGCTGGGTCTCTTTAGCTCGGAGGAGACTGAGGGGTGACCTCATCAACATTTATAAATACGTAAAGGCCGAGTGTCGGGAGGATGAAGCCAGGTTCTCCTCAGTGATGTCCAGTGACCGGACAAGGGGAAACAGGTGCAAACTGGAGCATAGAAGGTTTCATGTAAACATAAGGGTGACAGAGCACTGGAATAGGCTGCCTGGAGAGTTTGTGGAGTGTCCTTCTCTGGAGACATTAAAAACCTACCTGGACGCCTTCCTGTGCCATGTGCTCTAGGTGATCCTGCTCTGGCAGGGGGTTTGGACTGGATGATATTTTGAGGTCCCTTCCATCCCCTAAGCTTCTGAGATTCTGTGACTGTGATTTTTTTACTCCTTACATATTGCAGGATGTGTGCTGTGCAGATAGAAAAAATAAAATTCCTTGTGTCTACATGTCACAATGCATGCCACAAATGGGTGGAAAAGGTAAAAAGGAATCCTATGAATGTTTGAATATGTGCTAATCATGCTGATTGTGATCTGTAACTTCACAAAATCATCACTGTTGTTACGGAACAACAGTGGCAGCAACACAGTGTTTGTATGTGTATGTTTGCATGGTATTGGGGATGCAAGAAGACATGGGTATGAGTGGTTATCTTAATACATTATTTGTCTTGTTTGTGGCACTGTTGGGCAAACAAGATGAGTCTAAGAGCAAAAGAAGTATCAAAAGAGCGAGGAAGCTTGAGAAAACAGTGAGAGATGTAGCAAGGAAAAGTGAAGGATGAAGTAGAAGAAGCAGAGGATACCTGGAGGCCAGACCAATGTTTTTGTGACAGATGAGATGTTGGAAGGAAGCTCAGCCCTCAGATGGTACTGGGAAGCAGTTGTGAAAGATCATTGCACCTACCTCTTAGTAAAAAAAAAACAGTTGTGTTTGGTATGTCCAGTGGGACTGAAACAGAGTTATAGCAGATGAAACAGATAACGAGATGTAGGGGAAGAAAATC
>NW_009952263.1:424068-452862 GCF_000747805.2 Chaetura pelagica
GAAAGAAAATCCTCCTTTTTAAACTGCAAGCAAAATTAACAGTGTTGGCTGAAGAGGATTTCTAATGCAAATGGAGGAATTATTTGTTGTAGCATGTGTAGGATGACAGTAATGTGAAGTGTCAGGATTATACTGTTATCTTGGGAGGCTGCAGTTTTATAAATTTCCTGGTTAGATTAAATATCTATAAGTTAGTTGCCTGAAACACAGAAGACAAGCAAATTACTGTGTTGTATAAGCAATATAGATCACCAGGAGAGGAAAAGAAAAAAAACAAACAAAAAGAGCAGCTACCTGCCAGAGATAGTAACGTGACTGACTCAAAGGACAGTCAAGGACAAGGAGCCATGGCTGGGACCTCCACTGGCACCTCTATCACCTGGGCTGCTACTTCATGAAAAACAGGAAGCACTGGAAAAAGCACAGAAGGTGCTTCTGTGTAGAGTTCACAGCTCAGGCAGAGCTGGGAGCTGAGCTTTTGCTTTTGAATGAAGTGAGCTATGAAAGGCTTGGAAAAGGAGAATGAGCAGTTCTTTGATGCACTAGAAAAGGGCGAGTCACTGGCAGAACATCTAGACAGACATGACATGGTTAAAGTACGTGGGAGTACTGCAGCATTCAGCAAAGGTGAAAGGGGGCAGAGCTGAAGGAGGCAATGCTGGAGAACACGGTATACTCAAATTGTGAGGTGCTGAGAGACTGATGTAATGGGACAGATTATCTATGTTGTGCAGCCTCTGTGAGGGTGCACCTTACACAAACAGATACAGAAGGTTACACCCGGCCTTTTCCTGGGCACAGAGGCCCAGATTTTCTATCTCTCAGCTTAAGTTTCCGTCACTTAGAGCAATCAGTTGTGCATGTCCTTACAAGATCTGCTTCTGGAGGTAGCTGTAGTAGAAATGAGAAATATCCAATAATACTGCCACCATATAGGTTCAAGACAAAAGATAGATCATATTTCTGCAGCTCAAATGAAAAGCAGATTTAGGACAGCACTGCCTTCACCACATTGTGCATATGTGGCCTTTATATCACTTAGGTGAGGAAACCTGGAAGAGATGCAAGTAAAATGTGATGCCTAGAATGTCAAAGCAAGTGGCAAGTCCATAAAGATAGTGGAATGTGGTTCTGGAGGGAGAACCATGCTTTAATTTACTTGAAATTTAGGTGAAAAGAAAGGCTGAGATTTCAGCTTGGGCAGAAGATGGATCTGAGTATAAAGAGGGTTGTTGAGCTCTGAGCAGAGAGACAGTAGTTGCATTTGTTTGTAGATGCTGCTACCAGAAGGTAGGCTGAAGAGAGACAAGTGAAGAGGAATAAGAACAGTGCTTTAGGACTGCCTGTAGAGAAGAAGAAAAGTGAGTGAAGGAATGGGTGAAGAAGAGAAGTAGAGCAAGATGGATCCTGTGAACTTGTTGACACTTTTCAAAATAGTCTTGATTCTGTGGGATTTTTAGGGGTTTTTTTTAAGAATACATGTGTGTGCAAGTGCTTGCAGGCCCTGATTCAGATACCTGAGTATTTGCCTGAGGCTGCAGTTCAGACATTTGCAGAAAAGCTAGAAGTAGTAAAAAAGTAGTAAGATTTGAAGCAGATCATTCATGACTACAGTATTATTTTTAAACTAATTTTGGTTGTTAAATAAGAAAGAAACTTGAACCTCTTTAAAATTTAGGCCCTTTATACTATTTCTTAGGGATAAGATAAGGCTGCTATTGTAGACCAGCCCCCAAAATTACTTGTGTTTGACAGACAGCTTATAGCACTCATCAGATGGCTATTCTGTTTGTTTTCTGTATGAACTGTAAATTAGGAATTTGGTGGCAGCACAGGCACAAGAGTGGAAATCATAAGAATTAAAGAGGGGAAGTTTCTTTGATGGATTTAGCACTGTATGAATGTTTATACTTTTACTTACATTGACTAAGCCTTCCAGTCTTCACCCTTCTGTATTTTGGAAGATTTTAATTTAGATGCTTTGTTTCACTTCATAAAGTATATAGCAATATGTTGCTGCTAAGTGTTAGAAGAATTCCCTGTGCCATATTTAATATGGGGACATTTAGTGTATTCGAGCTGCCTTGCTGAACATCAGCTTCTTGCCAGGATTGGTTGATCAGTGTGAACAGTAATTGCATAAGGCTAGGTAGTTTTGTACCTGTATCTGCTGTTTCTTTTTTACTCTGTAAGGTGTAATCTAAGTTAGGCCTTCAGAAGGCACGAGAAATGCTTGGAGGGAAATGTCAGCTTGTGGAAATTTTGTCAGAGAGAGACGTACGTCTTAACAGCAGACACTTTACAACTGTGGCTGCCTTTGGCTTGCCTCTGGAGACTGTTTGGAGCTTGAAAGTCTTGGCCTTTCATCTCTGACACTGAAATCACACAGGCAATGAGCTTAGTGGTCTGATTTGTTTTATGAGGAAGAGGGATTATCATAGCAAAAGTACTGTAGACCAACTCAGTTTATCTTACAAAAGTTTGCTCTTTGTAAGTCTTGCACCCAAAGCAGTTTGGACATTTGAAACTTTCTTGTTTAAATTGTCTGTTTAAAAAAATAAGGTAAGCAAGGTCACTAAAATCAAAGAAACCAATAATTATAGTCTCCCTCAAAAGTGTTTTGCTAGCATCCTTTACAAAGTGTGTTAATTTGAATTCCTTATGGGCTTTAAAAAAAAATAAATCTAATTTTTCTTTATTTAGCTGTGGTGCAGAGAGCAGTTATTTTTTTTTTATTCCTCTCAGGATACCTTTTAAAACTTTATTGCAATTATTGCTGCTCTAGGTTTTATTATGAAAAAGATATATTAGATTTATGAACCTACTGAGATTTTCTTCCCAGACATTGAAACCATCTGAGAAGTCTGGTCACACTTCAGTGCTGGTCATAACTTCTTTTAATGCTGTCAGTACAGACAGTTTGTGTATGTGTTGAAGTCAACAAAGTACCTCTTTGATCCAAAAGTAGTGCATTGCTTTTTTAATATGTAAAGAGATTCACTTCACAACAGTAATTACTGACAAATCTGAGTGAGGGATAAAATCTTCCTGAGAGCAGATTTTATGTAATGCTGAAGGTGCTGTAAATTGTGGGACTTTGGCATTCAGGTTTAATTCCAGAGGTTTGTCTGAAACACAGTCTTGTGTTCTGAGTGTCTTCTGGTAGGGATCATCTACTGCTCATCCATTCTAACAGTTGTAGTGTTCCTCCTTTTCTAAAGGAGTCTTGGTAATGTACACTGAAAAATAGTATCTTTTTGTTTAGATATTCAATATTGTAATACTTGGAAAAGAAGGTTCTTTAGAGGCGCAGGGCACACAGTGCACATGGCATAGAGTAAGAGTATCTCTTCCTGAGGTTGTACAGAGAACCTCACTGAAGGAAATTTTTTTCAAAAGGCAAAGTAGGAAAAGAGGCCCAAAAAAATGGAAGAAAAGTATGGCTGCACATGAAGTAATAACAGCTGCAAGGAGAGAGGTAAGCATGCGTCGTGTCTATATAGAAAGTCATTTCCATCTTCTACCCACATAGGGGAAGTTTTCAAAAGAAGGATGACCGTGAGGTATTTTTCTACCTTTGAAAAATCTGTGTGTTACAATTCAATTGCTGTTGACAGTTTGTTTATTGTTTCACTCCTGCCTAGCCCGGATCAGAGGTGCTGGTCCTGATGACATTTATACATGTACAGATGTGAGTGGGACCCACAGCTGTGGTTACCACGACTATTTACAGAGGTCAGGTCATAAGGCCTCTCTGTAAATGAATGGCTCTTGGCAGCAGGAAGACCTGAGATGTTACTGTTACTTACCTTCGGGTAACCATGAGAAAGTTGCCTCTTCCTCTGCCCTGCTAATGACATTAAAACCAGGTTCTACCAGTCTTGTCCTTCCTCTCTGATGTCCAGTTGACTTCTTTGGCTTATCTTTCAAAGCAGCTGTGTCTCAAACCATTCATTATATGCTTGGTTTTCTGCTTATGGGTCTATCTGTATATGCTTGTAGGCCCTGGTATGTCTACAGTGCTCTAATACTAGTGAGATGCCTTCAGGAGTTTAAAGGTCGTAATTTCCAATTCATTTCCATACTAAGATCTTTATAAATAGCACTACATTGGCTTTTCCAATGTGAATTTTCATAGGCCATGATTTTTTTACATTTTTGATATACATCATTGTTAACAAGGTCTTCTTGAGAGATCCACACTTTGCTTAAATTAATAATGCGTGCAGGGCCTCTTCTGCCTTGTTGATACTGTTACATAATGTGATCCTTGCTTACAATATTAATGGAAGAACCTCCACAGCCTACAAGAAAGATTTTGATGTTATACTGGATGGCAATAAGCAATAACTTTAGTTGTATTAACTAAAACAATTATTAAAATATTATTAATTTAATAATCTCTTCCTGAGGGTCTGTTATGGCATTTTGTGGGGTGGAAGGTTGGGTCTCCCTCAGATAGCTGTAACCATGTTTCCTTCTGCTTTCTTCGAAGTAGTGAATCTTTCACACAAAATGATGGATCATCAAAAAGGTTTCTTAAAGGTCTGTAAGTCAATTGTCTGCTCCACTGTGAGTTAAGGAAAAACAAATATCAGTGATTATTTTTGTATTCTGAGTTATTACTGCACTATTCTCTAGATCAATAAGCTTTCAGTGACCTTTAATACTTGACAACAGCTCTGCTTATACAGGTATATTATAAGCTGTAATCCTTCAATAAGCCCTTAGTATCTCTAAAAGCCAGTGGTGAATGTATCTGAGCACAACCTGTGAAGAAGGCCAAGTAGGGCTTAAGAGACAAGCAATAAGTAATACATTCAGACAAATCCATTAGTGCTTTTTTATTCTTTCACAGCTTAGCCATCGTAGAGTGTTTGAAGCACTTACGTGGAAAGATACGGTTTATGGTCAACACCAATAATTTGTGCAGGATTTAAAAAGCATGTGGCACAAAGGGAAATTCAAGCAGTATCAAATGATTATTACAAAAGCATGAACTGAAGGATATCACAGTATTCTGTAAGAGAAGACTCATTTGTTGTTGCTGTTTTCTTTGGGCTTTTAATTCCATATAGAAAGAGACTGACACCACGAATGAATTACAACGTAGGCTAGACTTGCTGTTTATATACCTGATTGGAATATTTCAGTCATAGCTGATTAACTGCACAGTTCTACATTTTCCCCTTCAGTGTACTTAGAAAATTAATGCCAGTGCAGCCAATCATTCCTTGCTTGCTTACCCTGATGTTACTGAACAGGTATTTGCATATGGAGTCCTTTTGAAAAGTCTTCAACAAGAAAGGGAGACTCAGCTTTTACATGTCTTTAATATGAATCAGTAGATGCCTTCAAATGACTTTTTCAGTTAGTAGTTTCTTATTCATTAGATCAGGGCATTTTCCTGGAATCTTTTGAATAATTGCCTCACTTTTGGAGAGTGATGATATTTCTTTATAATCTGAATAGTATTTATTTATTAATAATTTTAAGGATGTTATCATGTTCTGAATTTCCAGATAAGTTCTTATAAAACTGACTGTTCAGCTGATAATTTTATGTAATAAAAATTTCTTTCTTGGTGATCAAACGAAACCTAAAAGCATTAGGCTTAAATATTGGAATATGGTGTACACTTAATAAGCTAATAGAAATATTTGCATAAGCATGTACTGCTTAACCAGAGTAGTAGTCTTCTGAGAGGGTACCTCATTTTGAGGATTATTGCAAAATTAATGATGTACTATAAAAGCCAATTTCTGAGACATCCTTGAATAAATGCCATTGGATGTACTTTTCCATTAAATTATTCATTAGAATACTACAATTCTTAAATGTTTCTCTTGCTTTCTCTCTCATGTTCCCCTTGTTCTCTCTCCATGCCTATGGTTGCAGGCACTACACTGATTATTAAGAACTCAAGTGGCCTACTTCACAAGGTCTATAGTGATTGTGGAGAAATTGCTGTAACTACTCATCCTGTTTTGCCAGTTTAGGTTAATCTATAATTTAGTAATCTGTTTATCATATGAGTGCCTCCTGCATTTGCTAATCACAGCAGTGTGTTCCAAATCCTGAGCTGAGCATGCCAAGGACTCATCTGGTCAGTCTTCGTAAACTCTGTGCAGGTGGTGTGCAAGATTCAAGACCATCCTTAAAACAAAACTGATAAGCTCCTGGTGTGTCATCTCAGCTTACAAATTCCTATTTTTTTCTTGCCCCTTTGCTTGGCTGTGTTCTTGAAAAACAGTTGAAGATGTTGGGGAAGAAAATATCAGATTGCAGTGAAGATTTCAGAGACAGAAAGACTCAAGAAATGAGCTTGATCTCATTTTTGTTAGTCAAGGGAACTCATTCTGATGACTTTAATAGGCATTAGTTTGTTCTCCATTATTGTAACTGCTAGATACGTAGCAAATTGTCAGATTAATTAATCTAGATTCGGGTTAATTGATGTTTGTGAAGTGCTTTGAAGATGAAAGAGCTATCTAAATGACAAGCGTTGGCACAACAATTAGGGGTGCAAGTGGATTGCACAAGGGAGAGATCATTGGACAGAGATTGGTTAAAAACAGAAGAGCTTATACATCTCTAAGGGCTTGGGCTGCTTATGAAGAATGCTGAGGAGCTGCTACATATGAAGAAAATGGACAGGATAGCAAGAGGCAGGAGTCTTCCCCACCATCCACTGGGTGACTCTGACAGACTGAATTTCAGAGTTCACCCTGTAAGAGGAGATTTTTGCATTCTGTTTCTTACTAGAGCCCCCAGTTCCATGAGCTCTGAGACAGAAATGAAGAAGCTTCCCCCTGACATTATGAGGAGCATTCATTGTGTGAAACAAGGGCAAAGAGAGCACAACAAACAAGCAAAAATACTGTGTGAATTTGTTTGCCTGGATTAGGGGATATGAAGAACGTTTTCTGTTTCTCTTTTGCAAATAAGAGAGGATTGCCTCCAGATAATTTGTACTTTGCATTTATTGTGAGCTTTCTACCAATTGCTTACTGCTTCTGTGGGTCCAACTCAAAACAAATAAATGCAGCTTTCCACAGCTTTGTTATGCAAGTCATCATTATGAGCAATGTTTTGAAGGGCTCTCTTTCACTCTGAAAGTGAGTCTTAATCTGCTAAAATGAAACAGAGGCTCCTGTAAATGCTGCTGACTATAATCCAAATCAGAGGTGTCTGGTTCCTTCACGGGGCAATAGCTGATAAAGTGCTAAATTCCATCCCTGGGAGCACTGGAAATGAGAAAAGCAAAGTAATAAGGATCAGTTCCACACTAGAGGGTGGGGCATGAGGGATTCTGATGAAGAAATAATCTAATCCTTCTGGATTTTCAGATCACTGTGTTGATAACACACTCAACAGCCTCCAGACCTCAGCACTAGCTGCAGAACTGTTTATTCTAGAAAGTTAGAATCCGGTGCTACCATTTTAAGTTAACAGAATAAAATGAATCTCTGCTTTCAATAAAACAGATCAGGATTAAGGCTTTGCTGTAACCTTGTAAAGCAGCTGGATGCTGTAGCAAGTGAATTTTAGTGTCTTGCATACCTTAAGGAAAATCCTTCATTCTCCTATCTCTGTGTTTCGAGCACATTTTGCTGTGTGACTTACAGTATCTCATGATATTAAAAACGAGAGAAAATGAAAGTGTAACCAGTTTTTCATATCCTTTTTTCATTTCTTCCAGTTGAGACTGGAAAGAATAGTGAAGGCAATATCCAGACAATCTCATTTCAGACTCTCATAAAATAGCAAAGCCTCACATTGGCTGACATATAACCAACTTATAAAGACCTGTGGTTTCTTTTCAGGTGTCTGTTTTACTGTGTAAGTTGAAAATTACACACTGAGGGAAATTCTTCTCTTGTTGTTAAAGCTTGTAATAGATATATTCTTTGCTACGAACAATATATTTTTGCTATTTAAATAGAAAGCTTGCTTTAAAAAATCTATTCTTACATTGTGTCTTTATAGTTTATACACTAACATTCTGGCATGCAGAGATGGTTACACATTGCAGATAATAAAATAAATGTATTTTAAATGGTAATATTCTCAGGGAACATAGTATAGTCAAATTTAAGGGAAAAAAAGTAAAAAATTTACAATAACTACCTTCAGGGACCTAATTATGAATTAATGTTTATGATACCCTAGGCAATATTAGGACAGAAATAGCTATTAAGTGTGTCTTAACTTTAATATTTTAGAAGATGTCTTGATACATACGGGGTCACTTGAAAAGTGTGAACTTTTATCTCACACTGGAAATAGTATTTAGCCCTTCTGCAAACAGTGATCTCACCTACCACACATTCTGTTAAAATAACAGATCTGTATTTTCACAGATGAGAAAACCTAATGCACCTTCCTAATTTCTTTCCGGTATGGGATCCCTCTGCTACAATTTAGCCCTTCTTCCTTCCCTAGTCCTTCTCCTTGGAGTCCTTCATGGCCCCAGCTCTGACACTGGGCAGGGACTGGCTGAGATGAAGGAAGCAGAAGCACGGCCCCCATTTCCATGGGGTATTTGTACAGATTAAACCCTACCAGCCCTTGGGGGCCAGAGCCGGGCAGCAGAAGGTACCATGTGTGGTTAGAATTGAGGTTGTATTAGTATAAGTTATACTGTGGGCATCTGAAACTGTGAGTCTGCTGCAATATTATTGTGTGTCCTGTCACTGAAACCTTGTCTTGTGCTATACTGAAGCTGTGTTGGAGTGTGAGATAATGGTGTTCCTCATCAGAATGCAGTGTGTGCTGCTCCAAGCAGGCTTATGAATATGGAAAACTTGCACAAAATAATTAAAAATCACTAACTCATACTTTTAATCATCTCATGCACATTTTAAAACTTATAACTGTGATCTTACTAGTCTAAATTTGTTTGTTCACAGCACTTGAACTCTGAATATCCTTAAGAGCTTTAAATCCTCAACACTACATAGTTTTAAGGTGACCTACAGGAGTACAACACAGGAGCCTGGTATTATAATGTTCATTGGATGCTCTTCTGTGCTGACTTGCTACTATTTTCCTGGCTGTTCAGAGCATTAAGCATGTACTTGTGAAGTTGTTGACATTTGAGTTCTTTCCTTTGATCTTCAATGACATAGAAATAAGGGCCTGATCATATAGACAGATTTTGATGGGGGGTTTTTTTGCTGTTAATTTCCTGCCCCTTTACAGAGAGCAACACATCATTCTGATCACCACTAGGAAACTGTCATTGGTATGTTCACAGGGACAGACTTGGCCACCAAGTTTAGGATCAAGATCAGGTATAGGATAGGTATTCAAAGGAGCTTAAGAGGTAAAAGTGAAGTTTGAGGAAGAGGAATAAGCCAAATAAATATATTCCTTGTATAGGCTAGCATTCCTTTATAGGCAAATGGTGTGGTTGTGGCTTTTCATAAAAGCGCGTGTTTTCACTACAGGATAATACTTTTAGACTCTTTCATTTTAAAAGGCATGCAGAAATTTGCTGCAGTTTGTTTGTTTGGATTTAAAATACTTGTGTTTCAAGGAATACAGCATTAGCAGAAGCTGGTACTGGGATTGGTTCTGCTTGTGATATTTTGAACATAAGATGTATGGCTTCCAATTGTAGCTACAGATGCAGTGATCCCTCATGATCCTGAACACTACAGATTTCAGTTAGTTCTTCAAAACAGCCATATTTTTAGCAGTGAAAGATTCCCTTATTTGTTTTCCAGGACTGAGAAAAATGAAATAATACATATTTTGTAAGTACTATTTTCTTAATAGTTGCCAAGACAGACCTCCTTCCTTCACCTTCCATATTTTATCCGTCCATCAATTTATGCTGCTCACAGGATATCCATTATATATTATACAAGTTTTGTCAGAAATATCCAGAATTATGAATAATTTTCCAAAAATATTGTCTCTGTATCTTTTAGAAAATTTCACACAGAATCAAATAATGCTAGGATCCTTTAGTGGCTTTTAAATGTGTATTTTCACTTGAAGTTCTGGAGAGAGAGGAATGTCTGTGCAAGTCTGCAGTAGAGTCCTACAATAGCAGTCCCACAAGAGCACTAAGTTAATAGCCTATTAATGCCAACACAATGCTGTGCTGAAGGAGAGAGGGAGCATTCATTCCCTCTTTCTCCCATTTCTCTGCTCATAGCATCTTTATGCTTATTGTTTATCTCCTAAAACCAGCATAAATACAAAGAACCAAGCAAAGTTTGTCAAGATTTTAATCTGAACTTTTCTCACCAAAACCTCCTGTCTGGTTCATCTGAAACAATTTGTATCTAGGACAGTTTTCCAGGCTGCTCATCAAACAAGTCCCCTCAAAACTAACTGTGTCTATTTTTTTGCTACTCGACAGCTTTTCATAGAGAATTTTTCTTCTCTAACTGTAAATTTTAAAACAGAGAATTGAAAGCTTGTGACTTTTTTTTTTGTTGGTTTGTTCTGATTTTTTTTTTATTTTTATTGGTTTGCATCAAGTTTTTTCAATTGGTTTGTGTTATGTTTTGCAACCTCTGGTAAAGATGGTATTTCACTTATTCCTGTTCCTGTGTGAGGAGGTTGGATAGCAGTGAGCTCAGAATGATGTTGTCTGGTGACAGGCAGCACACACGTGGCATCTTTGCTATTCAGGTGTTTGATTCAAGTCCCCTTACTGTTTGTAGAAAGGAGTATTTTGGAATAATACATTTCACACAGACAAGATCTGCACTTCCCAGCTGTCATGTATAAAAAGGGACTGCTGATTAGTAATTTTAATTTTCTACCTAGTATATTTTAAAAATGAAGTATCTTGAGTGTATTCTGGGAGTCTTAGAATACATTGTAAATTTGGGATAGTACTTGAGAAGTTACACTGCCACTAGCTTTGTAATAAAATTCTGTTTTCATGTACAGGAGATGGTGTCATTAAAATGAATGTTGTAGCACTGTAAGGAGCAACTGCATGTTCCATTTACTGTCATTTCTTACAGTGGAAGAAACATAACCATATTTGAGCATGAATACTTTTATTCAATGAGCATGAACAGATTGGTATTTTGAAATTAATTATGCTTGGATTTTATAAAAACAACTTAATACATGACTTTGTTTATACTGCACTTCGATTTTGTAAAGGCTGAACAAGCTGCCTAAACCTTCCCCTCCTTGAGAATCAAATTTTCGTGTGGCATTGCCATGCTAGTGGTAGTTTCTCAGTGCCTTTTCCTGTTCTGGACCTCAGAGATTTTATGTATAAAAAAGAAGTAGCAGCAGCTGGGGAGGAAAAACAAAACAAACACAAAACCACACACACACACACAAAACCCAAACAAAACAAACAAAAAAAACCCCAAGTATCAAGCCTATCAGCTTGTTTTCTGTCCTTCCTCTCTGTCCCAATTTAAAATAAATAAATAAATAAAAAATACTCTGAAATAAAATGGTCACTACCATGTTTTCTACTTTCTTTCTCACTTATGACCCATCTCTGGTGCATTGCAATGAATGAAAAGTTGTTCTCCTTGACACATGCTATATTTAAGCATCTTAGAGAGGGGCATCTGTTTCAGAACTCAGGAGTTTTTCTGATTAAGCTTAGGTGTTTTTTCTTTTAACAGAAAATGTGTGAAGTCCTGTTACCCTGAACACAACAATCAAGCAGCAGGCAGTTACTTTGCTCATACTTTCAAGTCCTTTGCTGCTGAGCCAAAAGTATTCTCTTGCTTTGCTTTTGACTTTCCAGTGCTTTTCAGCCCAGCTTCTCCTCTGCTATCCCTACTTATCTCACAGACAGATAGAAATGTCTACCAGAGATGTTTCAGTGAAACTGCTTCTTTTCATGGTTGTTGGGGTTTTTTTTTTGAGAGATGATGTGAATCTCCTTTTCATTTGGAATCTTCATTGCTTCCTAATGATTTCCATAAAAAAGGCTTAATTGTTTCATACATTTCTCAGTTGTTGAGAATGGCTCTTGTATCTCAGTTGATGACAGATGGATCCAAATCTGTCAAGAAGTATTTGATTGCAATATCTGACCTTGTTCCTACATTAACTTGAATTTTGTATCAAACCAAATTTGAAGTAAATACAGTTCTGTGCATCACTTCTTTCTTGGTTTTGTTTTCTTTTATTCTTCACTGATAACTGAAGGAGAACATTCACATATCCATAAAGGATAATATATTGTACCATTCAGAAATGGTACCTTAACTTTTTTCTACCCATTTCTGTTTCAGTGCTAATATCATGGTTAGCCAACATTAATATCAGTGTTTTTAAAGCAGTTTTTATCAGATTTTATAAATTTTACATTTACTTCCAAAGCCCCTTCAGAAATACTTAAATATTGTATTATAACCACTATATTAATAGCATAAATAAAGCATATCAGTGAAGTGACTTAAAGCATAGTAAGGCACTCTGAGCTGGGATGAGACTGCAGGTGTTCCTCAGGCCTGCGTCTGTACTGAGTCATTTGTAATAGACCTCCCTATGTTTCAGGAGTCATTCCCTGGAAAAAATGAGAGTAATTACACAGCCTTCTGCTACTATTTTATATCTAGATACCCGTAGATATACAAATATTACAGAATACAGTACAAAATTACAGAATAATTTAGCCTGGAAGAGACCTAAATATTTTTAATTCAAATTACCTTGTTAACAGTATTTCTCTTAGATGAATATGCAGAACAAGAGAATAAATATGAAAGACATTTTTATCTTCAAGCCCTGTCCCTAAATGAAGTAAACTGAAACCATGTGATCTAAGTCTTATTCAAGTGCTTTTACCTGCAATACACTGGAATTTATTTTGCTAGGATTTTTTAAAAAGTGCCAGTTATTTTTGTGCCCCTAACCTGAGGCAGTCTAGGACTTCTCAAAGGGGGAGAGTCTCAGCACTTTCTGAAAAAATCTATTGAAAGGTCTTAAGCTGGAGGAATCAAAGTCACAAGTCTACAATGGAACAATTTGGTTTGTGAAGTTATTTCTGTATCTCATCTCCATTAGTTTATCTTTATATACATCTAGTCCCACTCTGTTATAAACTGTCTATTAAATTGACTGACTTGTTAAATTTTATAAAACAGAGGTGGGGATCATTGCTCCAGGTAGGGGCCAGTTATCTGTCGTGTTTGATGAATTTCTGTGTTATTTTTCAGTACTTCTGAAAGACAGGATCTTCCAACACAGCGCGAGCACATCACTAGAAGACACTTTTGCTAACTGCATTTGATTTTGTAACTTCAGCTAGTATACTTTGATAATAAGTAACCATTTTTATGTAAGTGAATGAAAGGTCAGTGTCATAGCCCCTGAAAGGAGCTATTCCTTTTCTTTCCTGCTTCCTTTTGCATGCATGAAATGCATTTCTTTTTTCTCAGTTTCAGTGTGTGGAACTAATGTATCTTTCCTTAACACATTTACTTAATAGATTTACTATTCAATATTTATTCAGAGTCTTTCTTAGAAGGATTTTGAAATACATTACAATGAATTATTTCATATACTTGTGAAGTGGAGCTGGTTAATAACAATACAGTCATCCTAGAGAGAACTAGACAAAGTAAAGTCTACACAGTAGACTATTGTTTACCTTCTGATCAGGTTTTCAAAATTTTGTATGTACAAAGACTTTTTTTTTTTTTTTTATATGTGAGTTGGGGTGCAGTCACAGGACTTGAGGAGGTTGAGCTTAAAAATGTTTTGATACCTGGGACAAGTAGCAACACACTTCTGATTTAATGCAGGGATATCATAGGCAGCATAGCCAAGTCCATTTTTTTTTCCCTAGTGCTAGTGGATGTGAAGAGTGGTAATGTGTACATAAATAATTTGATTGAGATCACATCAGTGTTAGAAGTAGGGCTCACTGCCACCTGGTCTTTACACTCAGCAGTGCTGTAAGATGGCTGCTAAGCATCAATAGGTGTTTTCCACAGGCAGTTGTTCACCAGAAGAGGTTGATTTAACTGCATATGAAGATTCATGGAAATGCACCAATTTTGACCAAAAAATTTCCTTGAGATATATTTTAAACAGGATGGGAAAATCTGGTTAGAATGACAGAGAAAAAGAAAGATCAGGACTGCAAGAGCCCATGGCCCAGAACGGCTGGCTGAGATGTGGAAAAGTCATTTGAATACAAGATATTCACATATTGGCTAATTGCAAGCTGATCTTACCATTCTTTTCTATTGAAGCATATCCACAGTGTATAATTGAACTGGGGGAGTTGAACAAGAGAAAGGCTGATGCTATCAGCCTGTATTTAAATGCTCTCCTTTGATGTGGGAAACTCAGGTTCTAAACCTTGCCTTTGTAAATATTTAAAGATTTATGCAAAGCAAAGCAGCTCCAACAGAGAAGACTAAGAGAGAGACACCAAGCAGAAGCCTAGAATAGCTCCTATGTCAGTGGATTAAGCCTATGACTGAAAAATGGGGAAAATGGTAGAGCAGAAAGTGAAAGCAAATAAATGCCCTACCCACAGGGCAGAAGCACTGTTTTCTGTTCCTTGGTCTCTAGGAGAAATATGAACAGTCTCAGGTTTGTCCTTATACAAAAGGAGGGAAGTTTCTGAAATCCTGAAAGCCCTCCAAGGAGATGAAAACTTTTTCACCCATACTCTCATTAGAAAAAGGTTTATTATTTACAAATGCTATTGAGGACAGGTACATCAGGCAGGACCTTAGGAATACGCAGGAAAGTCAGGCTATTGACTGAAGAAAGGAATTAGAATATAGCATGAGGAGCCAACAATGCTTCATAAAAACTATTCCATTTAAAAGGAGCAACAGCTCTTTCTTGGAGACCTCTTCATTAGCATACCTGAAAAAAGTACTTAGCCAGCTTGATTGTTGTTGCCTCCTTTTAATAGAGGAGTTAAAAAAATGCACAGAAGTTAACTGCTGGCTCCAAATTATTCTGGGAGTTCAAGACACTGCACCTTGTGCTTAGGTACCCACAGGTTATTTCAGAATATGAAGCATTTTGTACATATATTTTCCAACTGAATGCAGCGGCAAGATGGTGAGAATTTAATTATGTGTAACAAGTTGACATCCTTCTGCAAATTTCATAGTTTATTTCAGCTCATACTTACATAGTGCAATATTGAAATGAAATTATGGCTTCAAAATGAGCAATCCGCTTCCATTCTGAGATCCGTTCTCAGTGATTTGAATCTCCTCTAAAGACCATGCCAGGTCCATTGGAATTAAGCCTAACATTGCTCTGTGGGCAGTCAGAAAGTGAAGTGTGTGACAAATGTAGAAGAAACAATGTTCCTTGTCTGGAATACAGATTTCTCTGAGTCTTGAGTACCCTCAGGCCCATTCACATAAAAAGTTTATTTACCTATTTCTCTTTATATTTCCTGGGAGGTTCTACTCTGGATTTCATCTTTCCACTTACAAGTCCCCACTGACTACTCAACTTCGCCTTAATATCTTGACTGTAAACTTACTGACTGCTAAGCAGCAATATTTTTCCTACATCCGAGGGAGCTCTCCCAGGGACAGCTGATACAGCTCTGGAATAATTGATTAATCTGGTGGTGGAGGTTAGTTTATAGGGAGACTGGCAGCTGTTACTGACTTAACTCCTCCCAATGAAACCTGAAAGACAGTGAAACAAATTGCTGACATGCTGGAGGACACTTGGTGAAAGGGAATGCTTTGGTGTGCTGCACACCTTGATGCTGCTCTTCTTGCTAGCAAGAGGTACCTCTCTTTAGGGCTCCACAGAAGTCTTCTGGGAATCAGTGTTTCTGTACACAGCAGAGTCATCACAAATTGGAAATATTTCTGTGTATGGAGGTGAAAGGTGGAGAAGAACCTGTGCTGACTGCAGGGTTTCTGTGGTTAGTGTGCTATATTGGTGATTTGGATTTAGACACAGGTCTCATGTATTTTTCACATACATCATAGCCAAAAAAAAAAAAAAAAAGTAAATAGTGTTAGAATTCCCTTATTTTCCAAGTAGCTCTGCAAAGCCAGCATCCACAAACTTGTTGTTATCTACAGGCATGATAGGGTCAGCTTCTGGAAGGACGTTAGTTGCATTGGATGGGTGATGGGTTCTTACTACAATGCTTTTTCCTTTGTACAATTTCATCAGTACTTTGTAAGCAATGTTATCACTTTAGTAACATTCCTGGAAATGTCACAGCTTGATTTTTTTTTTTTACCATTGTGTCTCCTCTTCATTTCTTCACAACGCATACCAAAATTAGCTGCATTATTATTTCCTATGTGATGTACTCTAGGTGACCCTGCTCTGGCAGGGCGGGTTGGACTAGATGATCTTTCGAGGTCCCTTCCAACCCCTAGGATTCTATGATTCTATGATTCTATTGCATCTGTTTTTCTCCTGACCAGCTTTTCTAAAGATAGAGATCTCACACTGTTAGCTTACAGAATTTTTTTTCCTCAAATGTTCTTTCTAAGGTCCCCATCCAAAGGCTACTGAAAGTCAATGGGACATTCTCAGCTGGTGTAAATTATACAGCTCCATTTACTTCAGCTAGTGTTGACAGTTTGCATCAAATGATACCTCCTAATCTTTACCTCAGATATAATTGTTTTTCCTATATATGACTAGTATTAGATTGCATACTTTATATTCATCAAGTCCTTCACTAAGTAGGCTAAACTCCTCTGTGCTGCCTACTTGTCTCAAGAATAATGCTATTTTATTTCATAATGACATAATGGTGCCACCTGCAGTCCAGAGACTTATACAAGTATATTCAGATAATGTGTTTCTCAATAATAAAAGCATTGAACATAGTAACAGGATGGATAACAATAATCAGTCATTTGTAGAAGTCGCTGCATTTTAGGAAGAGCTGCTTATATTTCTTGCTATTTTCATTGACAATGAAGTCAATAAAACCAAAACGTTTGCACTGGTGATTCGTCAGGGGCATTCAATTCAGTAACATTATTCTTTGTAGCTCTTTATTACACCAAGCATGCAGAAACCTGCTATAACACTTCATTGCAAATGTCAGTCCCTGTGCACACATCACAAATAAGGACAGCTTGTACCCCGTAAACTGTGTTTGAACCTGAGAGATATTTTTATTAGCAAGGTGAAATCAGAATGACTGACTGATTAAAGCTGTTCTTTTGTGTCTTTCTCATCTGTTTGGTGGCATTTTATCTTCTGTTTTTTCAATAGGGAAACTTGTCTCCTAGTGCCCGAGGATGCCCAACTACTGAGTATTCTGCTACAAATTTGTTGTTATTATTGCTTTTACTTTGTGGATTTTGACATGGTATTCAGTCATTTTTCTTCCACCTAATTTTCACAGTTGTTAAAGATGGGTTTGTGCTTTACATAAATATATGAAAACGTATTTCTAAAAAACCTATATCTAAAAAGACCTGTAGAGAGCCAATGTGCAAGCCTACCACACAGTTTGGGAAACCAGGAGAAGGAATGTTGTGAAATAAACAAGATAGTCAACAATCCTGTTAGTTCCAGTTGCAGTTGTTTAATAGGATGAAGTTGGTATTTATGACTTAGATTTTTTTTCAATTGCTTTTCTTTATGGGTAGTCTTCAGAGAATATCTGATGACCCGTTAGAATAATTGGTTTATTCTGCCTGAATGTTCTTCTCTGTGTAGGGTTTCTTTTTTACTGAAATGTGATTGTTGTTTAATAGCTACCCTATTGATACAGACACGTGTTTTACTTAAGTGTCCTTGCTTTCTTTGATCATGTGAGATAAATCACCCACATTAGGAGGAAATAGGTATTATAATTACATTGAATTAAATATTTGATTCTGCTTCTTCTTCCATTGCTAATTATTTTAATGATAGCTTCATAGTTCACCTAGCAGAGTAATGAAAGGACGTCCACACCTACATAATTTTCCTGAACACAAAGGAAATCACACATTAATCTGACAAAATGTTGACAATAGGGAATGAATTATCAGCTCAGTTTTAACCAAGACTCTTTTTATTCACCTCCACTTATTCATGGCATAATGTTGGCCATTTATGCAATCTAAGTACCTGACTGCATATTCAGCAAAGGTACTTGGATATCTGAGCATTGTTACTTCCTACAATTTATTTGAAGTACACACATAGACCTCAACTATTGAAAGCCTGGTTTTAGGGTACTAGCTACACTCTTTTCTGAAGTTCTTATTTTTCCAAAACACTGCATTCCTTTGCATTCTCAAACACTCAGGCTCTCTGCTAAACCCAGAAGTAACAGGCATTACTTCTGCCTGTTACTTTTCAAAAACTGTTTCCTCATTTTAGATGCTATAAAAAAGTCCAGCGTGATAATCATGCTTTTTTTTTCTCTTATTCTACCTTGCAGTATTGTTCAGTCTGGGATGTGATAGCGGGTAGATTTAACTTGAGAGCAGGCATCCTGGAATGTGTGGGGTTTGTTTTTCAAAGGCAAGTAGTCATCTTCTTTCACTGAATCTCATCCCTCTGTTATGCCCTGGGAACTGCTTTGAAGTGCAGAGAAGGAAACATATTTGGACAAATACGTACAGATGTTTTTATTTTATTCTTCTGTGATGTTATGCCATGGAAGTGTAAGCATTTTAAGTTGCTCTCCACAACCTGGTCATCTTCCATCACAAAGGGGGCTAGACCTAGATTTTCTTCAGCAATCTTGAGAAATGATGATGCAACAATAAGTAGTGACAGTCTTGGCTTTTAGATGCTTTCAACATAGTTAATTGCAAGTTTTGCACGTGCCAAGGCTTCACCCACTGCTGTTAGGCTGCCTTTTCTGGGTTGAACTGCAGCAGGTCCTCAAGATCACACAGCAAAGATCTGCGACAGCTCAGGGTAGGAAGCAGGAAATAACACTGTTCCAGCTGGAACTGCAGGGGTTGTGGAGATGGTAGAAATTTAATTGCTTGTGCTGGAATCAGGCCAGTAAACAGGGTCAGCTCTCTTGTCCTTTGAAGAAGTATCTTGGCACATCTCAGATGCAGCAGCAGCACTTGGAGTTGCAGCAGAGGTGTTTTGCAGCAAGCCTTGATCGCATCCTGAATCTGTAGGGTCCTGCAGTGAAAAATCCACCCTGCTACCCTGATACTTAAAGCTTCACACAAATAACATCAGTGCCAGTCATGGTCCAGCTCAGAGTGTCTGTCTTCACTATTCTCTTTTGCCAAAACCTTGGCTCATCGAGGTAGGATGAAGGTGTATTTCTGCCACCTCATTCATATGCCACTAATGATAACCATGTGTTGGTTTCTTCATTTGGTGTTAAACTTTATTTCTTTATTTTGATGGAGGAAAGGTGGTTGGGTACAAAATTATTTTCAAAACTGTAGCTGTTAGAAATGTGATAGTTCAATGGAAACAGAGAAATCCTGAAGATAAATTTAATACTAGAGAACATTACCTGTTATTGTCACTGGAAAATGTGCTGAGAAACAAAATTTGAATGGGTATTTTCTTCCTGAAAAGTCTTAACATTGGACTTCTCACCACTGGTTCTGGACAGTTTGAACTCTTAATTTTGCTGCATTGTGAATCTGCTAAAATTTTTTTGAGGTTGTTGTGTAACAAACTTGAACCTTCACTTAGTCACAGCGAATTGCTCACAAGTGAGAAACAAGATAAGTACAGAGACTCTTCAAAATAAATATATAATTTCACAGAAAACATCATCTGTTTGTAGATAGTTCAGAAGAAGGAGGGAAATAAAATTAATCAAATAAATTACTGTTTGCTTTGCATATTTGGCAAAAAAATGTCACAATAGTGATTTAAGGCAAGTGCTTTCTAGAGCCTTCTGTGTGCAGCAGACTATTTGTCTCTTAGAAATATCATTGCACTCATAGAAAGCTGTCGGATTCCTTCTTTAGTTCCAGTATATGTAGCTGAGTTTCCTTATGAGTCAGTGTTTACACAACATCATGTTGCCTCATTCAAGAAGCAGGGAAGGATTCATATAAAGCAAGATTAATATATTATTTTAATTTTTGCTGTTATACTATTTATGATAATACATATATGCTTTATTTTATGAATTTATTCTATATTCTTCACATTACCATGCCACATTATAATAAATATGTATATTGCACAGTGTCTCATCTTCTCCATAAGGGAAAACTCTGGCCTCACTAGATGCTATAGCAAAGCACTCAATTATCTCATTAGACCTAGGCTTTCATCTGGTTTCAGCCATGGGGAAACCTCAATGGTTCTGTTTTCTGCAGCGTATTTTCTGCCAAATATTTTCCCTTCCTGTCATGTCCCTGTCTTTACAAGATGTTATTTCTGAAGAGACTGCTGTGTTCAGCCCATCCCTATATGTCCGTACCATCGGGTTTGGCAGTCACCTAGGGTAACTCTGGTGCTGGGTACCTCAGGTTGCCAGTCTATTCCTTCCTGATTTTCAAGAGGTGTTGGAAACAAGCCTGATTGGCAAATACAGGAGCTCCGTGTGCACGTGCCAGTTTTCCCAGTGAGCTCACCCTCAAGTTTCCACCCCATCATATAGCATATTTGCTTATACAAAGTGTCACATGTGTTGTTAAGGAAAAAGATAAACCCAGAAAATATAGAGCGGTACTGAGAACTTATAATTATGGACGACATTTATTAAACACTTGAATGGATGCAAGGGGAGTACAAATAAAAGAGGAAGTCTGTATAGATTTAGACAGGCAGTTAATGTAGTCTGTTTAAGTCTCATTTTCTACGCAGTACAAGAACAAAAATCAGAAACTAGGTTACTGTATGTGTAAAAAAAAAGCCTAAAGATCTGAGCAGTTACATAAAAAATATGTTATATGTCAACAGCGTTACTGTTTCACAGTTTAGCTTCCAAGAAATAGGAAAATACCTGCTGTTTAGCTGATACGTAATCTTTTTTGAAAGATCCAGACACCTTGTCATGATCTTAATTTAACTCTTACAAAAATCTTTGATGATACCTTGCTGCCATACTTATAACAGTGCAGGGATTTAGATTCTTTATGGAGATGCTTTCAGCATCCGTACAGGACATTAATTCAACACTAAATACAGCATAGGAGATAAAACAAGAGTCTCATCAGAAAACAAACTTAAAAGCTGTGCTGAAAAAGGCTGAAGGTTTAGTTTTTAAGTACATAATCTGACCAATCAAGAGGAGATACATGGGGGATCACCTTGAAGCAACAGTGTGTGTGTGTATGTGAAGGCAGTAACTGAAGCTCAAAACAAAACAAACAACAAAAAAAAAGCACCCAGAAATTAAACCATTTAGGCTAGTGATAACTGCTATAACAAGTGCAAAATGTTTAGTATAAGTTTCACAAGGATGGGTTTAAAAAATCCAGTATGTGACTATGAGGTAAGGAAATATTAACTTTATTCTCAGACCTTTACCCTTAAATTAAACTTAGGTTTAACCTTTCACCTTGACCTCTTCTGTTACTGTGGCCATTTCAGTTAGAGTGGCCTGTGCTGTGTCTCTAATCTAGAAATCTAAGTATTTCATCTTTACATTTTCTGTAGGAAGCATGGTTTAGAATATTGTTTTAATAAGCATTTGCTTCACATTTCTTAATTGATTTCTTGTTCACTTTCTACTAGAAACTTTTTATAACTTTACCTGTAATTGGGAAGATCCACCTCAACAGATATTAATGCTGTGGTATCATTCACTGAATAGTGACCAGTTCAGGGCCATTAATCCCAATGCTGTTTGTGAGGTCATTCTTTTGGAATGGTATCCAAGAGACATGTAATTAACTCATCTACTGATTGACAACAGAAAGAAGTGTAATCAGTCACTTTGTATTAACACCCATAGTTATTACAAGCAGAGTTTGGGGACAGATTCATGCTGCTTTGGTGGGGAAGAGCATTTTGTACTCTTTCTGCCAAGTATCACAATCTTCCTTTCCTGCTCAAGGTAGAAGGCAACACTGATTTTTATCTCCTGACTTTCAGAGTGCAAGATGAAGCGAACTTGAGCTTTTTTTAGGAACTGAGAGTAGACAGTGGGAAGTGGATAGAGGCTTGTTCTGTCTCAGAACTTTCTGGTATGCATCCATGAATTATGATAAATTTCACTGCTGTGCCTGCAACTTCTCCACATCATGGAAGCTTGCTGATGAGCTGTGCCTTTCTTTTGCTGTGCAAGGAATTGTTAGTTGTATGAGAAGAAGTCTCAGATACATGTAGGTAATGACAGGAGGCACTACTGGGTCTGTACACTGGTTTATCACCTCTCTCAACATTTTGGAAGACAGATTCTTTTCCATAGGGACAGAACAGACTGAACTAGAAGAAGGGGAACTCATGGAGAAAACTGCCTGAGATGTATTGATTGTCTCACAACAGGAGCCTTAGGGTAGCATTTGCAGAAGTTTTTGCTATTATGTTTTGCTTGTGGTTTTATGTTTATCGTATCATATGTGAAAAAAAGTTGCACATTCTATCATGGACTATTAGGCCAAAAATACAGGCTCAGAAACTGGGATTGTATTGATTAAGATGGAAATTCACCATTTTGTATTTGTTTTTAAAATGCTCCATCCTGCTTTCTCGTTCGCTGGACAACTAATTCTTCATGAACACAAGCAGGATTCTGAAAAATTGTCCCATTTCTGTGTTGCATATTAAGTGGCTAGTGGTGTTTTGGATGAAGAAATAAAATTTAAAAATAAAATAAAAAGGGAAATTTTATAATTAACATGGAGTTGTTTGCCCTTAACATAAAGAAAGTGTTGTTTCTAATAGATTTATAGGCACACTTTGCAAATACACAGACCTCTATTCTAGGCCAGTGCACAAATCAAAGTGTGCATTCCTGCCTGTGCTGAACCTGATTAGGAACTGCACAGTTTATTGAGGATTTTGTTGCATAAACCTAAGTGTTACTGCAAAGTAGAAACTTATTTATGCTGTCACTATCAAACCTACAGAGTTACTGAAAATCCAATTATAGGTTGTCCTTCAAACGATGTAACTTATCATAGCATATTTCTCTTCTTTCAGAGGAATATCTCTGAGGTTCATCAGCACTTAGCAGGGTGAGAGATCTACGTCTGAGGCTGCTAGGCACCCTTGTACGACAAATAAGGGTAATCAACAAGCTATGGGTTTAAGTAATTGGTTTTGAAATGACCCTGATGGTTCTTACGTGCTGTGAGCTGTCAAGAAGAGGCAACATCCAACTGTGAGGCTTCCCGTCATTGCTGAGCCTCTGCCGATGTGCTCAAATCTCCAGTGGTGGTGTAGAGAGACTGGCTTGTTGATGATGGTTCTGTAAACAGTCCCTGCTTTCGTTTGGCAAGAAGTGAAACAGGCTCAGGCTGGTGTCATATCTCAGCCCTCGATAAAAGATGACTCGCTCACTCTCATCTTGACTCGGAGGACCTGCCACTTTTGTAGAAAAGTAAGAATTCTCCTTCCCATCCCTCTTCTCACCCATGCAGATAATTTTAAAATCAGACTTCCCATGTGTTTAAATCCACAGGAAGATTTGTTTTGACTGTGTCTTGAAAGCTACAGTTACTGCAGCATGTCAAAGGGACTGCTGAATTACTTACCGTTAGCCAAGAGGAAGCTACAGTCAGTGTTAGTCACAAATCTTCTTCAATAGACAAAGGATCTGAATGCAATACAACCTTGTCAATTTTTAACATAGCAGTTAGAACCATCTATGTTGAGGAGGCATAAAGGTATTGGTGAAATCCTGGAACTTGAGGTTAGCAGGGAAAGTCTCATTGCCTGCGACGGAGCCTGGATTTCACCTCATGCTTATGGAGAAAACTCAGCTGTGCTGGTGGACTCAGGAGTGTTAGTCCAGTAAAATTCAAAAGAGAAGATGATGTAGTTTTCAAAAGGAATGAGGCTCAGAAGTCAAGAAGAAAACTTGGAAAATTGCTTCTGGAGTGGCTTCTGAGAGGCTACATATAGCCTAATAGTGTAGAATTTGAGCTCTTTTTCCCCCATTAGTCCAGGTTTTCTTGAGAAGCTTAATTTGAAGAAATGAGTTAATCTTCCTGAGCAGAAAAGCTCGAGTATTTTATCTACAGTGCTCTAAAGAAGACATTACTTTAGCCAATGAGAGGCTTGTAAGAAACACTAGTTTATTTCAGCTGGTTCTCTCTGTTCTCACTGCAGCCCAACTTCAGAGCAAATCTGAAACAGGCCATGAGAAGTTTAACGTTTTTGAGAAACACAACTAATGAAAAGAGAAAACTGTGATGACCAACTTGGATGAAAAAAACCAACAACAAATGAAACATAGTGAAGAATTTCATATATAGCAGGAGAGACCATATGTCTGTAGTTAGTCTTCAGCATGTAACCCAGGGCTTTCATGTGTGTGATGTAGAATTTGTCTTTGGATAACATGGAGTACTTTAGCTTTTGTACTGAAGGTTTTGCATAGCTTTTCTCATACCCAAGTGGGGAGTATGGGTAGATAGTCGATAAAGGCCTTCCTATAAAAGGACCTTCTTTGAAGTATACATATACTTCAGGGAGGTACAGCAGGAGGTTTACTTCGTTATCAAGTAATAAAAACCCCGATGAGAGACAGACTGTTCCAGTAAAATCACTTTGATGATCAAGTACATTTTTTTCTGAGGGTTTTTTTTTTTTCCACCTTCTCTCTTTGGCTTTTGTCAGTCTTGTTTTGTTTTAATGTTATCACTGATCCTAGAGAACAAGCCAAAGAAGAGTTTGCAGCTTTTTGCCACCTCATATCACCTGCAGCTCAGAGTGATTCTAGAAGCAGAGCAGGTCACTGGCATTTGCCTCAAGACCTTGTTTCTTTCAGAGATAGTGTCATAAAACTCTTCCTAAAAATTGTTGTGGTGTTAATGTGGTTTGGAGTTGAATAGTAAGAAGTTTATAACCGACTGGACTGTAATTTATTACATTCAAGCACAAAAATGAGCATTCTCCTTACCTAACCACAAGATTCCTTGTTTCACAGAAATGCAATGAAAAGCCATCTAAGGCAGTTTCCATTCAGAATTTAAACTAGTCTTGCTCAGTACTGTTCCCCTAACACCTGATAGGGACTACAGGCAATTAATGGACGAAGGTAATTATCTTCCCTGAAAGGTATCCCCCACTCCTTATTCAGTGTCAGGGGATAGATACTGAGGTAACATCACTCAGAGAAATCTCAACTTTAATGCAACTTATGATCTAGGATGTCACCTGCATCAGAACCAGATCAGAGTAGGGAGTGTCCAAGGCATTGCTCTGGTTGCTCAAGGCTTCTGTCTTTCTGGCTGTTATGCTCTTCTGATAGCACAAAGCATCTGGACAGTGGACCAAGGATTTAGTCTTCTCTGTCACCCAAGCTGGTATATTTTGATTGCAAGTTAGTGAGTGTTTTTAAGTTAAGTAAGCTCTTACTTTTCAGGAGGACCATCCAATACTCTGCATCTCCAGCTAGGTGGCACATGCCATACTAACATTTCATAATTGGACTTGGAGCATATGGGGAGCTGGAGAAACTCAGGCTGGCAAGACTGGGAATTTTCTAGTTTTTCTGGCTTTGTGCATGCTTTAACCTGCAGTGTCTGGCCAGCTGAGGGAAATGTAAATGGATTATTTTCAAGAAGTACACTTCCATGGTCTGGCTGTCAGCTGCCTCCAGATGGGATTTAGTCATGAGGCTTACTGCCAGTCTTTTAAAACTAACCTTTAGAGCATGTTCTGAGCTGGTTCATAAATTGCAAGGTTAAGTTACAAGTCTCTCCATTACTCCTGCTCAAAGGTGCTATGTATGACAGTTCTCTCATCACGACAGCCTAATGGGGACAAATCAATTGAAGCATTCCCCAGAGTTATATAGGGAAAATAATCTCAGTACCTATAGACACCCACACCCAAACATGTACTTACAGTAGTCTGTCTTTTCTCTCACTTAGTTCTTGTGATTAAAGCTAGGTAGGATGGCAAGCATGGGAAGAATTATTTTATGACAATTGTGCAATAATTTTGCTCAGTGACAACGTAGTTAGACTCTCATATTGAGGCTTACCACACCACTTTCTTGTCTCAAGTCAGATCACAGAAATTAACTTTTTTTTTTTTTTTTTTTTTTTTAAATGCTTGAGTTTGGATCATGTGATCTGGATCTGAGATAGGAATATTTTTTTTTTGCTGTTGAATTATGAAACAGGAAAACTGCCTGATTCTGTGGAAGACACTGGGTAGAGAAATTGGTTTGTTTCTTGTCTAGGCATTTTATCACAGATCATCAGTACTGGTTGGAGCTGGAGAAAGGTCCAAATTATAATTTTGTGAAATATAATTCAAACTTGAAATTGTGCAAATGAATTTTTTTGCTCACGCAGAGGTAGCACAATGGATCTAGGTGTCATCTTCTGGCAAGCATTAGGGAATTCAGCCAGAGAAGCCTGTGCTGTTGTAGTTCCAGTGCCAATGCAATTTTTCTTGTATGCTGTTCAGATGTTCTCTTTGTAGTGAGAATACTGTCAAAACCTACGCTTGGTGAAAAAGCTGAACAGAAAAAAAAACAGGGAAAATGTCCAGCAGCATCCACCTGGACCTTTTTCCCTCCTTTCTCCAGTGAAAAGTTCCATTTCAGCCTAAACAGAAATATTTCATTTTCTGGCATTTACAAATAAGGCTGAAGGAATGAAGATGTGGATACCAGAAGTGATCTGAGATCCTCTGAACTGAGCCTACTGGTTAGCTGTATGAGGCATAGTGCCTTTCCTTGAGAGGGCCTGAAGCAGTGTTCCCTCTCCCTGCAGTCAGCAAGAATTTTGGGGAGGAAGGAAGGACCATGCAGGGGTGGAAGATGCTCCCCATCTTTCCAGTCAGCACTGTTCCCTCACCACACAGCATTTGACAGAAGTTTTTATTCCCTGCATTTAAACTTGTACCAACTAAGTAGGAGACTGAGTTCTTTCACCAGTTATCTGAACACAGATTCACCAGTATTTAAAACTGAGAATATGGAAAGCCTCCTTAAATTAATGAAGCTTCTAATAGGGTGTAGGCATACTGTTAATCATCAGCTTAAGCAGCCTGTAGGAGTACAGAGCCAAAGAACACATTAAGGTTTGCCTAATGATTAAGGATGATTTATGGAGGATTTGATTTTTAAAAGCACAAATGGCTTTCTTTAAAAGACAAAACAAAACCAAAACACAACCAAAAAAAGCCCAAACAAAACAAAACAAAAACAAGCAAAAATATCCAAACAACTTTCAAGTGTTTAATAGGGACATAGTTCTTTTATTATCACCTCTGGTCTTTACTAGATTTTGGAAAGGTCTTTCCCTGCTTATTTCATCTGTCTCAGTGAGTTTTTATAAAAATGTTTTGATCTCAGTATTTTTCTGTTTCAGAAATGCTTTTCATATAGAGCTGCAATGCAGAATCATTATTGTGTACGTGTTTTTCAGAAAGTAACAATTAATTTCTATGGCCAGATGTGAAACTGAAAAAAAAAGAAGCTGTAATGGATGCACTTGCAGGAACTCCCTTTCTCCCTTAGCTCTAATTGTGCAAATGGCACTGAGATAATACTGCAATTGTTTGTCTTTTCCGTGAAGCCAATATGAAGATTAAAGTACCATCTGGCTTTCTGAAAGCTGAAGTTAGAAAACCTCTAGCTTGAAAGAAACAAGCAGTTAGATCCCTGTTGGGTGGATATTTTAAATGTAATTTAACTTTGCTCATCTCCAGTTAAAATTCTAACCACAAATCAGCAGAGTGTTTCCCTCTTCGTGTAAGTAAGAATTCCAACAGGAATTTTTTCAAAGTACATTTCCCTGTAGGTCTCTGATAGCCTTGGGTCTTTTCTTGTATTTATGCCCCGATAGAATTTAAAGACAGAACCTGAAAAGTAAATCTGGTTGGAAAATTTCACAGTAAAAATTGTTATTTTTTTTTCTGAAATAACCATTTAAAAAAGCAAAACAAACAAACAGTAAAAAACCAAACCAAACAAAAAATCAACAAACCCAAACATTTATTTAGAAGTTTCCAACATTACTAAAAGTATACTTTTCCACACTTTTATATCAATTTTGCTATGACTTTTTTTCAAATCTTATAACTTAGTGTTAATTTTCGGATCCTGGATAGTTTTCACAATCATTGCAGAGAAAAATATAGGTTTGAGTCATGCTTCATCTGTGAAACAGATTTTTTCATTGAATGTTTAGAAAGTAATTTCAATTAAAATTGACTGGTTTATAATAACCAGAAATTTCACAGAAAGAAAAATAAAATAATTTGGATGTTTCAAGCTCAGGGGAGGGGAGAGGGAAGCAGTTTCAGGGTTTTTTTTGTAAATTAAATTATGTTTTCTTGGATTTTTTTTGTTATCAGCTCATCCAAAAATTGCAATTGATAATAAGTGTGGATTGATTATTAGTTAAGAGTTCTCCAGGGCTGTTAGTGATGAAAATACTGTGTTTAGTTTTATTCCAGACAAAATGACCACTGTCAGAACCAGAAACCCACTTTAATTTGATTACTGTGGATTATAAATAAACAGCCATAGAAGCTGCCCAACCCTTTCTCTCTTCTCTCTATCCACCACACCCCCCTCCCACCAACCCCCCTCCCAATGTCAAAGCTCCTAAAAAAGATGTAACAAGTCTTAGATCAAAATATTTTCACTTTTTGATCTGGGCATCTTCCTTTTTTTTTTTTTTTTTCTGGGATCCCTGCATAGAAAGTGTAAGCAAAATCGCAGCTGATAGGATGGAAAAATAACAGGGTTCAAGAACCAGGTCTTTGCCTGACCAGTGAACTTTTTCAACTGATTAACATCAGTAGCAATAA